>NW_020654466.1:21733948-21740372 GCF_003589595.1 Hyposmocoma kahamanoa
TAAAACAACTGGATAGACTATACGTACACGATCATAAAACGGCGCAATGAGCACTGCTACCGGTGTTATAAAATAACTGGATTTATAACACAATGTGATCCCAAAGACGTAGATCTTTAAAAAGACGCTATTAAAGCTAATTTGAATAAGATAGCTTGAGAATGAAAAGGCAATTTGGTGATCTTCAATATTCCCGACTCATCCCATTCTTCTAAATTAGATTTTTTTTTTATATAAAAAAAAGAGGAACAAAGTCAATGAGTGGAATTCCACGATTTGATATATTCTTTTTTCATTACATCTTTTATCTCTCCACCATGATTTCGCCGTAACATTACCATATTATACAAATTTTGGCGCAAAGCTGTGGTACCTAATCATAATAATAATTTACCTCGGATCTGTGGGATCAGGGCCCCAAGTCTGCTAATTTCTTGAAACTTCTGGTCATTTGTAATTCCATTGAGACTTCACTGAGACGATTATTGCAATTGAAGCATTGGGTGTATTACGTAAAAGTGAGATTCGAGAAAATTTGAAATAAAGTTTTGATGTCTTATATCTTTTAAATTTTTATTGAATTGATATTCAAATATTTTTTTGTGAAATTACTCCATAGAACACTCAGAAAAAATTCCTTCGATCCGGCCGGATTCGAACCGACGTCTTCTAGCTTACCGTGCCAGACGCTATACCAACTAAGCCACGGAACGAACCAGCGGAGCTCGCGAATTTTTCTATGTGCTTGCGTCGTGTCTTTGTATTTGGCTTTTCAACGACTTTTCAGTCGTAGCGCCATCTATGAGAAATCTATGAAAGATTTATCACCCAGTTAGTACCTTTACAGCTACCAGTCCTGGCGCGTGATGTCGCTATTCGCTGTATTTATATATCTTTTTAATATTTATTATAATAAGACTCTTCTAGACGTTATTATTTACTTGGCCTATGATTTAGCTAAACGATTCAGGTATAAGGTAAGCAAACTTATAAAATCTAAAGATAAAGTAGCCCAAGCTTTTGAATCGTTCTTTTCGGAAATTGCTGTGAACACTACAAAATCATTAAATTCCTACCCTTCACTTGCTATTGATCTCCTAAAGGAAAATGTTAACGTTTGTGGCAGTTTATTTAATTTTCGTCATGTTAATCCACAAGACATCATAAAAGCTTTTAAGTCAATCAATACATGTTAAAAAAACTGAAGATCTCTGGGGCATATCAACTAAAGTTATAGACTCAGTTATTAATCTCATTTCCCCACAGTTAGCTGTAGCTTTCAATAGGTGCGTTGACGAAGGTGTTTTTCCCGATTTAATGAAATACAGCAAGGTTATTCCCTTATTCAAAAGCGGTAGGAAAGTTGATCCTAGCAACTATAGGCCCATTTCAATTTTACCAGCTTTAAGTAAAATATTCGAAAAGGTTATGCTAACTCAATTACTGTCCTTTTTCGGTAGGAATCATATTTTTCATAGTGAACAATACGGGTTTACTAGTGGTAGATCGACTAGCGATGCGGGGGTAGCGTTACTAAAACACATCTTTGATGCTTGGGAAAGGTCCCAGAACGCTATTGGTGTTTTCTGTGACCTCTCAAAGGCATTTGATTGCGTTGATCATAATACTCTTATTAGTAAGCTGGAACATTACGGTGTAAATGGCAAGGCGTCGAAACTTGTCTCGTCATATCTCAACGGTAGAATTCAGAAAGTAGGCATAAATGGAGCGACTTCTTTGGGTTCTCCAGTAAAAATGGGTGTTCCGCAGGGCTCAATACTTGGACCTTTCTTATTTCTGATTTATATTAATGATCTGCCATTCTTTGTTAAGGACCATTGCGAAATAGTGTTGTTTGCTGATGACACATCCTTGATTTTTAAAACAGACAGACATGACATTAACTATGACCGTATTAATGATACCCTCTCTAAAGTAGTTTATTGGTTTAATGCTAACAATTTATTGCTTAATGCCAAGAAGACAAAATGTGTTAAATTTGAATTACCTAACGTAAAATCGACTAGTCCAAGCATAGAAATAAACGGAGAAAAGTTAGACCTTGTTAATAAAGCAGTCTTCTTGGGAGTGACCTTAGATAGTAAACTTCAGTGGTTTCCACATATATCGTCCCTGGCCAGCAGATTAAGCTCCGCTGCATACGCAGTCCGCAGAATACGTGAGCTTACCGATGTTAGTACTGCTAGACTAGTTTACTTTAGTTACTTCCATAGTATAATGTCCTACGGGATTCTCATGTGGGGTAAAGCGGCAGATATTCAAACCATATTTGTATTGCAAAAACGAGCGATTCGTTCTGTGTACCGTCTAGGCTCTCGGGTATCTCTCAGAGAAAAGTTTAAGGAGACTGGTATCATGACTGTGGCATCACAGTACATTTACTCAAATATTTTATATGCCCGTAAAAATATACATAATTTCAATAAGAAAGAAGATATCCATAATATTAACCTTAGAGCTAAGTCCAAACTCATGGTACCACGATTTCGTTTAACCAAGGTAAACAACTCTTTTATGGGGAACTGTATACGTTTTTACAATAAGATTCCGGAGCATATATTAAGTTTATCATTTCCTAAGTTTAAAAACTACATTAAAAATATTTTGATCGAAAAATCATATTACAAAATTGAAGACTACGTGTTAGATAAAGATGTATGGAAAGACGACATGGCTCCAGAATCCACACAAATTTGATTCAAAATGTATTCCATAGCATTTAAGTTTATTTGAAAAGAGCAATCCCTAGAGTTTCTTGCTCGTTCTTCTCAGGGAGGTCAGCGTAGTGAACGAGCAGTACCTTAAATGTGACGTTTTCAAGTGTAAATTTATTTTACCTATGGAATAAATCATCTTTGACTTTGACTTTGACTATTATTATTATTTTAAAACAATTCAAAACATTTGAAAATTTTTTTTTGCTTACGTAATCCGCCCTTGTTGCACCAAACCGGTAAATTAATAGAGCGTTCGTTTTATTATTGGTTTTTAAGGAAGTGAATTGTGAATCAGTGTTATTTTTAAAAGTTACCTAGAAAAAAAATTAAACGTATTTTTAATTATAAATCCATTCATTCTTCGCTGAATTGAAATATATCGATACTATCATCTTCAACAGATCTCACTGGCCTCCTAGATGCTCCATGTTGAGGATGAATTCGCTCGTTTCAGACATTTTTTACATTAAAATAAACTTTTACAAACTGCAGATGGTAACTAACGTGTCCGAAATTCAAATGCACATTTATAATCTATGCCATAAGGGCGGAGCGCCACCTTCCAAATGAATGAAAATTACGCCATCTAGAAGGGAGATCGAAATGAGTTTTTGTCATAAGATATTAATTAGATAGTGTTTTACATGTTTTGCTGCAATAACATCACAGTTGTTCCCAATGCTTCAATTATGATAAAAGTCGTTCTGCTAAAATCTAGTTACAATGGCAGTTGAGTCAATAGTGTCAGTGGAATGGCAGTGATTGCATTCATTCATTCAAGCGCCTAACAATCGGTGTTGTCTTACTAAAACTACCTTGGAAATTACCATGATTAATAATATCTTTAATTTTATCTCTGTAATCAGCAATGTAGTCTTCAAATTGAATATATTTTTTTTATATTAAATAATTGGTATACTACACCATCGACGTGCTGTCGAATCGCCATAGAAAAGCAGAATACCTAAAAATTGCAATGGCAGTTGAATAGTCACTGATAAGCCACCACTCCTAACTTTTAGCAGAATACGAAACGTACCTTACCTGCCACCTTACCTATTTCTGCCGCCAAGCAGTAATGTGAGCATTACAGCCATTGACTTACAAATAAATGGACGACGGGTCTAATACAAAAACCACGAAAAAAATGTCCCAAGTCAACCTATTTAAACGTAGTGACATGTGAAGGAATATGAAAAAGCTAAAACGTTGCATTTAAATTGTAATGTCATCGCAGTACTGTCTAATTTTGCTTGCTTCGCTGTCAGTCGAACAAACGAAGACTAAAGCGTGAATGACGCTCTGTATACGATTTTAACGCCCTATAAGTTCGGACACTTTTTAGCGCGGACCCGACGTCCATATAATTGTAAGTCAATGATTACAGCATTCCGGTTTTGAAGGATAAGGGTGCTGGTGAAATTACAGGCACATGGGACTTGTCAACTTATGTATCAGAGTGACAGGCGCAGTGGCAGTGCCCTCGGATCTTTGTGATTTAAAACTCTTGAGTGGCATTGCTACTGTTATGAACAGGCTTGTAGGTTACCATCAAGCGCGTGCAGTCACTTGTGATATTATAAAAAAGAAAAAATATATATTTCTTTAGCCCAGAAGTTATTGTAGATATCCGCGTTGCTAATATGTGGGCCCTGGTTGCCATCGTGATGAAAGGAGCATTGGTAAAGGCCGTATGTACATACGGCGTAAAGTACTCGCGGATTGTTTCTCAGGGTGTGCCAGACATACAAATATGAATAGTACGCCATTACGAGAAGGCTCCATTCATGCACCCCACACCTCGTCCCATATCCGCGACACTGAATTAAAATGATCAATTATAGAACTGTATTAAAATTGTTCTCCTCACCTTTTTCCAATCATTAAAATTCAGCAACCTCTTTCTTTTTATTATTTCTGTATATCACATTTGTCGCGCTCAATTTTTACGCTGATGAAATTGCAATGCAGAATTGTCAAAATGTTTTAAAATCTACTGTGACCTTGCGGCTATGTTTGGCACTGCGATAATCATTCGCGACAAAAGTTTTGTCGCGCATCGCGGTGGCATGCCACTCGAGCAAATTCAGGGTCCAGTTTTACATAATACCGGTTTGTTTTGAAGTGTTTTCTATTAGCTAGAATAGCTACAATGTAATCCAGATCGACAGTCTAATGACCTGGTTATGCCAGTTCTCGTTGGACCGAACACAATGGCGAAGAAGCTATTAATTCTGTTTAGGGACAACGTTTGCGTGTTTAAAGTCATTTTGTATACAGTTACATTCAGTTATAACTACTAAAGATACAATGCTGGTATCCAAAATAAGGAGTAACACGTTGCTCCTTTTTTATTACGAGCACGATTCTTATCACGGAGAACATTTCACTAAAGTATAGTGAGCTGAGAAATATAAGTGGTTATAAAAATATGGAACTCGAGATGTGTAGACTATATCTATCGTCAAAATGGCCGTAGATGTGTTAAAAATGTCATTGCGTTAAGAAGTCAAGATTTTTTTATTATAATATCTAGTGACGGGACGAACAAGTCGTGCGCCTGATGGCAAACTACACGCCTGCCCATAACAGTTGCAGTGCCACTCAGAGCTTTAAATCGCAAAGATCTGAGACATAAGTTAACATGTGTCTGTTATTTAACCAGAGCACCCTTTCCCTTCGAAACCGGAACACGTAACGCTTACATTACTGCTTGGCGGCAGAAATAGGTAGATTTTGGTGGAGGGTACAAAGTCCTGAAGGCCTACACACAGCTCATGAAATTGGGCTTTAGATGATCATGATGAAAGTATATTTTTAGCGGACTTATTTGTTTATAGACCATTTAGTTCTATTCGACATTGAACGGTTTAACTGGACACTACATCTTGTGCGGATTTGGCAATTTTCAGTTCCACGTACATTTTGTTAATAGTATGGCATTAACTTGTATTTTTTCTGTTTTAACCACCTATTACCCAAAAAACTATAATGAGAAAAGCGCTATCATCTCAAAATATAGAAAATGTCTTTTTATGTACCTATATATGTATATATGTATATACCTTATGGTTATATATAGAATGCGTAAGCGCTAAATTTGATGTCTTCAAAGTAATGTACACAGGGCATTTATGTAATGATAGGAATCATTTCTGGCTGTGAATCACTTATTATGTACATTTTGATGTACACGGAGCCTGGGAAACGGGACACGGAACTATGTGCTATTTAAATGCAATTGCTTCGTTCTGTTTGTCTTATTCACAACTCTCCATGTTGATCTTCCAACGAATCATTGAAAACGTGCAATTGGTGTCCTTGATGCTTTCATTTCCCTCTTCCTTGTTTATCACAATTCGATCGTTTTTGTTCCTCGGCGTGATAAATCGTCCTCGTATTGTAAATGTCACAATAATCATAAAGGTATAATTTAGCTACGCAGCGCAATACAATACAAAGAATCCAAATCACAACAATGAACCGTTTGTTTTCTAATATTCAAATTCTTATATTCGTATTTGGCAAGGGTCCTTTCCACCCACGCCTGGAGAACTTCTTAACATTTTAAAAACATAAAACAAGGCACGATTTTCTCGGAGCTTGGTACAGTCGATACCCCAAGATACCTCCATCTATTTGGTTTTGAGTAGATCAGTATGTAGAAAGGTGTTAAACAGACTTAT
>NW_020654466.1:21740772-21801635 GCF_003589595.1 Hyposmocoma kahamanoa
AACCTATTGCAATAAAACGGCAATTTCATACTTTAACCCCTAATATTACAAAGATACAAATTTCAACCATACAGCTGAAGTTACACAAAAACGGTTGAATGCGTAAGAAAACTCTCATAACCAAAAAGTCAACTTCGGGATCAGGTATCTGAGACATCGACTGTACCAGAATTTCATTATTACAGCGCCTTAACAAGATTTTCAAGATTATATTATATATAATGGAAAGAATGAATTATGTATTACTAAAACAAAGCTTGTGAAGAGGGTTGACAGGAGATCATGACGGAAAACGCTTTCAGCGCTAGTTACGTACGAGACTAGAAAATTAATTTGAACCGTCATTGTTGCTTAATTAGACTGAATGTAGGTCATTTAGCAACTGGAGAAACACGATTTATTATTTTATTTAAGATTGAAACTACAGTTTTTTTGGTACATTATACAGGGTTCTTTGTAAAATACTAACAATCTCACAAGACTATATTACTAACACCATAAACAACAACTTCTGCCCATGACTTTTGACAAAACATTATAAATTTACCAAAAATAAACTTTGAAGTCTTTCTCTTGTAATCTCACACTTTTTAATCTAGTAATAGTAAGTTCAGCAACGCATCTCGTGTATGTCTTTTATTACGAGTCTACACAACCTCAAATGCTTTAGTTGATTCCGCAAAACAGTGAAACCGTTGAATCAATCACTTTTTTCTAAAAATATTCGCGATAAAAATAAAGACAAACTTACCTCGATATTCAATAAGTACTTTAGATATACCAATGATTTTTTTTTTGTATGTAATGAACTGAATAAAAGGATAGAAGATTTCTTAGGTCTCAGGACAAACCCTGTCGCTCTCTCGATAGGTCCCAGTTATTTTTCCTTCCTTCAGTTCCGGTTTTTATTCTCACGCCTTCACTGTTTATGCAGTCAGACTTTGGAACGCACTTATTATTTCTGTTCACGAAAGTACATCGTTAGCTCCTTTTAAATTGAGAGTTAAGGAGCATTATTTATCTACTGTTCCATCCAGTTTAAAGGTATTATATTTTGAAATATGTATTATCTAGTTTATAATAGTTTAATGTTAAATATTGTATTACATAACTTTGCATTTTATGCACATAAGCACGTTATTACAATTAATATGTCCTGTATTTGGACCTTTTGTTTGTGTTTTCCTTTTATTAAAGTATTGCATGCTTTTTTTTTGTGCAATAAATAATATTATTAAAAAAAAAATACGTATATTATATGATATACATCTTTCAAATGGCTATAAAATTGTGCGAATTGTCCGTATTAGTACGGGAAAAATTAGTATTCTAGCTGAAGGAGTGTCGACTCTTATAATTATTTGTCTACCACGCAGAGTTATCATCACCGTTTAGAGCGGTCTATTTCAATATTTTTATTTTTGTACGAAAGGAAACTGGTGAATTATCAGAAGTCATGGAATAAAAGCTATTCTTTAAGTTGTTAGTAATATTAGATCTGCGAAGTTGTTATTTTACAGATACGGCCCCATTAGCTAAAGAACCTAGAATTGACATTGACATTGACAGTCTGTCGAATGAAGTGAATTTAATGCGTTTGATTTAGCTACAGTCCCACAAACACGTACTTCCCTCATCGTTCCTTTATCGTCTTCCCAACCACAGTTGAGCCGCCGCCATCAACAAAATGTCAACTAACCTTATTTATCATGACAACGTGCACGTTTCCATAATGCCCTTTCATTTTGCGTCCGCACACAAACCCACTAAGTTTGTCACCTCGAATATCGTGAATTTCTACTTGTGCACGCGGTGAATTTGTGTGGCGATGTGTACAGGCACAACACGAGTCATTAGAGCGCGTCGCTCCATCCATTGTGCTTGATTAGAGCTCCACAATGTATATATGTGCGTTATAATGTATCTATTTTTGAGCAAACAAACGCAAATAGCACTATGTTCAATTGTTATAACTTTTTTATTAAAAAAAAAACGACTTAAAAAGTTGGCTTATTGACTTTTTTATTGAAATTACATCTATATGCCAAGTTTTATACAAATTGGTTAAAGGAAATTGCGCTAAACCGGATTCATGCCCTAGTTTTCCATCCTTAGCGGTGGAATATTTTCTTCAAATTTAAATGGGACTCTATATCCAACAAAAAAGAATTATCAAAATCGGCTCACAAATGCCGAAGTTATCGCGTAACATACACACAAAAAAAATACAGTCGAATTCAGAACCTCCTTTTTTTATGCCGGTTAAAAAACGAATATCATACATTTATATCAATAAGATCGACCGACTAAAGCACATAAATCAAATTCATTTGTTCAAACTTAAATTCTAGTGGCAATTTTACTACTAATATGTTTAATTCTTTGAACCTCATATCTGTACATGTTAAATATTTCAGGCCCAAGGCTTGATGTACACATAATTACTTCTCCTCTGATTTAGAATATCGGAAAATACAATTTCCACCTACATATACCTGACAAATGCAGGCAGCGTGTTATCGACATTTCATAACGAGTACCGGTGTGCCTCAGGGAACGATACTGGGTCCATAATTTTATTATGTGTATATATAATGTATTTTCTCAATTATAGCTGTGATGATCTAGGGCGTGGTAGTGGGACATTGCGAGTTCATACTACTTTTAAAACAATATTTTCAATTTTCTCATTTCACAAATATATGAAACCATTTGTTTCGACAAACTTCCGTAAACTCAAACCACGATTTCCCAAGACGATTTATGGTCGTTATAACGAGTTCGCAGCCGGGTGCGACAAAAATCTTTTCACGGTCGTTTTTATTTATGACCTATTTCATACCAATGCCTGCTACACATGCAATGTTTCCCGAGCTTTGAATGTCATGTGGGTAGTGCGCTGCGTAATATGAAATCGTGAAGTTTTATTGATTGTTTTGTTTCAATATTAACTTTACTGAATTCACTATGTTTTTTTACTACCATTGTATGTGAAGGCGAGTTTATCCCATAAAAGATTTAACTGACAACTGAGAGTGTAATTGGTTTCTATTTCTAGGTTGCAGTTGGTAATGCAAACATAAAAATCTTATAGTTCACACCCTTTTCTCATCGAGATAGGCAGAGACCACGGCTTCCACTTGCTACGATCCTGACACACATGATCACATTGTAACATGGTTCATCTATTGACTAAATGAAAATTATGTTTTAATTTAAATTTTGTATAAATTTGATTTATTAATAAATTTGAATTAAAATTTTTAATTTTAATTTTAATTAAACTTTGTAATTTTCATTTTGATTATAATTTTTAATTTTCACTTTAATTAAAATTTTTGCATTTCGTTTTAATTAAAATCTTTAACTTTTCTTTTATTTCTAATTTTGGTTTATTGTTTATTATTGAATTTTTATATTAGTCTTGTATTATTATATGCTCCATGTTTTTCGAAATAATTTATAAGAAACTTCTTTTGACTCATCAACACGCGTACTTACTTATACTTTTGAAATTACCTTTCTTTAGAACAACAAATGATCTATTACATTTTATATGTAGTTCTTACTCTATCTTGAAGACTAACTCTAACAAATACGCGTCGATAGCAAACGACGTTCTCAATCCGGATCGATATTTCAATTAACCCCAAATGATCTGTTTCCTGTCCGGCCACCCTGCGGATTCTCCCTAACACCCAGGTAACATAAACTGGACGGTTAATGCTAACGAAGCGCATGACCAGGGGATGAAAGGGTGTCCCAAAATGAGGGCGTTTGGGGTTGTCTCGTAAATTTTTTTCACTTGATTGAAACCTATACGCCCCAAAACGGCTTGTTATCCATAAATATCTTTCATATAGGCGTGAAGAACGCCTTTTAAATTTCTATTAACGCTCAAGTTCGATCATGTATACTGCCACCTTTGGGACGGCTCTTCCCGATAAGAGCTACCTACCTTACACTGAGTCGACGAAAACCAAAGAGACTTATTAACAACTTCCTTATGGCGTCGTAACTATAAAATCTTGACCACCGCAGAAAAGGGGAGTGATGGTCGGTTTTCTATGGGGTTTCAGATTGTGTGCAAGAACTGTTTATTTCAGTTACACCTTTAGTGCTCTTCCTTCAGTCAACTAAAAAAATCAGAATACTTCATCTTTATGTCTTTGATATATTGATTTGCTTCCTACTGCCTAATGCGTCCGGAAAAAACTTTTAGAACATTACTTCAGGCTTCTGCATTTCCCGAAAATTACGTTAGAAGGCTATTCAACGTGTATAGGCGAAAAAGAGATGAAAGAATTCGGCCAGGGAAGTTAATTTTATTTATGTATATAAATATTCAAATTTAGTATAGGGATATAAAATATGTAATACATAAGTGTAGTCACTTTTGTGATATCAATATATTCGTTGATTGACCCTACCTATTACTTTTTTACAGTAAAAGGAAAATTGTTCATAGGCAACCTTGACATGTGTTTTTTGGCTCGCCTGTAAATTTTGTCTAAAGCAGCTTACTAGGTTTTGCGCAGCCGAGTACTGCCGCCAAGCGTTAATTTGAGCATTACTGCGTATATGGGACTTGTCAACTTATGTTTCAGGGCCCTGTAACATTGCCGGCGCACTACTTGTCCGTGACTGTCATAAAACAAATATCTCTTAATATCATAGCAGATAGTGGACAAGCGCGCGTCCATTTTTTTTTAAATTAGTCTCAACAATCATGAGATGTCTATTTAATGAAATACACATTCATAAAATGATTTTTACTTACCTTCAAATACAAAATACAAATACTTGCTTCATATGAAATTGCATGCCTATTTTTATACCTATTGATTTGTAAAGTATATGTTTCAATAAAAAGATGTATCAAGATTTGTTTAAGTAAGTAAACAAATCGACTATAGTGTCTTATTACTGAGCAGCGGACTCTCAACTTTTTCTTTGTCTTATGGCACACACACAGAGTGGTAACACCTTACAACTCATCTCTGGGTGCATACGGCAAATATATCCAGCCCAATACGGTTGTACCTGGCGGTTTTTTTGCTTCCGTCAGCAATACGAGTTTTGGAACGCACCGTTGTATTTTTAACCCAATCCATCTTTTTAACACTTAAAATGCTGCATCAGCTCTTTGGCAAACCTTCAATCTTAATCAAGGACCATTTCTGTGCACCGTATGTTAGGATGGACAGTATACATATGTCGATGAGCTATCGGATAAGTGATAGTGGAAGTTTCTTCCTTACTTCCTTTATGGACCAGAAACTTTCAAGCGTTGTTGATGCATCTTTCGACCTCTTTATCCTGAAAAAGACTCTCTATCTATGTATACATAAATGATGTAAGTAATACTTGACGGAGTTACATAGCACGATTCTAAATTTCATGTTCCATGGGGGTGATTCATTTTCATCACAATTGGAAGTTACGTTCATTGGTGTTGTAAATAACGATGTGAATATATTGTATGAAGCTTTTATACTCTTAACAAACATCGTGAAGCTTCCATGCATATATTTCAGCCGAAAACCTCCACCACGATCACTCTTGCCCTGCTAGATATCGTCCTGAATGATAGGTTCTAGAGATGCGTTGAGTACTCGTTTGGTAGTCGGTACTCGGTGTACTCGGCCGTTTTTTTACTACTCGTACTCGGCCGACTAACTCGGTTCATGAGAAGAGTACTCGGTTAGAATAAAGCGTTACAGCTATAGACATATTAAAGTAAAACCTAGAATATATTCAAAATTATCAAAAGAAATTTGTTACTAGAAATTCTAGATTAGATTATAGCAATGTAGTAATTTAAAAAGAAACTTTACATTATTAATATTTAAAATTTTTACAAAGGCAAGTTATGATGTAGGAATACAAGGCTTTCTGCGCGTTCAGGTAATAGTCTGTTCCTTTTTTCTTCATACACATTACCCGCTTCGGAAAATAACCGCTCGGTATACACGCGCTTGTAGGTGCACAAAAAGCACTCGTGCTAACTGTGCCAGTTTTGGATATCTTGTTTTATGCCCTACTCATCATTGGAAAAAACTCTGCTCTCGGGACAATAACCTTTCATTGATATATCTGTCTAATTCTAGAGCAATGGGACTTTTAGGATCATCGCGTTCCAGTTGTAATGAACCGAGTAACTCGGTCGAGTACTCGGCTCGGCAAATGTTAAACCGAGTAATATTCGGTACTCGGTTACTGGGTAAAACTTGTACTCGGCGCATCTCTAATAAGTTTTGTGAAACAAGTCGTGAGCAACATTAGGTTTTGTTTCCAGAACTTTCACTGCTTTGAAATGTCACTTCGTAAACTGTCCCAGAACTTCGACGTCTAATTCAAATTATCATTTCTCGTGTTAAACCAAATATTGATTTTACATGTTCACTTACTTTTAACTTATTTATTAACACTCGTACACTAACCTGATGTGCTAATTTCAACAAATTACTTACAAATTTGAAGCTAAACAATAAAATGTTACGTCATTCACTCTTCTAATAAAAATAATAACGCACACGCTCGTACATCATGCACTTGGGAAACTTTGGGTGCCCAAACTCATGAGATAAATAAATGTTGGCCATACAAATATTTCTCCCGGCCCGAAAGTCGAACCCGGGACCTCTGCGTGGCAGTCCAGCATGGTAACCGTTCGGCCACGTGGGCAGCTGACGGTTAATATTCCCAAATTATATCTAGGGGGGGACTTGGTCGATATTCCCTTCAGGCATACTAGGCGCTTTTCATCGAATAGAATAGAATAGACTGCGACTTAATAGGCATCTTCTGGGCGAGCTCGTTCCATCCTAAAACCTTATCTTTGCTCCAGGGCTAGGTAGAAGTAACAACAAGTCCAATTACTTTCAAAAAACTACATTATAAAATATAATAAAATCATGGTGAAAAAATTGAAATATATATAAGGTGTTAATAAATTAGGGACGCATGATTTTAGAGTCTTCAGTCAGCATCAGAAGGTTTAATTTAAAATACAAACGAAAAGGACTCTATGCGATTTTAAAGTGTCATTTTTCCGTTTAAAAAACAAATATATAACATAGTGAATTTGACATTCTATTTAATTTTAATAGTGAAGTGGCCAATGGTAATTAAATTGTTTCAAAATACCATTAGAGCTTTTAATCACCAATTATTGTTATAACAGGCTTGTTTTCTTAAATATTTCGAATAACTAATACTTCAAAGTAATTATAATGAGGTAAGTGATTGGCTGTAAAATATACGTACTTATTTTGTTAGCACCCTATATATAGGTTTCACGTTTCATGACCTAAATGAAATAACAATGCAATCAACCATGAATAATTCAAAAAGGTACGAAAATTAACATCTTATAAGGATAAGTAGGAAAATAAAGAAGCAGTGAAAAATAAAGTCTGGTAACAGATAAGATCTCAAGCAATTTAGCGGCTCCAATTTAAAACCTTTTTAATCTAAATTGGGTAATAAAATATCGGATCTCGTTTTCTTCACTGTTGATTTTATAGCAATGGCGGATATTTGGTTGTACCACTTTGAGTTTAAACATTTACTACACTGGTCCTGTACCAAATTAAACAAATTAAAAAAAAAAATGTTAATTATTGTGATGACTTTTTGTAATTGGTTTTAATATATTTCATAATAAATTAAATTGTATTAATTAATTAATTTATTTATTTATTTATTACAACTTACACTAACAGCATATAACTAAACATGTAAGTCATAGTCAATTAAAAAGTAGTCGAGTCGATTAAAAAGTAGTCGAGTCGATCACCGCCCGAAACCAATCTGCGGTATTTCGACCACAGAGCTTCGAGCGGTGATCGCCTCCAAGTAATGACCAGCAGATGTCAGAAATTTATGTTCAGAAGAACTGAAAACGTCGATATCATTATTCCTATTTAGAGAATCGATCACATTAATGACATAGCTTGTGTACGAGATTAATAATAAAATTAGTTTAAGTTATTTTCATTGTAGTGCCCTAACAGGGTTTATGTCCTAGAATACTATTATGTAACACCTCTGTTAATCCACATGAAGCAATGAATAAATGAATGAATAAAAGAATCACGATGCGAATGAAGGAAGCTTCATTTGCATCGTTCATTCGCATGAAGATGCTTCGCGTTGTTTTTTAATTTGATCGCGTATTACTTATTTGACAGTAATTGTTTCGGACGTATGTCGGACGGTGAACGAGAGTGGGTCACGCAGAGACCATGAATTTGTACCCAGCCCGTTTCTGAAAAACTACTTTCATCTTAATTATTAATACAAAGATCGAACACTCAGAAAAATCCTTCGGTCCGGCCGGGTTCGAACAGACGTCTTCTAGCATACCGTGCCAGACGCTATACCAACTAAGCCAGGGAACAAACCAGCGGACCTTTATAATATGTATTTGGTTTTTCAACGACTTTTTACCCGTAGCGCCATCTATGAGAAATCTATGATAATTCGTCACCAATTTAGTTACCTCTATCAGTCCCGGCTAGAGATGTCGCTATTCATTGCATTTAAATTTTTATTTAATTGATATTCAATTACTTTTATGTGAAATTACTCCACTAGTTTGTTATAATTTATTAATACAAAGATCGAACACTCGGAAAAAATTCCTTCGATCCATCTTCCACCTTTCTTTCATCTTCCTTACTTGCATCATTCCTCCTCCTTCTCCTGCGTCACTTTTAACTCTTTTTTACTTCATATTAACTTTTAATTCATATTATCGTCAATTGTGGGATAAACGACGACCTCTGTGGCCCAACGGTTTTGATCTGTGCGCTCCAAATGAAGACGTATCAGATTCGATTTCCGACAGGACCTATTTGGGAAATGACCGAAATTGGTTCTGGTTTGGGTTGTTCTGTTTTTTTTTCTTATTTTATTTTATTTCATACTTTTGCAAATATTGTTATCTTAAATGCAAGTTTTATCTTGTTAAAATAGCACCTAGTAGAACTATTGTATCCGAGGTGAGAGCCTGGAGATCTGTCACACAGGTTAACACCTAGTATGTACTCCAGTCTCTAACCCAGGCATTTTTTAATTAGTTATTTAATGACCTTAAGAAGAGGCAATAAATATTATTATTATTATAGTACAGGGAATTCCATATTTTAAGACTAGGTAACTGCGGTGGTTGTAAATAAAAAATTCAAAAGGAACCCTTTTCTACCCTTCAAGTTTGTAGCAGACTGTGTCAACGGGTTCGGGTGGGTGCTACCAAAGAATGAGCAACACCAAAGTAAATATACTTACAGTTTACAAAACATCGCACCGGTATCAACCAAATCAGAATATAGGTAGAATTTAAATATAAAATTAAACTTACAAAGACTATATAAAAATTTTTTTTTTTTATTGACCATAATACAAGAAAAATACTTAGCTCACAAATGCCCTTCCGGCTTTATCCCTTAGACTATGGAAACTAAAGGACATGTTACGTTGACATATATAAATCAGACGTTATATGTATATGATGCATTTCGTCGTCGAAAACATAAACATATTATTGTCTTTGTTTAACTATTACGTGCCGTCTTAAGCCAAAAGAGATAGCATTACATTGGTCTGTGTCAAACACGGGAATCGAAAATTCGTAACGTCATTTTAAATGCCAACCGTGGCCATTTCAAGTACATGAGGTACATGATACCGTTGTCAAAGGGAAGTACATCAAATGTCAAAACAAATGTTTTTCCAAATGTATTATTGAATTATTCACATGTATTATAATTAAATTGGACAAAAATATTGACAGTGAGAATAATTAGGTATTAATAAAAATGCGACGCTGCAGCATTAAAGGATGCGGCTTTAGAAAAACTGCAAATCAATCGAATGTTACATTGCACAGGCATGTGTTATTTTTTTGTCTATAAATCACACAATAGCCCGTATATTTTATGTAATTAGACTTATTTAAGTAGTTTATTTATAAATCTTGCCAAATTTTGCTTTTGTTACTTTAGATTGCCTGTTTGTTTGTATATTTTGATGATTGTTGTTAACGATTATTTTGAGATAGTGTTGATCTTGTAAGCATACATATTATCGATATTCTGTTATTAAAACAATTCACTATGAGGTTTTTATTGTTTTATTATTATTATTTCAAGTTTTCCTACAAATGAAAAAAGGAAGAAAGAATGGTTGGAAATCATAGGACTGCCGAATATAAACGTTGGATCAAAGACCATCTTCATTTGTTCGCTTCATTTTGAAGAGTCAAATTTTAACAGAACTTTAAATGTAACTAGATTACATGACAATGCTATTCCATCATTAGGTTTATTGGTATTAGGTTTATTTATTTAGGTTTATTGGTTTACGTTATGTAAATATGTACTAAAATGTAGGTTAAAGGCGTACCTCTTAAAGTAATTTTTATATTTTATTTAGTAAGTACAATTAATACTACGTAATGTTAAATACAAGTAAAGTAGGTATAATTAAGCAAGAATGCGCATGTCGCCAACAAACTGCACAGCAGTTTGGTGACTTTTACTAAATAAGTTACCAGTTGTAATGTTGAAAATAAATTTTTTTTGAAGTTTAAAAATGTGTGTTGACATTTATAATAATATACCACTCGAGATTAAATTATCAGACTTGTGTTTGTTTAGGCATACTTTGGTTACAGTAAACTAAAGAAACAAAAATTCAAGCCATACATTTGCATGTCGATAATGACTTATCGATAGATTATGGTACAACACTAAAGAAATCCGCCATTTGTAACTTTCAAATTTTGGTAATATGCACGTTGATTCTGTACTTAGGGCAGCTCCTTTCTTTTATTTTTTTCCATCCTCTAAGCTTTATCCGCGGCGAAGGAGTTCAGTTTATTTAAGTAAAGATAATATATAATAGAGCAAAAGTCTTGTTTAATCATGTCTATGCTTATACAAAAGAGATTTGTAGCAACTGCTGCGATTCGGTACAAAGTTTTTTTTCCAACACGGTTTATCAGTCTTCACAATCAGTGCCAAAATTATTTCAGATTAAAACGGAAATTCTGCAATCAGTTGGTACTGCTTAAAATGGGAATTGTTCGGAAGACAACTGAATTGGCCATTTATTAATTGAAAAAGCATTTATTTTTAATTAATCTTTGACGACAAAGTGTCACTCAAATATTTTGAGACGCAGATGGTTCATTTTTTATTCGAGTTCTCGGAATGTATATTTAGGATGAAATGGAAGCGTCTGGAGAAGTCGACATAAAAGAGATAATAATGTTTGAGTACAAATTCAGTGCTTACCAAAACATTTACAAAATGAAATGTTATGCGTATTTATTCAACTGAGGCTCAAATGAGGTTAATGCTGTATGTAAATTATTTGAAACGGAGGGAGGTGTATCGATTTTGGTAAAGCAAATATTACGAGGACGCATACAGAAAAAATCCGTTAGTGGCTATGCACACCCTTTGCAGGAAGAGGTGTGTCATGTCGCAACTGCTATGACGGACGCAACCAGAGATGGACAGTGGATTAACACCCAGTCAACCAGCCCGGGTGTTTTCCCAAAGCGCCGGTTTTAACCCATTTCTGCACAAAATCGTCGTGGTTAGAAACGGCGAATACGAAATTTGATATATAATTCCATCACTCATTAGAAATTTCGATGTAAAAATATTTTTTGGACGAAAATGGACTCTCGTTTACTACTAGGGATGCAGGGACATTACGATTCCGTTTTTATGAAAATCGATTCAAGTATACGCTAACGAGTTTTTGTATAGATTCATTTTGTTGCGATTTTCAGACGAATCGATTCAATAGAAAGACGAAATATGAAAGCAAGCAGTAAACGTTTTTTAACAATATCATTACATGTAAACCAAACTCGATTTACGAATATTTAGTTGTAATTAGGTTTTGCCCACGATTTGGAGCGTTAATGGGTTTTAACCCGTTAAAACAATGCGTCGGTTTAAAACCCGGGCGCTCGTCCATCTCTAGATGCAACAAAAAAACATTTGTTGTACTAAGCTTTTTTATTCTTTATGGCCTTGGTTCTAAAAATTCTATTTTTTTAATTCTCCGTCAAAGCTGTATTGGATCACTGAACCTCCAAGTATGCCTCAACAATTGTAAATAGAAAACTACCATGAGACTCGGAAGCGACCCGATGTTTATCGCAAAGACACGATTAGGTGCGGTTAGGTTAGATTAAGTTAGGTTTAAACGAAAAAGCATTTTCCTCTCAAAATTACTTTCGAGGTTATGAAAAATAGGTAACCAAGGCCGGTATTTGTTGAAAATTAATATGAATAAAATAAGAACAGGCGGAGAAAGTTTGACACGGATCGGATGTCGACAAGCATCCGATGGCGACAGACGGGGCTGCGGGCGCCTCGGTGTGTCGTTAAACCGCTAGGCAATTTGCAAATTTTGAGGTGAATGTGAATTTAATAACTAAAGGACTTCTATTGAAAACTAAAATTTTGCAGGTTTTCTGTACAAAATTTGATAATTTATTCTTAAATCATTCGTTTTAGACCTTTGTTTTGGCCTGTTTTCAGGATTTTATATGATCGGATAAAGTACATTCTATAGTGTAACGAATTAGCACATTCCTTAGATTTCCTTAGATTCCTTAGATTCCTTAACTTGGATTACAATTAACGTATATTTTTTGTAAGACTATGATTTAATAGTAAATACCTGAATAACATTGATCTAGCAAAACAGTTCTTCCCGCTTCTCCTCCGGTGACTCACCTTAGTAAACCTTGACAAATCGTGTTCTTATTTCGTCGCAACTGCTACATATTACAAATAAATCTATTTTTTCGGGTCTAAATCCTGAAGCATGCAGCCAAGAAGCTTGGCAACCAAGGTGAGGCGTTACTTCACACCGGGACAGTTGCTTCAGCTGTACCAAGCACAAGTCCGGTCGTGCATGGAGTCCATGGAGTAAGATGGAGGTCAAATGCGCACTTATTGTTTTTGGACAAAACAAGTAGTTTAAATCAGAAAAAATAGTTTCAATCATTGACAAATTGAAAACGGTCTTCGTACTAAACTTCTTAAATTATACTTACAAAAGATGCGTCACCACGCCCCACGCCATTACTCTAGGGGGTCCATTGCTATGCACCCCCTTGCAGGAGCGGGTGTGTCGACCGACGCATTCCCTTCATTGAACAATTCTATGACTCATAGGTAAAGAGTTCGTGGCCTGAGAGATATATTGAAAGCGTTTTAAGGGGTTCAGTTATTTTTCGAGTTCTTAGGTTTTCGCCATTGTTACACATTTTTCCGGATTTAAATCGCTTATATTTATTTTTTCGAACAAACCGACGTTTCGGTCCCTTTACAGGTCCCATAGTCACGGTTGACTGAGGCGGTAGTCATCAATCAGTTATATCTAATATTAATGCAAACTACCCTATTTTTTCACTATAGTTACAAAAGTTATTAATTAAATACCTCATTTTTAATTTCACAATAATTTTTTTTATAGAATGAATTTTTATGAAGTTCAATTTATTATTAATTAATAATAGAAATTAGAATAAATTAAAACATATTAATTAGTACTGCATAAATTTGTCTTATGTTCTTAGCCCCTGCGGAAGATTTCTGACTGTACCACCTCAGTCAACCGTGACCATGAGACCTATAAAGGGCCTGAAACGTCTGTTTGTTTGAAAAAACAAATATACGCGATTAAAATCCGGAAAAATAGTTTCATTTCCTAACTATATTCTCGCCAACAATACCAAGTATTGCTTTGGCTTATAGATGGTTAAAATGTATTGCAAGTGATGTTTTCTTGTATTCACTTTGGTATGATACCAAATGACGGGACGAACAAGTCGTGCACCAGATGGTAAGCGACACGCCTGTCCGTAGCGGTTGCAGTGCCACTCAAAGCTTTAAATTGCAAAGATCACTGTGCACTGCTATCGTACCCACCACTCTGAGACGTAAGTTGACAAGTCCCATGTCCCTGTAATTTAACCAGCTTGCTTACTCTTCAAAACTGGAACTGTCATTACTGCTCGGCGGCAGAAATAGGTAAGATGGCAGTATTTCCCTGAAACGAACTCATTCACAAAGAGCTCTATAGCTACTAAATTATTTCTTCATTTATGTTTCCGCCATCTTTATTTTCTACAATTATCAGAAAACAGGCTTTGGGCCCCTTGTAATTTTCTTTTAACCTTATGCCAATCAACGCCGATTTCAGTATAAAATTTTAAATTAAAGTTTCTCAAATCGCTTTCCGTCACTGTTTCGAGACCCTCGTAAAATTTATATAGCCTACCATTAATAGTCGGTTGTAAAGCTTACACCGTTTTAGTTTCATTACATTCAAACAAACGGCTCGACGTGCTGGTTCTATAACTAACCTTTTCATACGACATTCATACGCATACTTGCATCTTTGAATTCCCATTAGGACAGACAAATACTGTCCTGGCAAGCTTTTCTTTTAGCACTTTTCATTGAACCCCTCTTTGTGCTTCCCACTCCAGTCTTTCTTAAGACTCATTCGATGTGATCTGAAAACGTTTTTCGTGGCCGTCCTCTTCCAATATCGCCTTCCACATTAGCTCTATATTATCTCCTTTACTTTACTACTCCATTTGCATTAACGCTGTATTTACCGAAACCACCTCAACATACTTTTCTGTTTTTGTCGCTACGTCCTATTTCAACACAGTGTTCTGTAATACACTTTTCACATATCTTTTTACACAATTTTGGATAATACTAAGAATCACTGGTATACATAGTACGCATGAACTATAACACATTTACGTGTACGTATGCATTGTGATGTAATTCATTGCAAAAAGATTTTAGAATCTGTCGAATAGATTGTGAACGGGGAAATGTTTTTGATAAAATTGATCTACGATGAGAAATATTTGCTAGTTTGAAAAAAATGTAGTATTTTAGCACACGATAACTTTGCTTAAATTATAGCCGATGGGAATTTTTCCATCAACTTCGTGGACGAAGTTCTGAGCAAAAGATAGTAAACTGTACAAAACGACTACCATTAAAGTTGGCACATAATTTAAAGCTCTCGGACAGACAATATCCTGGTTTTATTACAAACTTTCGCTTTTATTCTGAAAGAGCGATAAAGTACGAGAATGACAAACGAAGGGAGATCAACGTTATTTGGTAGACGGTGCTCACTTAGGGATGATTGTGATTCATGAAAATCGTAACTGTGAAAGTGAAAATATCAATAGTACTTTGGACTAAGGATTGCCACACACTGTTAGGGGAATAAAAATATAAAATATTGCTTATGTGAAAATGTTTATTCAAACCATGTCTTTATACAAAACGAGACAAAGGAATACAATTCATTCAACTCGATAAATCGAAAAGCAAAGAGACTTATTAGCAACTAGTCTTTTGTGTAGTCGAAACTTCGAAATCTTGAGCACCGCAAAAAAGTGGCCTGCTTGTCAGTTTTCTGTCCAATACATTTTGAATGGTGTGGAACTTTTCCATTTAGATCTACCTTCACAGTTCCTCTTTCGGTCAATTAAAAAGTCCGGAACACTCAATACTTATGTCGTTGATATATCACCTATTTGCAAGAAGCGCTTTGCTTTTCCTTCCAAATGCTTATGGCAAGAGAATGGACTGCGCAACCGACATCTGTATTTCCTGAAAAGTACAATACAGGGCTATTTAAGACTAGAGGGATGAGACATTTTTTAGACAAATCTTAGGTCAACTATACATCTTTGCCTTTCCTATTGAGTTGTTTCAATTCGTTTGTCAGAATGGCAAAACTGGAAGTGTGTCGAAATAAGAATTTCAAATATTTACTGAGAACACACACGCACACGTACACATTACAGTAACAGGTAACAGTTCTGTTTATTTATTCTATGTTGTTCAGTTGACACTCAATAATAAAAAGTATTCATGAAAGTATGCTGATACCTATTCGCGTTGATCCACTATGTAGTGGACGAAAATGACGGTGATCCCTATGTAGGGATCACCAACATTTTCGTCCGTCTTTTGGACACAGTCCTTGCATCTCTTTCATACAGTTTCAGCCTGCGAACCGCCTCTTATCGTTAACCCATCGCTTTGGCGGTCGGCCCCAGTCGTCGCTGCTGTGATGTCCTTCTAGCAACGTGTCCTCTCCAATACTACTTTCGACCTTCTATGATATCTACAACTTTATAAACTTTTGATTTCCGCCCATAAGACGGGCATGAGAATATAATTCTTATTTTCTTCCCGCCCTTCCTTGTGCGATTCATAACATTTTCGCCAAGGTTGTAATGTCCATTCCATAAGTAAACTACGTCCATTAATTGATCCATTTATAAAAATGTGCATAATAATAGACTACACACAACGCTGATCTCAATCGTCAGCTTTTCATTATGAATTTGCAGGTTATAAACAACCATGACAATTGAAACGTTTGAAAGATTCCATTTACAACTGGTCCATTTGGAACTTGTCCATTTAGGTATAAGTGATCCATTTATAAAAGTGTTAATAATAGTGTATACATGTATACAACATTGATTGATCTAAATCTATAGCTTTTCGTAATGAACTGTCAGGTTAAAAGCTATCAATTTTTTTATGATATCAAGTGACAAGACGAACAAGTAGTGTGCCTGATGTTAAGCAACACGCCTGTCCATAGCAGTTGCAGTGCCACTTAAACCTTAATTCGCAAAGGTCTGGGAGACACTGCCACCGCGCCTGTCATCTTGAGCCATAAGTTGACAAGTCCCATGTGCCTGTAATTTCTACAAATATTACCAAAATGAGATTCCCTTTACATCTCAGCCATTTCTTTTTGCTCAAGAATTCCCTAACCGTTGGAGGATAATCTGTCTCTTTGAAATCTTTATAATGGATGGAGGCTCATTTTATGTTTGGACAACATTTATTACGAACGATCGTAAGGCATAAAGGCTTTTCAGCTACTTTTGGCAACTCGTTTCTGTTAGAATATAATACATAATCATTTCATATTGTTGTATTTATATGTCACAATAAATACAACGTCAAG
Source organism: Hyposmocoma kahamanoa (assembly GCF_003589595.1). Classification (NCBI taxonomy): domain Eukaryota; kingdom Metazoa; phylum Arthropoda; class Insecta; order Lepidoptera; family Cosmopterigidae; genus Hyposmocoma; species Hyposmocoma kahamanoa. Next base: position 21,757,840 of record NW_020654466.1, read on the forward strand.
GAATAACTTTGAAAACAACAATAGAAACATGATACATTAACTTGAAGTTAAAGCTGCTGTACCTGTTCCTGGTACTAATGACGCTATACTGTTGCAGTGCTTCTCAGGGCTTTGCCATTTATAGCTCTGAGTGGCACTGCAATTGTTCTGGGTAGGAGTGCTGTTTTTATAGTACAGAAGTGACGAGACGAACAAGTAGTGCACCTGGTGGTAAGCGACACGCCTGTCCGTAACAGTTGCAGTTCTACTTAGAGCTTTTAACCCGTCACCCTGAAACATAACTTGACAAGTCCCATGTGCCTATAATTTCACCAGCACCCTTACCCTTCCAAACCGGAACTTAGTAATGAAGGTGGCAGTACTTCCCTGGACGAACTCTTTCACAAGATTTTCTCTACTGCTACTAAAACTACTTCTTACCATCAGGCATGACTTCTTCGATTCGCCATTTCATGATCATAAAAAATGGAACGGAGGAAATTTGTATATGGTGTATATTCTTTTTTGTGATTAACTATAGTGGTAATAAGTCCGTGAATGTTCCTAAAACGTAAAACAAAATGAGGGATATAAAGATTTGTGATTTTTATCAATAATTATCATATGATATTTTAGTAGATTGTTGACGTTGTCTCAATTAAAACCAGCGCCACAGTCAATTTCGGCTGTGGCATAAGCTGAATGAAGTCCTTTTGCGTACGCCACAACCGCACACATGACAGTACAACATTTGTAGTTTTTATATTTAGTATTTTTTGTTTTGCTCTTTGTTTGTTATTGTCTTATTTCATTTTATTTTAATTTTGTTTATTACGTCTTTTTGTTTTGTTTTGCTTGTCAAAGTAGTATCAATATTTTTTTTTTGTATCTATGTGTTGTGGCGTTGCAATAAATGTCTATTCTATTCTATTCTATTCTATTCAATTTAAGACTTGGTGAACAAACGAATTAAGCGTAAAATAAGACATATCTTATCCATCATTATGATTTAAAAAATAGTCAGTTCTATGAAGAAGAGTTGTGGGTGATGTTGTGTGTGAAGAGTTTTTATAATTTTATTATTATATTTTCTAATCCATCATTATAATATGACGCTGACCGCACAACTCTTCTTCATAGAGCTGAGTATTTTTTTGATCATAATGATGGATTAGATCTGTCTTATTTCACGCTTAATTCGTTTGTTCACCAAGTCTTCAATTGAGACAATTAAACTTCTAACGAGTTGTACAATTATCCATCGCCGAGGTCTTTATCCGCAGTTTCTTACCAAACACTTTTGTGAAATCTGACAGCATACATTTGCATTGTGCAAATTTAAAATAGCCACGTCGTGCAAGTAAATTGAGTCAATATCTCTGATATCTCAATCGTTTATCAGTCTGTGTTATTCCAGGGCATGTCTTCAAACTAAGACAATTCCCCTCGATTCAAGTCGGTCAACACAAAAGAGGAGCTAAGATGTAGCAAACGAATTAGCATTTCTCCCTTAATGTCTATCTATCTACAGATAGAGAACGTATTTTATTTTCTAAATTCTTTTAATTTAATTTAATTATGTACAGCATGATCAAGTTTTAATTTGTTTCTAATTTCCTTTTTATGAGAAAAAAATAAATAAAATCGTATTGTTAAAGTAAAATAAAATATTTTTTTAATGTACGTAGTGTAAATTAAAACGCTTGTTAAAAATTTAAAAAAAAAAGACATTTACATTAATACATTTTATAACGGTAGTGGAAAATAGTATGGTTTGCATTAATATTGGTCATAACTGGTTGAAGATTTATCATCTCAGTCAGCCGTGGCAACGGGACCAGTAAAAGGAGCCGAAACTTGTGTAATAATCGCGAAAACCTAAGAACTCTAAACATCATTGGCTTTGTACTGTTTGGTACGAGTATCCACTTAGGAGAGGGTTAGGTCAACGGAACCGTTTCAATTATAGTTTAATGTCACCAGCACCCCTTCAAATATGGTGGCAGTACTTCCCTGGACTGAACTTTTTCGCAAGGAGCTCCATTGTTACTAAAACGGTTCTGGTAGTGGTTCTATATGGCAGAATATATATAAAAATGACATACTAAAAAATACGAAAAATATCTGTATCTATCTATCTATCCGTCCGTCCGTCCATCCATTCATCGATCCATCGATCCATCGATCCATCGATCCAACGATCTATCGATCTATCGATCCATCGATCCACCGATCCACCGATCCACCGATCCATCGGTCCATTGGTCCATCGCCCGATCCATCGCCCAATCCATCGCCCGATCCATCGCCCAATCCATCGCCCGATCCATCACCCAATCTATCGCCCAATCCATCGCCCGATCCACCGCATGATCCATCGCCCAATCCATTGCCTGATCCGTCGCCCGATAAATCGCCCGATACATTGCCTGATCCATCGACCCCTCCAATCGAACGACCCATCGACCGACCTATCTATCGATCGATCGACCCCAATACATGTCCGAAGGTCGTCCACCATAATTAAAACTAACATTGGGCCCAGGTTACTTTCCTGGCTCACGCCGGAGTGAGTAAAGAAATTCCTAGACCGAAAACCAGATCTTTGCACAAGTTGTCTGCGGTCTTTAAGAAATCGGCGAAAAAAGATAGTAGGTTTGGAGCAAAACCCACGGCCGCAAATTTTCTGAGCAACACGTCTTTAACTACGAGGTCAAAGACCTTTTTAGCACACAGTAATGCTCACATCACTGCTTGGCGATAGAAATAGGTAAGGTGACAGTACTAATCTGGACAAACTCTTTCACAAGGAGCTCTACAGCTACGTCTAGTTTAGTCTGTTAAATGCATGGGAGCAAATGTGCAAATACACCTTCAACTTGTTTGTACATCTGTCTTATGTTTGACCAGACACAGTGAATGTATGTACTTGTATTGTTACATGTCAAGAGACCTATACATCCTTTGTTTTCACAAATGTAGGAGTTATGCATGAATTACGAGGTTTCATCACTATATTTTAATTCATGTTTAGCAAGAGGTATTGCTGCAAATCTTTCGCGAAATATGTTCATAACTTAAATATTAAAGTCTCATACCAAGCAACCTACAGGGTTATTTTTAAAATACTGACAACCACCCAGGACTACATTACTAGCGTCATAAAGAACAACTTTTGTTCCATGACTTTTTACAAAACATAATAAATTTACCAAAAATTTACTTTTAGGGTTTTGTACTATATAACACTTTTTACATCTGTATTTGGTAGGATCAAGAGCACGTGAAGCATGACACATAAGACTTAAATCCAACTTACCAATAATAACTTACCGCTTATGATAAGAACGGTCCAAGGTACAAAGTGTCAAGCTTGATGTGCTCTTGACTGTACAGTAATAAGTTCAAATGTGCAAGCTTCCGTGCGAGATTCCGGGTTCGATTCCCGTTAGGACCAATTTGGGAAATGAACTTTTTAAATTGGTTCTGGTCTGGGAGTTCTGGTAAATGCCCCAGAATGGATTCCGTTGCTCTGGTACTCATAATACAGGGAATTCCCTAGTTTGAGACCAGGAAATTTGTATGATTTTCTGGCACACATTATACAATTTGTATTGTAACTATTTTTATCGACACACATATCATAAACTCGCTATAATGTGTTCAAAAACCGCTAATTACGACGTGCATAAGGGTAAATCGTTTTGTTAGAACAAATTTCTTATCTGTGACAACGTTATTATTGCTTCGTATTAACATCGAATTCTATTACATTCAAATTTCGAACATATCTGAAAAATTGGACCTCAATTCTAATATCAGCCGAAATGAAGTTTCATTCGAAATGAAATATCAATAGCAAACAATTTTGACAACTTCACACGTTACTTGATATCGAACGATATGATAGTTGGGGCCGATTTTAGTTCGTCTATGAATTAAAAATAAAAACTACGGTTGTGTGACATGCGTGAGATAAGTTTTTATTTGCCGCCATTTCGCCAGTCGTAACATGCGATTCCAGAGCACATCACAGAGAGCTTATAATATGTGTGTAGATAAAGCAGTGTATGTAACTGTACATAATTAGGCATTAAAACACTCGTGAGATGTTTTTATGGAACCAGGCGAGTTTCATAAACCCTCACTCATATTTTAATGCCATTATGTAACAGTCACATAAACTACTATTATATATATAAAGCTACAAGTTCTTACTCACTGACAGAAATAGAACGCATACTTCCCGATATGGCGGAAAATAGATATTTATACCGTTGTACGCGGATAGGTTCTAAAGCAAAGAATCAGTCCTGATGACCTGAATGTGGAAAATATGAAAGAGTGATCAACGGCCTGCAAAAATTATAATATGTGGAGATATTTGTGCACTTTTATGAGGTACACCCTGGTCAATTTCCGCCGGATGTACAAAATGTTCGAACAAGATGGCCGCCATACAAACTTCAAGGTCTTCTATCACGGTAACTATTAGAGATAGGTAGGAGGTGTTGGAATGAATGTCATAGAATGTAACAGCGGTTAACTGCCTGTGTCAAAAAAAAGTCTAAATGGCGAACTCAAAATGGCGGCCGAAGAAAAACTTGCTTCGATCCGGTCGAAAATTGGCATGCTGAGAGTGTTTAGGTGTCCTTAATCATAATTTGGGGTCAAAAGTTTCTTTTCTGCATTTTTTTATTTTTTTTTTGTTAAAAATAGCTGCCGAAAGGGACTTGCTCTGATTCGGCTGAAAAAACATATTGAAATTTCTGGAAGTGTCGGATAATAATTTGTGGTCAAAATTTGTAGATTGTTATTTTCAAATATGGCCGCCATAGAAACGTTCGTTGGCGGCAGAATAAAATTTGCTCTGATCCCTTTGAAAATTGGCATGTCTCTAGGAGTTTGGGTCTCTAGGAGTGTTTGATAACAATTATTTGTGGTCATAATTGGTTTTTCGCCATTTTCAAACATGGCCGTCATACAAGCGTTTTTTGGCGGCAGAAAAAAGTTTGGTCTGATCCCTATGAAAATTGGCATGTGGGGGTCTAGAAGAGCTTGATAATAACTTATGATCAACATTAGTTTTTCGTCATTTTTCAATATGGCCGCCATACAAGCGTTTTTTTGCGACAGATAAAAATTTGTTCCAATTCGACTGAAAATCGGCATTTGGGGTCTCTATGGGTGTTTAATAATAATTTGCGGTCATAATTTATTTTTCGTCATTTTTCAATATCGCTGCAATGCAAAATTTTTTGGCGGCAGATAAAAATTTGCTCTAATTCGCCTGCAAATCGGCATGTCGAAGTCACTATGGGTAATGATAATTTGTAGTCAAAATTTCTGTTTTGCCATTTTTCAATATGGCTGTCATACAAACTTTTTTTGGCGACAGGGTGTTTCTACAGTTTAGCAATAAATGCGCAAAATTTTTTCAAATTTAAAAATGTAATTAAATTGATTTTTGAAAATAGTATGGGACTGAGCATGTACCCAAACAAATAAAATTACCAAAGGCTCAGATATGCAATCAATATTAAAGACGATATTTGGTTTTTATAAATTTGTCTAGCTACGGTAATGAAGAATGGACAAACTGCCTAACTGCCTCCCGTGGCCGATCGGATACTATATGACTGCCACGCAGAGGTCCCAGGTTTGATTCCCGGGCTGGGAGAAATATTTGCATGGCCTACATTTATTTCTGTCGTGAGTTTGGGTGTAATTTATGGTTGTCTATGTGTGTGTCCATGGCACCCGCGACACAGGGTTTCCCTAGTGCGGGGCTATGTCGAGTGTGTGCGTTATTATTATTATTACATGTAAATTATTTTTTTTAGGATAAGGTAATGAAATATAAGGTTACTGTAATCATATGCATGCATATAAAAAAAAAGAAAATTGTGTAAATAAGTGTGAAAAATAACTTTTTTATTATTTCGTTATTTCTATTCATAATGACAAATATAAAATTTAAACTTAAACCTAAAAACTGAAACTTAAAACTTAAAATTGCAAGAAAACTTTAACATATGCACCACCAAATTTTTATCAGGAACTTTAGTTGCTAATTATTATTAATTGGATTACTACAATCAGTCTCCATTTTTCTAAGACATAAAATGTAATGAATATATGTGCGTGCGTGTATTCATGTGCGTTTGTGTGTACGTGTACGTATAATGTGTATAAATTATATTACTAGTAACAATATAACAATTAACATTTTCCTTGCTAATAACTATTTTTTAGTAAACATAGCTATTTTTTTATTTACAAAATAAATGTTTAAAACCCAAAATTAGAATATAATGTTGGAAAATCGCTTTATTTAAAAGTTTTATATTTTTATAATATATTCGTCCAGTACTATTCAAACACTATTTTCAATAATCTATTCTTTTTCTTTCTATTTTCTCTTTACCTTTTCCTTTTATGTTACCCTTATTAGTATCGTCATGGTTTTCGTTTTCTTTTGTTTTGGTTAGTTTAGTTTCTACTACTTATTATTGTAATTAAATAATTTATACCAACTTTCCAAAATTACTGTCTCTTTTTTATTGTTAAACTGCATTCGGTTCTTTTTTCTATAATTTTTCCAGCTATTTGATTTTCAGTCTTTCTAGAGACTTGTATATTATTTTTGATATATGTAAAAAGTCTTCAACTTCTTATTCTCTTTTTCCACATCTCCTACAACATTTTTCAGTAGTTTTATCTTTTTGTCTCATTGGTACCTCAGTCGTTTTAATTTTACTCCCAATTGAAACAATTTCTCAGAAATGTTCATACTCGTGTTTTCGTCCTTTTTTGCGATGATGAAGACAGATCTGGTGCAAGTGGATCTAATCCTTGTTTTTCAAGTTGTTTGTGTTTGCTACCTTTTGTATCCAAAAGTTTAATCTCTTTTTGTTTGACTTTTTTTGTTTCTTGATATTTTTTACTATCCTCAATCTCCTCAGTCTTTCTTGACACCACGTATACAGAGTGTTCAGAGTGCACGTGGTGTCAATTCATCTCTACTATTCATTTGCTTTTCTGCATTTCTCTTTAAATATCGTATTATTTCCGTTTGTTTTGCAAATGGCGTATCATTCTTCATTTTGTTAGCACGGCGTTGCGTTTGCGCTTGGCTAATCTTCTTCGCGCCAATATATCTTGTGTTGATTGGGCATGTCATGACGTCTGCAATGTGTATTTAAGGAAATAGAAAATTGTAGAAAATATTATTATAGTCAACATTCATTTCATTACCGAAACTTTTGGTTCATTCCCGTAATCCCAAAAACGACGGTAATGAAGGTCACGGGAGTGAGAAATGTATTTGTTTTGTACAATAAGTCACTTGTATCTAGCACTTGGGTCTACCATCTAGTCTGTTTAAGTAACAGAAATATATGTTAATCTTTTGACTTTATAAATAATCAGATATTGTGAGCACGTACCAAATTATATGCAATCCTGTAATGAGACTTGAACTGGTTGAAACACCTGTTTAATGACTTCGAGTTTAATTTTCGGCGAGAAAGCCAACGTGAGGTCTATCTCGCAGAATCTCAGCGACACACTAATGTAAACTAATGTTCACAGAAGTATTAGCGATGATCGGCGGCAAGACCAAAGGTGTTTCTCGCTCACTTGAAAGTTGCAAACACGTCTTGGTAATGATTTTTTTACTGTGTCAAAAGTTAAACGTCGTGTAAATGTAGACTATGATTGCCAAATTTAAAATGTTTCGTTGATATTTTATGAAAAATCAGTCCAATGTTTAGTTACTAAATACTATTTGGCGTTCTACAGGTCACTTTCTTTTTAATATCACAATTTTGTAAACTGTACAGAGTAGAACAGGCTCCGGTAATGAATTCTTAAATAGTTTTTTACAGATATTTCTTTTTAATTCTCATGAAAACATGAAATAAGTTGTTGCAACACTTAGAACAAGTAGATATTTATAAGTTAAAATTATTAAAATGAGTTAATAGTCTAATTTAAATTTTTATTTCATTGGAATAACGTCCATATTTGTCTTTGTATATTCACCTGGCAGATAAAAATTTGCTCTAATTCGACTGCAAATCGGCGTGTCGGGGTCTCTATGGGTATTGAATAATAATTTGAGGTAAAAATTTCTGTTTTGCCATTTTTCAATATGGCTCCCATACAAACTTTTTTGGCGGTAGATAAAAATTTGCTCTAATTCAACTGAAAATGGTTTTTTCAATATGGCTTCAATCACAATTTCGGGCGAAGCCAGAAGCGTCCGCACGCCACCATACGTAGATAGTACGCGAGACTATATTACGAGTACAAGATTTCAAAATTGTTCAAAATGTAAAGAACACTTACCGATGTAGTAGAGAGAGAGTTGTTGTATCTCGATCATCTCTCTATTAAATTCCAAGAAAACTTGGAAGCTATGCCAAAGAAAAGTATTTAGGAGAAAAAAATGCCAATCACACCAAATTTCTGGACTCAAATTAGGGGATATCCTGTACTATGAATACCAGAACAACGATCACTCTGAGGGTAATATCCCAGAATACCCAGACTAGAATCAACTTAGAAATGTCCGTTTCCTAAATTTTCCCAAATCGGGAATCGAACGCGGAACCTTCTCATCAAGCGCCAATAGTACTAACCGCTGTGCCACCGAAGAGCAAAAGCACACCCTGCCGTCTAAACCCGACCACGCGCCGCAGGCCGAGCCAACAGGTACAGGTACAAGTGTACAGGGCTCGTACATACATATAAAGAAATCCAAAGAAAAGATACAATAGATTCTACGTTTCTTTCTCATTTATTGAAAGATCCATTAAACTGTCCAAAATGACATTAGTAGTGATTGATAATCGACATCGAAGAAAATAACAATTTTCTGGTTTCTAACCGTATTATAAACAAATAACAACGTGTGATATCGATATCGAGATCTATTTTCAAATTTAGATTATAATTTCCTGATTCTAGTTCCCAATTAAATTCAGGCTGATTACAAATCGACTGGGACATAATAATAATAATAATAATATAATAACGCACACACTCAACATACTACACATACACTAGGGAAACCCTGTGTCGCGGGTGCCATAGACACACACATAGACAATCACAAATTACACCCAAACTCACGAGAGAAACAAATGTAGGCCATACAAATATTTCTCCCGGCCCGGGAATCGAACCCGGGGACCTCTGCATGGCAGTCCGGTATGGTAACCGTTCGGCCACGGAGGCAGTTAATAAAGGGATGTCGCTGTAACCCATTGTTTCAAGTGATTTTCAATGTTTATTATACCTATATAGAGTCTTGGGTTATATCGAACTTATCGCTTTCATTAGGTATGAAAATGAGCCATCACGAAATTACAAGCTTATTATTCCGCAAATTTTGAACATTAAATGAAACTAGACAAACACAATGAACATTATATGAATTTTATTTTGCTGTCAAAACGGATTGAATAAAGTATAGAGGCCTCAAAGGGATTATGAGAAATGGACAGAGAGGGTCGAGAGACCTTCGCAGAAAAAATGAGCTAATTGAATGTCCCGGCGTAATTCTTTTATTGGATGGATTTGTTTTGGATCAAACAGTAATAAAAAAACGTGATATAATTTTTCACTTAGATGATCTGTTGCTTTCGTAATTTTTATTCTATTAAAAGCGGATTTGCTTAATTTTGAACCTTAAAACTATTGCACATTTGTTGACTTTTGATATCAAAGTATAAATTATTCTTATAGCGCCTCTAAAATTAGTGAGGTTGGCTGTCAGCACCGCAAGCGTATACTTCTCTCTTTGTTCTCATGACGTTATAGCTCAGCTGCAAGTACAATTTAGATGAAATTTGTTCCATAATATTCCGCAATATAGCTAGAGTCCAAATAAATTATTTATGCATTTATTTATTCATCCTTTATATTATAACATTTGTAAACGTGTGTATGGATATGGAAAATCCAAAAGAAGCTTTCAAAGTGCCATCCTGAGGGTACTCCAACGTGCAAGAATTTCCGTTTCTTCTTCAGTTAACAATGTCTATAGAAAACTTAAACTGAATTGCAAAGTACGAGAGTGCGAGAGTACGAGAGTGCGCCTTTCTTCGCCAAATCCTGTTACAATTTTACAAGAGGACATTGTTTTGTTTACAAGTTTATAAGCAACATTTGACCACATTATCACATGATGCTAAACGACGTTGTGCCGACGTTGTGTCGATTTGCCTAGTATGTCGTCTATTCAGACTCGCCTTGAAAAGACCCAGTTACAATAAGGAATCAATCATACGTTTGCTCTACTTTGTAGAGCGCATTTTATTCATATTTAATCCTTTTATATGTCATTGATCAATAGCTATATTATGGCGACGTGTTATTCTTGTAAACTCAGTACTGGTTTTTTGTTAAGTAAATGGACTTGCTTGCCTGAAGCAAGGATAGGGTCTACGATTGAACGAGCTCGCCAAAAAGATGCCTATTCAGTCGCACCTTAAAGATGCTTGGGTTGTATGTTCTCGGATGTACAATCGCAGGCATACAGTCTATTCCTGGGCGTAGATAACTGGGATAAATTTTACAGGTGATTCGGATTTAGTAGAGGCGAATCTGCAGAGCCTTGAACATCGCCGTAAATTTGCATCGGTATTCTACAGCACACATCACGGAGAGTGTGCGATGGAATTGCGTGATTTGATTCCGCTTTCCATTATCAAGTGACTAGACGTAGACTAGGGTACCCCTGTGTTGTGGATATTCCAAGCATTCTCACGAAGCGTTACGCTTCAACATTTGTATAGCGAACGACTATTCCCAGCTTGCAGTCTTATTCCCTGGACGCCATAACTTGGGCCTTTTCAAGACGAGATGTGTATGCTCCATCGTTAACATCATCGTCACTTTCAATCAGGTGACATGGAGATCAAATACGCACTTTCTTTAAAAAATAAGGTGGAAGTTGGGGCAGACCCTATTCCACCTATGTTTACCCTTAAATACCATGCATTCACTTTATAGCAATTGCTAATAGCAAGCGCTACGTCAAAACCAATTTTTCTCGAAATCCCAGCTAGACATTTACGTTTCCAACGAATATAGTCCACTTTCCTTCACTTCCGGTCCCATTGTCGGTATACGATGACAAACGATCCCTGTTCCCGCACCGTTCTGCGATGCCATTATTTGGTGACCCCATTATTTATTTACGTTATCAATTTGGTAGCACCGTTTGGTAAGGCTTTTGTTTTGTAAAGGCGATCACAATAGGTTTTACTAATCACAACCATACTGCGCTTTTTCCAGCTGAGGTGTTTGGTCGTTTATAAAAATTTTATACATAAGCGAGAAAACACATGGAAAATTTTTATGACGGTCTCTTTCTTCTCACGTGAATGAGAGATTCAATGAATGATATTTTATCCAAAACTTTTTAATGAAAAAATGACCCACACTGGCTGCAACTCAACTGATGCCAAACGACAATGTGACCGACGATGGTACGTATTTGTTCAAAATATTCCTCGTTCATTCTAGATTTGAATACAGTGTGCTTGACTACCACATCAATTACCAGGGCCCCAAGTCTGCTAAGTTAAAATCATCTCGGTTGTGCGTTGATAGTGCCAAATGGCAGGCTCTCGTACGTTTGGTATTCTGCTAACAGCTAAGAGTAGTGAGTAGCTACTGTGAGTGGCTAGCCATCGAACTGCTATTCAACTACTCTGGTATTGTATTTTGATATTCTGCTCTTCAATGGCGTAGTCTACTAATTATTCAACATTTCTTACTAGGTTAGCTTTATTAGCATACTTGCGGACCTGGTCTCAAACTAGGAACCTGTATGAGCATGACTATGAGCGCTAGAACAACGAAATTAACTTCGGGGGCGTTGTACAGAACACACAGACCAGAACCAATTTAGAAAAGTTCCTTTCCCAAATTGGTCCTTCTAAGAAACAAACCCGGAACCTATTCATCGAGTGTCTACCACTAACCGCTAGGACACCGAGGTCGTAAGTAAGTAAGTAAGTAAATTCTTTATTTCCTCCACAAATTTGTAACAACTTAAGTAAACATAAGAGATATTAAAGTAAAAAACATGATAGGAAAATTTGTAGAGGCTGGAGCCTAAACTAGGATGCCCTGTATTTTAGGTCACCAGGCCTCCACCTCCAGAAATTCTGATCAATATTTATAAATCTATATTAACAAGTTACGTGTATACTTATTTGGAAAAAAGAGTGATAACTAAAAAAAATAAAAAATTGTAAGTGTGTGAGAGTGTGTGTGATGATTGAGTGCATGTGGTGTGTGCGAAAGTGCATGTGATGTGTGTGTAATTGTTTGTGATGTGTGTGAAAGTGCAAGTGATATGCGAAGTGCTTGTAAATGTGGATACATATTAGAGTGAATGTGCGACCTGCGTAGGTTTAGATGATTAATTTTACGAGTTCATGAACGGTGGACGTGTTTGGTGAGATGAGAAAAAATATAAGAGTTCGAACATTGCCTGTTAAACTTTACTTTTATTCTAACATTATTATTTTGTTTGACTCTGCAACTTAGATATTTATCGTCCCAAATGTTTCCTCAAATTGCAGCTTTCGGGAACGCAGTGGTGTATTACATTGTTTTGCCTTACGCTTTCAGAAGGAAGCAAATCACTTAATGCCAATAAGTGATATTATCAATGACATAAGGATAGTTTTACGTATATTCTGGTCGACCGAAGGAGGAATGAAGTGAAGGTGGAACTAAATTGAAAAATTAAAAAAAACTAACAAGCAAGCCATATTTCTGCGGTTCGCTCCCCCGAGTCCATTCCTTTTTCTCATGTCTTGAATGAACATTTTAATATAAGCAATATATCATATCTTTATTTCTTTGCCATTGTAGGATATTCCTTAGTCCAAAACGCTGTTGACATTTTCATTTTCGACCGAAGGAAGAAGTACGACCGGTGGTCTTACACTTCGACTTGACTTTGACTTTGACATTCTAAGAACTTATAAATTTAAAAGCAAAGTATTTTTCAAGGCCAGTGATCAAATTACCTCCGTACATCACAACAAGGCAGTACGATTGCGAAAAATTGGTACACCGCAGTTATATACCAAACCGCGCTTGACGCGGGCGGAATATTTTTTGGAGTATAATCCCACGCTCATTGTCGAATATGGCTGCTTTAATGCATGTATTATTCAGAGCATTAGGTGCCTTCATAAACATATATTTATAATATAACTAGGAATGTCGATTACCTAACGAAGCGCGGCAATATTTTTTTTTCTTGTTTTAATATTTTAAGTTTTACAATTGAATATTTTTCACATAGAATTAACAAGACTTTCACATAGAATTAACAAGACACGTTTAATGCGATTTAAAAATCACAAAGATCTGAGGGGCACCGCCACTGCGCCTGTCACCCTGAGATCTTTGCGATTTAAAGCTCTTAAGTGGCTCTGCTACTGCCATGGACAGGCGCGGACCCGTCGACTGTCTCTTTTGATATCATAAAAAAAAACCACATTAATCGCAATAAGATTCGCTCAGTATTTTTTTTTTCAATTTTGAAACGCGTTTTTACTTATGACTAGATTTGTGTTCATGTGCAAATATGTATGTCATGCCTTTAGATATTGTGTCTCTATTTATTGCAAAAACTTTTTGTGATTCTTTATACACAAATATTTCATAATACATCGTTCAACTTACCTTTATATTTTCAAACCACGTTCCTTCCACGCCCTACATTCCGTCCCATGGGTGTAGCAAGCGTGATTCATCATTTTTTAAGAAAGTCAAATGGGTATGCTATAGCAAAATTTCTTGACATTATTTTTGACTTTTTACAACGCGAACCTCGATTATAGGAGGTGAAGTATGGGGGGTTGCACCTCGTGTCTCGCAATCTGCGCACTGAAAATTAATATAATAATAATAATAATGCACACACTCAACATAGCCCCTCTCTAGGGAAACCCTGTGTCGCGGGTACCATGAACATATATATAGACAACCACATATTACACCCAAATTCACGAGAGAAATAAATGTAGGCCATACAATTATTACTCCCGGCCCGGGAATCAAACCTGGGTCCTCTGCGTGGCAGTTCGGCATGGTAACCATTCGGCCACGGAGGTAGTTAAAGTTAAAATATTGACACAGATCCGACGTCGACAAGTGCCCGATGACGCCTGACGGTGCGACGGGCGGCCCGGCGGCGTGTCGATAAACCACTGGACAATTTGCAAACTTTGGGATAAATGTGAATTTAATAACTAATAGGGTTTCAGTTGAAAACCAAAATTTAGCAGGTTCTCTGTAGTGCTTAGAGAGAAATAATTCTGTCCATAAAAAAGATAGATATGTATGTTCTTAAATAATTCGTTTTAGACTGTTATTTAAGCCTGTTTTCAGGATTTTATATGATCGGATAAAGTACATTCTATCGTGTAACGAATTGGCACATTCTTGAGCCAATGTCCTTTGGGTGTATCGTATATTTTTTGTAAGACCGTTGTTTAATAGTAAATACCTAAACCATTTGATCTAACAAAGCAGTATGTCCCGCTTCTCCTCCGATGACTTGCCTCAGTTGTTAGATCATATTGTTTAAATTGATAGTGTAACTTGTTTAAGTAATCGATTCAGTTAAGAATACGCCAAATAAGTTAAAATGCACTTGATTGAAAACCGTTTTTTAAGCGACAAAGGAGGAGGAGGGTCTCAATACGTTTGAATTTTTTTTGCATGTCAATATTCCATATTTGTATACCAATTTCGAAGTTTCTTCGAAGAAGGTTCCACGGTCGAGGTTCATCTCATTTATCGATATGAAATTGCTTAAAGACTGCGCCGAGGCAGCGATACGTAATTGCATCGTTTGATCCCTTGCTGTATCGTTATTACTAAAGCTTTAGTTATAAAATTAATGTGTAAGGTATTTAAGGGTTCTCTCTATAAATCATACTCTTTAGAAACGCGATTAGTTCTAGTTTCCTCGACAAGAAAAAAATCCGAAGTTATTTATATCCAAAACAAACCCTTAATACGGCCCTAAATACTCACATAGAAGGTCAGCAGTTTTTGAGTAATAACAAAACAAAATTTTTTTTTTCAACGTATTATCGGTACTTTTTCAAAAAATGAAAAAGAAGGTAATACCTAAATTCGCAAGCGGTCCGCCCATACTAGTCGAGCCGCCACGCTTCCCCCCTGTCCACTTTAGTCCTGCTTCAGCCGTCAGACGTGGAGGTTGTATCGCTAGGGCTTACACACGCCTTTAAAAACGTATGCCACAAGCACACACACACACACACACGCAGTGCTGGACGTTAATCAATTAAATTTCAATCAGATTAAAAAATCAATTCAATTGAAATCAATTGCGACACGTCGCAATTGATTTAAATTGCAATTGGTTTTAATTGCAATTGAATTGATTTTAATTGCAATTAAATTAATTGGGGGCCGGGGGGCCGGTTGGGGGGCCGGTTGGGGGGCCGGTTGGGGGCCGGTTGGGGGACCGGTTGGGGCCCGGTTGGGGGGCCGGTTGGGGGTTGGTCAGGCGTTAGTGACCCATCCCCTAACCCAACCCACCGACACACCCGCTCACCCACCCACTCACACACCCGCGCAACCACCCACTCACCCACCCACTCACCCACTCACTCATCCACCCCCTAAACCGACCACCTAACCCAACCGGTGACTCACCCCCTAACCCCCCGTTCCAAACCCTAACTCACCCCTAACCCCCCCAACCCAGACCCTAACTCACCACCTAACCCACCCCCTAACTCACTCCTAACTCCCACAACCCAAACCCTAACCCACTAACTCATTCGCAATTGACAATTAATTAATTGTCAATCTTTAATTGCCAGAACAATTAAATTTTGCCCAACACTGCACACACGGAGCGCTTAAAATACCTAAATTCCTACCTCTCTAGCTAGTCATAAAAAGCTTTATATCCATGTAATAAGAGCGGAAAAGACGTTTTGCCTTTCGCATCGGTGGTCCGAGCGGAAGGGAAACGCGAAACTTCTTTTTCTCTCTTATGACATGGACATAAAGTTTTTTCTGACCAGTTTAATGCAATTCTGTATCGATAAATGTGAAGACTCCCTGTAGGGCTACCACGACATGTCGCGTCCTGTTGTACTAGCCCTTCTACCCTACTCGACCCTACCCTAGCCGATTCGCTTTGACGAGGACTTTCATTAGCGTTTAAATTATCATTGAGGAGCATAAGCGCGAATCTTTGGGGTTTTTTTATTAACAGGCTATAATTATTTCAGTGGCGGATCCAATTTTGTAAATCCACATTAGCCACTTTCGTGGATAACATTTTCATTAAGCTGGCAACCCCTCTTTCGATTCATTTAATAATACAAATTAATCGCATTCGAAATTCGGGCAAGCGTATGAAAAATAATGAAACCCAAAAAAGAAACTACGGATCATCTACGTGCCATATCCAATTACGTGAACAGCGGTAATTATGGCTAAAAACTTTGGCGAATTTCGGAAACTTGCGTTTTCATCCGACCCGAAAATTAAACATGATGCAGCAGTTGCGATGAAGGGAATGATGTGAGAAAATATTAAACGAATATATTTAAATATGTATTTATATATTAGTGAACATTTTCTATCGAACACGAGATTTATGAGCACGTACACCTATTTAGTTGACAGCAGATAAACGAAACTAGCTGAATTTAAAGAAATTTACATTCTTATACTAGCGTCACATCATATTTAAGTAATAGTTATTTGTTATGCCAGGCTGCAATGTTGTTTGACGCGAGAACTTGCATTGAAACCTGAGCAAGCGAAGGATTCTAAGATTGATCCACTAGCGAAGCGAGAGCGAGCGGAAAGAGCGAAACACACAACTTTTCACCTCACTAGCGAGCAAAAACAGTTGAACTATAACAAAATTATTTAATTTACAAAATTAGTTATCGTTGCCCATTTAATGTCAACAATAATAAGAATAAATAATGTATAACAAATCGCGTGCCATTATGTGGAAATAAACGCTTTCGCGCGCAAATTTCTAATGAGAAAGAAAGCCTTTTCGGGCTAGTGAGGTGAAGATGTAATTCATATTAAGAGTGGTATTTTTTTTAATGTAAAATAGTGACAAATATAACATTAATGCGAGAAATAAAAATAAACTAGCCGTTCTTGATGGTCATCGTCACAAAGTCTCATTTAGAGGGCAATGTATACGCTTCTATAATAAGATTCCGGTTGATATTCAAAATTTGCCATTCACGAGGTTAAAACTATAGTGAAACAAAAACGTTATTATATTGCTTGGATGACAAAAATCCGTAGTAGGTACCTGTTTACCTCTTGCAAGTGGCCTCAATCGATCTATAAGATTTGAAATAAATATTGTAAATGTTAAACGTGTACAAATGTATATTTATAAAGAGCAACCCCTGGAGTTTCTTGATCATTCTTCTCGGGAGAATCTGCCTTACAAATGAGTAGTAGAGTTTAATCAAAATGACGATTTGTAATTTGCTTACCTATGAAATAAAGATAGTTTGAGTTTGACCTGAACGTGCTCACAGCAAAACACATTTATATCTATCTGCTCGTCATATACCATCAAAAGACTATAAATATACATATATTATTTATGTACAAGCATTTCACTATTATCTTGTAACAAACGAAGCAGTCAAACGCTAGGTTAGGCCGCCTTGAATGTTCATCGATCTCACGGCGCCGACTCAACCGGCGAGAGGGAAACCCGGGGGGGTTTTAGTGGGGTAGGCCCTCCAGTCTGGAGGGAGATCCCCACATAATCCCTGAATCTCCCTGGGCTCAGGGGTATCTATAAAGCTTTCTGAAAGAAAAAAAAAAGTTAGGCTGCCTTCGCCGCGAGTATTCGCTTGTAATGTAACGTTCGAAAGCGAGCATTATAGGCGGTGAGGGAGGTGAGCCGAGCGTTCGTTGCTCAACACTTGTAACATTCGGTAGCCTCCTCCACCGAGAACATTCGCCTGTAATGTAACAATCTGTTCAGATTGTAAGGCTGCGACTCCACCAGATATAGTGGAAATGTTTTCAAGTCTTTACTTAAGTTGGGTGCCTCGCGGGCCCTCAGAGGCACTCGCACGCACGGCTTGCTACCTCGCACATCTCTGGTGGAATCGCAGCCTATTCAAATCTTGGATGTTACATTACAGGCGAATGCTCGCCGGTGAGAGAGGTAGTTTGTAATGTAATCCTCGCAAACAAATCTTAAATGTTACATTACAGGCGAATGTTCTCGGTCAAGGAGCGCCCTACGGCACCCTTCGGTACTCGGTAATAAATCCATCTCAAGTCCAGGATCGATATTAAGACTTACGTCAACCATTTGTTTTTATTTATTTATTGGTTCACTAATATTTATCACTATGTAATGTACGTATCATAAATTGAATGTCGTGAGCTGATTATGAGTGAACACAGCTTTAGAAACGGCGATTCCGGATTAACAATTCAACCGATGACGTTAATGAAATATTGCATATAGTTGACCTGTATTACGAACATGACCTAAAAAGACCGTCATTGAAAAATTGAAGATGAAAAATTTTTTCAATTATGGGCAAGACTACACTACCGCTGTCTTTCTTCATATCATTCATTTCTCGATAACAGCAAAGCAAAATATAGTTTCATTTTGGAGAAGTTCGACAACCTAATTTCACCGATCAATTTTCATGAGTTTTCATAATCAATAATCATGTAGTTTGAAAAAATCCAGTACCTTAATAGTCAATAAAAAACTTATCGCAGTCCTTGTTTTTGAAACTACTTCAAATCTTAATCTAGATCTTTCTCTGTAGTAGTTCCCTCGTGTTTTAAGATCGTGGTCAGATTCATGTCTATCTTGTATCTACTTCAGAATGAATGATCTGCCTCCGTAAATTTCAGTCCGTGGCGTCTCTTACGACCGCGAAAAATTTGGTGGACGATGAATCCTTCCCTTGATGGATGCAACTTGTTGGTGAAGGTCCTCGTAGGTGACTACCTACGAGGTTTTCTTTTCATGTTTTTTTTATAATATCAAGTCAGCTACACGCCTGTCCATAATAGTTGCAGTGCCACTCAGAGCTTTAAATCGCAAAGATTTGAGTGACATTGCCAATGCGCCTGCCACCCTGAGACATAAGTTGACAAGTCCCATGTGTGTCCCAATACTCACATTACTTCTTGGCGGCATAAATAGGTAAGGTGGCAGTTCTTCCCTGGACGAAATCTTTCACAAGGAGCTCTACTGCTACTAAATGTTACCATGTTTCCAACTACACACGGTTTTTTCAAACATTCATCGCCTCTGCACATATGTGGGCAAAATATGAAGGATACGCTAATGTCGTGCAATGGATTATCGGTTTTAATTTAATCGCACTAGAACTCATTGTCCCTGTTTAATTAATTCAGATACAGGGAAAACATGGCCATGGAAAAATTATATCCTCATTTCTCCCAGAAACGAAGGTAACGATTTCTCATATATTTCAAAAGGTTGCTAGTACACTCAAAACAATCTGAACCATTCTAACACCACTCGACTTCTACTGGGTTCAACAAATTGATCGTTCCACTGCAAGGCCACCACCGTTACATCAATATTGCGCGAATAATACCTATAGCAACTGGGGCAATCTTGTAGACGTTGGTCATAACGTTTCTTTTTTCTTTGTAATAATTAAAATCAAACTTTATAAATCATTAATTTCTTGATACACAGGTTATAAATTTGTTACAAGAATGAATTTTGAATCACCCGTGATCCGCCTTGTGGCATACAAAGGTTTCTTAGTTTTTATGTAATTTTCAAGCAATAACTTGTAATATACTATAATTTTGCAGTCCAATTAACGCAACCTAATACTAATAAAACATAATAACAATAGAATATAATATTGTAGAATGTCATATTGTTCAGGTAATTAAATAATAATTTCTTAAATTCTGCACAATTATTGCAATTCCTAGTTTCACGTGAAAGTTTGTTGTAGACCTTCGTAGCCATTACTATTAGGTACATTCTTTTGAAATAGAGGTTTTACATGGATCTAGTTTTCAGTTGATCAGAACGGCGCGCCCGTGTGACGAATTAAAAAATATTACTTTACCATTTTCTAATGTTTTTAATCTTTTTCTAGTCATCTTTTGAAGAGCGATGTGATTGCCCAGTAGGATAAAAGTTGCTTCTCAATAGGGAGGTCGACGATTGAATCATTTATTTATTTATTGCCGCCACCACATGTTATAAAAGGTCTTACTTAATATACACGTGTTTATTAACAATTTGAGAGAGCCACTCGTATTACAATCCCTAAGATAGTACCTATATCTTTGATATATAAGTTACGTGTGAATATATATTACGAGTATAGTAACAATACCTCTTGTTAAAGGTAAAGGAAAACCTGTTACAGAAGGTTCACAAACCGTGGAAGATGTATGAAGTCGTCAACCTGAATTGGACTAGCGTGACGAACCATGATCTGACGTATTATGGGTTGACTATGGAAACTTTTACTTGTTCTAACAAGAATTGGTAAAGCTAGCCTTATAACCTAGTTCAAAGTAATAAAACATGAAGCTGCAGCTATAAATAAAAGACTGTACTTTAACCCAAGCAACGTAAATAAGCACGAACAGGTGATATTTATAATCTTGAACGTAGCGAATGTAGCAAAGCCATAAGACGCCGTAAAGGTGCTTATCTTCCGTACAATTGGCTGTTTTTTATAGCAACGCATGTGTGAACATTACTGATATGATATACAATATAAAAATGGGAGTAAATCACTTTGTTACTCTGCGAACCTAGTGAAGGTTAAACGTTTCCCGCCCTCCCGCCGCATAAATTTACTAAAATAAATAACACAAACGCAACTACAGTCCTATATCTTTCCACGTAAGTTTTGTTTATAGTGACCCTCCCGATCAACCTCTTGGTTATGGGGAAGGACACTATTACCTGTGCAAACTCCAGATCAACCCGTTTGCACTTCATCCGGTTCTCAAAACGCTAGTGCCTTGGGTGAGCTGCCCTGGGTTCACGTATAGCGCCCTCCCTATTGTCCAGATAGGTACCAGAGCTATTGTCATGCTCACTACCCGTAGCGCATTGCACAACTAACGGATGCCACCGCTAAGCCGTTGACTCGAAAGTCCACTACCAAATTTCCTCATTGGTGGCGGAGTTAAATAAATATATAAATATAATTTACGGAGTTAAATAAATATATAAATATAATATACGGAGTTAAATAAATATATAATAATAATATAAAAAAATAAATATTTTGATCGAAAAATCATATTACAAAATTGAAGACTACGTGTTAGATAAAGATGTATGGAAAGACGACATGGCTCCAGAATCCACACAAATTTGATTCAAAGTGTATTCCATAGCATTTAAGTTTATTTGAAAAGAGCAATCCCTAGAGAGAGTTTCTTGCTCGTTCTTCTCAGGGAGGTCAGCGTAGTGAACGAGCAGTAGCTTAAATGTGACGTTTTCAAGTGTAAATTTATTTTACCTATGGAATAAATAATCTTTGACTTTGACTTTGACTTAGTTGTAGGCACGCTCACCTCCCGAAATCCCAACGCCGAAGCGTCTCTCCTGTTCGCAGAAACCTACGTGTCCGGAGGCCCCGGAGGATATTTAGCTCATCCTCTACTAGCTCTCCGGGCTAGTCTCCTGTGACAATATCCGAACATAGCTTCTAAATCAAAGGGCAACTTACGTGACTCGCGCGTCTTCTTGCCTTAGGCCCTCGCCTAGATCGCTACTAAGACGCGCTAGCTGTCCATGACACAGACGCTACCGGGGTAGATGAACATGTACATCCCTACAGCTAACCACAAACCCCGGCGTACCCGACACTTGTTTCGCCTCGAGGCGTCCTCAGGAGTACCTGATCGTTTGACGCTTGCCCGAAAAATTCCTTCACTGTGTTCGCGGAACAGAATATTAATTTCTCCAACCATTTTTGTTAAGGATCTCTGCAAAGTAACGTAACCTGAATGTATTAAGTTTAGGTAAATAATAAGGGTATTATTTATTTATTATTATGCTGATTATGATCAACTGTATGTACTATTGGTTCACATAACAGCGGAACCACCTCTCCCTCGACACTCGGTCGAAGAAATGCTTGAATGATTCAAGAATCACATCAAGATGTGTAATATGTGAAAAATCTTTATTAAAAAATATATTATGTAAACGATGTGAGATTTTTCACAAAAATTATGTGGTGACCTCCAACCAAAAGCTTACCAATCACCTCATATCTCCTGTGGAAATCCGCAAAGCGATCCACAACTACGACCCCTTGTGATGAATATCGTACGAAAAGTTTTACTGCACCCCGTCTGCCATATTGATTGCGGCAATTCTTTCCTGTTTGAACAGAACTCTATTTTTAGATATAGACTATTGCAGAGTTATGTTCTGGTGCGTTCAGACTTAAAGGTCACAGTGCAACAGTCTTAATAACCAAGAGCTACTTGAAAGCTATACCTATTGGTAGAGTAAAATCATTTACTACATATTATCAATGTCACAACTTTACAATCTACCCGTGAGCTAACAACTCGTCGAGACCAATCTTACGAGCACAAATTTACATTATTCTACAGTAAGTAGTTGAGCCGTTGGGTTGTTTGCAGACTGTCCCGTAAACCTCAGATCAAAGTTACCGTATTATTGTAACGTCATCTGATTTCAATAGTATACCAAATTTCTATTCTATAAATAAATATTCATGCTATGATTGAGATTCCTGCACCAAAAAAATCCCTTTGTGATCGTCCGTCCATTTGGGAGCTACTGTCAAAGACACAAAGACAAAGACTCTATACTTGTGGTCCCCTCTTTTTGCATCAGGGACTAAAATACCTTATCGAGGGATAATATATCATCCTCAGTAATAAAATTCTTTAAATGGACGCGACTTTTATAACGAAGAGATCATCAAACGACACTTGAGTTATATTTATAATTAAAGCAGGAAATTTTATAAAAGAAGAATACTAAAATTACCCGAAAAATAGAAAAAGAACGTAGATCAACATAGCCGATACATAATTGATTAAAGTTTGTTGGTTATTTTTTTTGTTTTTTTATATATACTTTGACCGTAACGATATTTTGGCCAATCCAAAGTTTCAAGTACTAACCAAGCGTTTCTTTTGTTTCAGTCGGACGGCAGTCTCTTCTTGCAGAACATAAGCGCGCAAGACAGTGGTCTGTACGAGTGCGGCGTTGAAAACGAGACTGCCTTTATGGACAGAGTCAATCTCACTGTTAGAAGTAAGTGCATTAGCCGGAATAGCTTAAACAATAGCGCATGTCATTTCCTGTCTCGACATTTAATTGAGTCTTGAACTGGACGATCTTTTATTATGCCACCCGCAACACAATACTTATAGTTGTGTCCTGGCCTGGAAAAATAGAACATTTTGTGCTAACAAAACGTAATTTTCAAGAGAGAACTGGATTAAATATCGATCGATTGTTTTGAGCTTCAATGGATATGTGTTTTTACGCGTTCTGTGTCCTAATCGTTTGTGGTTCTCAGTTAACGACCTCGGTGACCCAACGGTTTATAATGTGGACAATAGGTCCAATTCCTGGTAAGACCAATTTGGGTGTTATTTACTATACTTATCCTAATTGATTCTGGTCTGGTTGTTCTGGATAGTGCCCCGAAGTGAATTCCATTACTCTGGTACTCATAGTACAGCCAAATGCCTAGATTGAGACCAGTAATTGGTGTGCTAGTTTAGCACATTATTATATTTACTACAATTCTTATACTTGGGCCTTTGCCCATTTATGATTTACTTCTTTTACATTTTCCGATAAATCTCTTCATACACGCTCGACTAATCTAGGTAGTTTTAATCTAGCTAGAAACTGATGTTGTTTTTAAAGCATTTGCAATTTGACCCGGATGAAAATCTGAGTAACTTTAACGAAGCATTTTCAGAATGAGCTGCGTTTAAAACTTCTTCCTTGGTATTCAAAATCCGTCGCCCAAAACTGCCGCTGCTCTAACCAATTAAAGCTGTTGATAAAACTTCGACACGGCACTTCTGCTTGACGAATGTAATGAATTTTACTCAATCATTCGACTTTAATACACCTACTTGTAAATGTACGATTGAGCACGGATCTCGTCTATGGAAAGAGTTTAGACTATACTCTGCCACGCTGGTGGGTCTTCACACGTTTTACCAAAAGCTGTGAACCGTCTGCTTGCAGACTTCACGGTCTTTTTGTTCACCGTTCGCAAGAGGCACTAAACATTCACAAATGTACGTAAGCTAGACATTAAAATCTGCACATGCCGCCACATGTATTAGAATCGCCTACCTTTCATTTAAAAAGACGCCCTTTTTGCACATTAGGCTGCCAAGTAAACATGCAATCACTTGATTTGTTTTCAAAACCAAAATTATCCCGTCTTAAAATTCAATCCGCATTTAGGAAATTCACTCTTAATATCTTCCGTAAGCCGTTCATCCCCTATATAAATTTGTGTAAATTCTTGAGTGTATCCGAATAAAGCCTTTCAGAGATCCCCAACACTTTACGGAGGGCTTTTGTGCTACCTGAAAAGTCGTTGCTCTACACGACATTTTCTAAAGCACCGCCTTCACCTCTGAAACTGATTGCTCCAAAAACTGTCGTAGATTTGGGTACAAATTCTCTGTCGCCCTTTTAACGTCGATATTGGCTATACCTGTACGTATCGAGCCTCCCCAAGGCTGCGCTACACCCTATACGAAAGGTTAATTCTGAACGTTAATAAAATAAAATCAATGGCCTTGGAATTTTCGTTCAAATAACAAGAACGTGTTGATTGTTTACCGAAGCATCATCATAGTCGTAATTTTCGAAGTGCTATAGATTCCACAAATACAAAATAAATCAAAATTATCCATTTTGTGGCGTCACCTACACAGACGTTAGTTTTTTGTTATCAATTGTATTATCTTTAACCATTGACCAACTCTTTTTTTTTAATTGAATAACTCCAGAGATCTGCTAATCGCTATACAAGACAGCGTGGAGATGAGATGTGTTGTTACTAATTTTTTACATTGACAAGCTGTAATTTATCAAGCTACTTTAATTTCTAGTGATAACAAACAAATTAATTAGATGGCGCTTATTGCACAGATTTTTAGGGATTGTTATTTATTTATTTTGACGGTTATTCTTTTATTTTGTTTGGAATTATCGCCGTCTACCCATATCAGAAAACATTAATTTATAAATTAGCTTTAACACACAATGCCATCTATTAACAGCATATTAGTCAAAGTTCAATATTTGAATAATATTACGAGGAAACAAACCGACTTTGCGACTCACAACGCAACCTACCGGCAACGACCGTGTGGCCTCACTCTAAATTGCTTGCGAAGTCATGCCGTTTCGAACGAACGATACACCATACGCCACCTCCAACCAAACGCCACACAGCATATGTAACACAACGCAACGTTGTAGTCGCAACGCCAACGTAACTATATTATGGCATAGCTCTTATAATTATGTAAGAGTGTTGGTTACATCAGGTGCATGACTTTTTGGTTCCGTTGAAAAAATAAAATTACTGGAGTATTGACGCCGATTCCTTTCAATCCTAAAAAACATCAATGCACACTGCGTTCGGGTAGTGGGTTCTTTTCATATCGCAAAATTATTAAAACTCTAACTCTTAATTTTATACTATAAGTATAAAATTAGATTTTAGAACATTGACTTACAAATAAATGGACGACGGGTCTAATACAAAAACCACGAAAAAAATGTCCCAAGACAACCTGTTTAAACGTAGTGACATCTAAAGGAATATGAAAAAGCTAAAACGTTGAATTTAAATTGTAATGTCTTGGCAGTATTGTCTAATTTTGCTTGCTTCGCTGTCAGTCGAACAAACGAAGACTAAAGCGTGAATGACGCTCTGTATACGATTTTAACGCCCTATAAGTTCGGACACTTTTTAGCGCGGACCCGACGTCCATATATGTAATTGTAAGTCAATGTTTTAGAAGTATAAAATTAATTGACATGATTGTGTTTAGTGATTTTTCTCTGATATGCAAGGGTTTTCATGAAATTTTGTTAATAAATAAATGATAGTTAATGAAAATTCACTTCCCATTTCCCAATACTACCTAAATAGAAATTGTAGAAGGTTTCAGAACTCCTATAGTTCCACCAACTGTTACGTAACGCTAAATCGTGTCGTGTGCCAGGATCATCCTATTAGAGTGAAAACACATTTTACGCTCTCCTATTCATTATTTAAGTTACTTTTAGCTTGGTCAAATGAAGATTATAGGGGATCATCCCATTTAGTTCGCTTTGGGGTGGGTTTCTTGTTTGGGAAAACGTTATTTGCTACATCGTTTTAATCTTACTTACGTGTACATCACAACAAGCAGTAAAATGGATAAAACGTACCTGTCAGCCATTACCTGTAAAAAACCCAAAAACGCAAAAAAAAATGAGTATTTTTTTATGATACAAAGTGATGGAACGAACAAGTTGTGCGCCTGGTGGTAAGAGTCACACCTGTCCATAACAGTTGCAGTGCCGCTCAGAGCTTTAAATCGCAAAGATTTGAGCAACGCGACACTGCCTCTGCGCCCGTCATCCTGTTGACATAAGTTGAAGAAAAGTCCTTAAAAAACCTAAACGCATTAATGCGCACATCACCGCTGGAAGGCATAAATAGTTAAGATAAACTTTCCTGGACGAACTCTTTCACAAGGAACTTTACTGTTACTACTGCAATACGTGATTTATAGATCCGAAAACAATAGTTTCATTGTACTAATTCTATCCTATCTTACACCAGCTGATGCCCGCGGCCAATCTGATAAAGTCGCCCGGTTTGTTTGTAGAGTGCCATAGTTTGATCGTGGTAAGCATAAAGGCTTGTAGGTACTACATTAAAAACAAATTTTAGATTTTTATATACGTTTGGCGCACTATAATTTTTCGAAATGAATAAGGAAAAAATACTATAAATGGTCAGAAATGAATTTATTGTTTCTCAAAATATTCCTCGTTAGCGTTAATGCACTTTTTCATACGAATGAACCAATTTTGAAAACATTTATGCCACTCCTCTGTGACAATCTCTGAAACATATTTTTCATACTCTTCGACAACATCTTTAGGTGATGATAATCGTTGACCGCGTAACTGGTTCTTAATTTTTGGAAATAAATAAAAGGGTTGGCTCATAAGTCAACGTAGTTCACCTTCAAAAATTCATTTGTCTGTCTGACCGTGGCACTATCGTGGTGCATACGTGTGTTATACGGCTTTACGGTTATTTTTACGGAGTTTGTCAATAACTTCGGGCAAACAAATGGTCGTGTACCAATCACTGTTCACGGTACAACGATCCAAAGCAACAGTAGCCACGTGTCCAGTCTTATTAAAAAAAGAAGCAATCATCCGCTTAGAGGCACTTTGCACGCGCACCACTTTGGTTGGTTTCGGCTCATCTCTAGGTGAATATATCTCGAAAGACCCATACGCTCGATTGCTGCTTTGGGATCGTAACTATAAATCCATGTTTCGTCACCTGTTATCATGTCCCATATGTGTTGAATCTGGTAAGCATGGCGTTGCACCAAGTGACGCGATCCCTTTTTTTTGAGCCTCGGTCAAATTGTGTGGGATCCACCGAGAGCACAGCTTTTTCACACTCAAATGTTTGTGTAATATTGATTGTATTTGACTCCTGCCTATGCCTAAAGATGCCCAAATATCATGGTATGTCACATGCCTGTCTGTTTTGATCATACGGCGCACAGCATCGATGTTTTTGTTGTTCACAGCAGTGAACGGGCGACCATCACGAAATTCGTCACTGAGATTCACACGACCGCGTTTGAATTCTGCAAACCAACTATAAATAGTCGTCTTGCACGATTCATCGCCAAAAGCAGTTTGAAGCCGAGCTCGCTGATCTGTTAAATTACACTTAAAGTCGTAGAAAATCATACTACGAAAATTTTCACGAGTTAAATCCATGGTGATGTAGGCAACCAAGTTCTAACATGACGCACAGTGCAAAAACAAGTGACAGTCAGATGAAACAAACTGTATTCTACAGCCATTGACTTACAAATAAATGGACGACGGGTCTAATACAAAAACCACGAAAAAAATGTCCCAAGTCAACCTATTAGAAATTTAAATTGTTATGTCATCGCAGTATCGCGCTGTCCGTAGAACAAATGAAGACTAAAGCGGAGTGTCGCGCTCTGTATACGATTTTAGCGCCTTACAAGTGCGGACACTTTTTAGCGCGGACCCGACGTCCATATAATTGTAAGTCAATGTCTACAGCCAAAGAGTTCCATTTTCTAATGTTCTAATTACTTTTTAAATATTGTTTATGTAAGTGAGCAGTTCCGGAAACTTATAGTGCGCCCTATGTATTTAGTAATAAGAAAAACTACTTTATATTTTTTTAATAATCGAACAAATTTAAAGAATTTTACATATTTGTATTTAAATTTAGATTACAATTTTATTTATTCCATATTTTTATATATTGGGAAAAAAATACCCAACTGGGTTTCACCATCCAGCTCCGAAAATTTTTCCTTAAAAATAAAGTATAATGCAACTCACACATCTGGCAACACTGAGCACATTATATAATACAATCTGTCACTTTTCGTCGCCATTAATACTACACTGGAAATGCAACGGAATTACAAATGTGTTTTTTATTAAAAATAAACTGATGCTTTTTTGATGGCTTCGATACTATAAAATGTAGAGGGTAATTATAAATATGAATTTGGTGGACATGCTAAGCAAGATGAGGGCAGTAACGGTGGTCATCCTTCCGCACATAAATTTCGCGAAACTCAATGGTATGAGTCCAAATCTGAATCCACAGCCTCTATTTTTGAGGCGGTAGGTCAAGCCATTAGCGCCCAGTTACACGACGCAAAAGTTTTCGCGCGCCCGCCGCGCTGTGACCGCCAAGTTACCACGTTTCACGTACATTACTGGCGAATCTAAATTATATTTACTAGGCAACAACATTTCAATTCCTCTGAACAATACAAGCTCGCGGTCGCCGCATAGACCAGAGACAAACCAGACTCGCCCGAGTCGCTCATAAATATTTTGCCATGACAGTTACATGTACGCGGTCACTGCGCGGCCGCCACCCGGTCACCGGGCGGCGACCGCGCGGCCTGAGCGCATCGAATAAAGGCTCCCTTAGGCGACCACGGCTTGATATACATACTCATAACATAATTGAAGTTTAAAAACTTTTACGTTTAAAACAAAAAGTGTTAATGCGCTAAATTTTTTTATTCTTTTAATAACATTTATTTGTGAGATACTTAAAAGTTTGTAAACATTACATGAATAACGTTGTTAAGTCGAATTTTCCTTTTTTTTCAACTTCCTCGCAAGTGTGATGAAGATCATTGTTTGCCACATTGGCTGGGACAGCAATTACAATTCGGGCCATTAAAGCCTTCGCCACAAAGATCCAATAGCTCTACCATGTATTTTATAGATATACATTACGTCTTTAGATTCCCATTGGAGTAGGCAGAGACTAAATGTCGCTAATTTACATTATGAAAAATCTCTCTCGCTTCACTTGCAATCGTCAAACTTTTCATACAAGCACTTTAATTCTTCTCAGTGTGCTCTCCAGTCTTTTCGAAGAACGTCTCGATTTGATCTAAAAACTTTCTTTGAGGTCGTCCTCAGCCAAAGGTAAATAATCATTAATGCCAAACGTAAAATAAATTTACACTTGAAAACGTCCCTTTTAAGCTATATATACTGCTCGTTCACTACGCTGACTTCCCCTGAGAAGAACAGGCAAGAAACTCTAGGGATTGCTCGTTTCAAATAAACTTAAGTGCTATGGAATACACTTTGAATCAAATTTGTGTGGAATCTATAGCCACGTCGCCTTTTTCTAACACGTAGTCTTTTTATTTTGTAATATGACTTTTCAATTAAAATATTTTTAATGTAGATTTTAAACTTAGTGATGCTCCGGAATCTTATTGTAAAAACGTATACAGTACCCATTGACTTACAATTATATGGACGTCGGGTCCGCGCTAAAAAGTGTCCGAACTTATAGGGCGTTAAAATCGTATACAGAGCGTCATTCACGCTTAAGTCTTCGTTTGTTTCTTCTGACAGCGAAGCAAGCAAAATTAGACAGTACTGCGATGACATTACAATTTGAATTCAACGTTTTAGCTTTTTCATATTCCTTTACATGTCACTAAGTTTAAATAGGTTGACTTGGGACATTTTTTTCGTGGTTTTTGTATTAGACCCGTCGTCCATTTATTTGTAAGTCAATGACAGTACCCCATAAAAGAGTCGTAAACGACTTGGTTAAACGAAATCGTGGTGCCATGAGTTTAAATTATGGATAATTAACCTTAGAGCTAAGTCCAAACTCATCATGTTAACTTCCACGTTTGCTCTATATATCTCTTTCGACACTCTACTTTCTTTCATCCACTCCACGTCTTCTTTCAAACCACATCGTTCACGGAATACAGTGATCTTCACTGTATCATATAATTACCATTACATATTTTTACGAAGAATATAAATAAATAATTATAATAAATAAATAAATATAAATAACGCACACACTCAACATAGCCCCGCACTAGGGAAACCCTGTGTCGCGGGTGCCATGGACACACACATAGACAACCACAAATTACACCCAAACTCACGAGAGAAATAAATGTAGGCCATACAAATATTTCTCCCGGCCCGGGAATCGAACTCGGGGACCTCTGCGTGGCAGTCCGGTATGGTAACCGTTCGGCCACGGAGGCAGTTATTATATATCATTTCTAATACATTCATTCTACTCTCGTTATTTCTTTGCTATACCCAACATTGTAAGTACACACGACCAAATTAGCATTACGAACCGCACCGCCATTCGTGCTTTCTAAAACACGAATTGATCGCGCATACATACATTAATGTATATAAACTCACGCCCTTGTCCTTACTTTAGCCTGACACAACTTTCAAGCCGCACATCAAGTACCCTATTCATACAACTCCTTTTATTCTTATACGCTTCGGATTCCAGCCTTTTTGAGGATATCACTGATCTGGTCAATGTGAGTCCTCCTGAGGCGTCCTCTTAAAACTCTTCCATCTACATTTGCATCATAAATCTGCTGTAATGCACACTAATCCTTATGCACTCTCGACTGCATTCACGACTAACATCTGACATGAAGTTTGTATTCAACGAGGTAAACTTTTCCCCCGAGTTACATTTAATTTACGGCTCTCATTAGGCATATGCGCTCTCTACATACGGGCTCGGTCTGTTCAAACTCTGCAAAGCACTCTGCTTTGCATAGAATTGTACGCATTTACGAGGATAATTTCAGGGACGCTGCGTTGATATATTCTTTGTGATCCGTAGTCAATTCTTTGAATAAATACCCCCAATTTAAATTTAATAACACTTAAACAGAGCAAACATACGCACACACTCATATAATGCATAACTCATGCGTGCACACACATTACGTACACAAACGAAACACTCATACACGTGCATTCTCTCCTTGTTATTAAGGTTTTGGGGTTTGTTACGGTATGTTTTTGTTATTTATTGTAATTTTTTTGTTTTTTTTTTTTTGTTATAAACATTGTTTTTCGTTGCCTCACTTTGGAGTTCAATTATTTGAAATTTAATGTCATGTGAAATTAATTGTTTAAATAACAAATTTTGTAAATTGCCAAATAAGGCTTGTGATTTAGGAATATGAATCGAATTTAAAAGCTGTTAAGTTTGCAAATGAATAAAAATACATAAATTGTTTAAAACTAGGCAGAATGTTGCTCCACTAATTGAAGCGCAGCAATCTTTTTTGTTTTTGTTTTTTCACAGTTGTGCACATTGCGCAAATTTTTACAATTGAAATTGTTTCTCATGGACTTATTATAATTACCTTTGACCTCAATTATCTCAGATCACACTTCAAAATTTGTGCTTCAAGTTAGCTTCCAATTGCAAGCATATCGTTTGAACGGTCGGGTAATTCCGCCCGTCGCCGCGTCGATTGTGCGAGTGGATTCCATGAACGGTCCGCTCGCTGCGCTTCGATTACCGTGGAGTTTTCCTCATAGCAATTACGTACTTTCACGATTCTTTCCAAAAAAGAAAAATTGGCTTAAAAAACAAGTTGGCTTACAAAAATATATAAAAGACCCTAGACAAACTCTTAAGAAATCATCAGTTTCAAGTAACCACTCGAAACCTCTCTTAATTTCGAAACTTATCCAATTAATTTTCCATCATCATCTACAACAATTTGTTCAAAGTTGTAAGCCCTCTTCTAACTTGAGTATTTATTTCTATGAGGGATTTCT
Organism: Hyposmocoma kahamanoa; assembly: GCF_003589595.1. NCBI lineage: Eukaryota > Metazoa > Arthropoda > Insecta > Lepidoptera > Cosmopterigidae > Hyposmocoma > Hyposmocoma kahamanoa. The sequence goes on from NW_020654466.1 coordinate 21,790,331, forward strand.
ATAATAAATGCCACCGCTCTCTTATCTTTTTGTGATAAAATCTTTATCCATCTCATCGGTAAATCACTTAGTACTTTGGCACAGTGAGCTATTGTTTTAAATTTCTTATCAAGGGTGTCAATATGGGTGCATTACCTTAAGAATAAGTAAATGCCAGTGTGTAAATATGACAAGCCTGCAAAATTTGTATATACAATCCATTTATTGCATTTCAGTAACCTTGTGCTTTAAGATACGAGTTTGAGTAAGTAAGGCGACGATTTGCTTCTTTCAATCGAATGTTTATTATATTCCTTTGACATCACAGCCACCACATCTAGAAGAAGATGATCTACATTAATACAGTACAATAGGTAACGAGTTTACAAAAGATTAGCGCCGGCAGTCGATCACAATAGGTTAGGCTAAGATGATCAAGTGAGAAGTGACTTGTAGTGATTTGTTAGTTTGTACAAGTTCTTTGGTATTTGATAGGGATAGCACGTATGTGGTGTAAATTAATTAGTAAAACTAGAAGACCCTCTTAATTGCTGTGCCCCTTGACGAGCGTGTCGCTGCTAGGGATGCACATTACGATTCGATCTCTATGAAGATCAAGTGTACACAGATCTAGCGGTTTTTGGTATCAATTCATGTTAATGCAATTTTTAAGTAAATTGGTTCAACACAAAGGCGAATCAAATCCTCTAGATCGTATTCATAAAATTATTGATATATATATGTCATTTCTCGGATTCGGAACTGGGGGTCTACTCTCGATCTCCGTCCGACATCCGACGCATGATGCGAATGAAGCTTCATACTTGATACTTGTCTTTTAATTTTGTCGAACTTATTTGACAGTAATTGTTTCGGACGGATATCGAGAGTAGACCCCCTGATACGAATCGGACGTAGTGGGCAAACGCTCTAAGGCTAATCCTATTTTATATCGGTCTGCAAGAAAAGTACTTTAGCAACAACTAAGCTCAATAAGTCTACAATATTTGGCAATTGTCGCTACTTCTGTGCCATATGAATGTCTTTCCTCACTGCTAAGCCAAACCGATTGAAGCCAAAAAGGCTGTCAAAATTAGTTTTTAATCCATTTTTATGAGATCAATTCAAGTGTATACGGTCTGTTTTTGTGGATCGATTCAAAGGTATATGATCCATTACGATTCAAAAAATCGACTCAAAGCAAAAAATCATGTATCCCTAGTCGCTACTGCATATGGTAGTATTTCAAGTTATATATACATTCATATGATGTCATGTGCCTGGTAAACGACACCCCTATTGCGCGCTTGAAGAGCGGCTAACCTACCGGTAGGCGGTTAAATAAATAAAACAGATAGTTATGCTCGACACACATTTATTTAATTCGTGGTTTCGTAGTAAGGGGAGTCGATAGTGCGACCAGCGTTGAATCCGAAGTCCCGTCTCCCGGAGTCCGTGCGAATACGTGGAAAACCCGCAACATGTGGATAGTGGGCAGCAGCACCAGTCTTAGGGGATTCGTGGTCAGGAATGTGGACCTTGGGAATAAATCCAACGCATTATTCACAACTATATCGTTACAAATTTCGCGTATCTCCGTCAATCACTGCAGAGAAGTACCTAAACTAGTTTGATTGTGGCGGTAACGAAAACCAGGTACAGAGTGATGAATTGAACAACATAAAGGACTAGAATTATAATTAAAGCCGAAAGATATTAAGCTAGCGGCTGTGCAATTTCAGAACAATATAACTAATTAATTAAATAGAAGCGAGCTAGCAGTGTAGTTATACAATTATAGTTTACTAAATATATAAAAATGATGCAAATGCAAAGGCTGATTAAAAATGATAAAGCGAAATTGAATAGCCGCCATTTTGGAGCGCTGCAACATGAATAGTTATGGCGCGAATCGCTGCACCGTTAAGCTAGCGCACAAAAGAATACAGCACGGAGCAAATAGATTATGAGTACACTTTAACACACAAAAACTAGTTACAAATAAATATCTAATAAGCATAAGTACATCTGTTCACACTTACCCAATAACGGGTAAAAAACGACACTGAATTTAGTTTGTTCAGGTAAAGTATTCGTTACTACTTGTAACAATTTTATATTTTAAATTAACGACCGTTCGGAACGGAGCTCGATTAAAAATGTTAAATATGCATTTATAGCTATGGAAGAGCGGTGCCTTCTGACACAGGCTTGATAAGCTTAATAGGAGGTACCATCCACTGTTAATGTAAAGTTAATTGTATTACTGAAATAAACATTTATTTATTATTATTTATTAAATGAATGCGGTGGAGAAAGGCACGCGCTACTCGCTTCGAGGTCCGTGGTCGAATAAATCTCATCGGCAGCGGCAGCGGCAGCGAGCCAACGAATGAACGAACGGAATATGTTCATGTCATAGCGTGACGTCAGCTAGTATTGTAGTCAAGTCGACAAAATTTAGTGACTTGTTATCGATTTTTAAATTTACTAATGTGTACAATTTTAGTTATTTATGATTACCATAAATAACATTACACTATCCATAACAAAAGATTTCATGGGAACTACCACTGCGCCCATCACCTGAGACAAAAAGTTGGCAAGTCCCATGTGCCTGTAGTTTCACCTGAACACTTATCCTTCAAAACCGGAACACAGTAAGACTCAACTCACACTGGCGCAGAGTCAAAACGTCGCGTCACGTCCTGTTTTTTTAACTACAACGCACGACGACGCGCCTCTCGCGCGACGACGCTCGCATTAGGGCGCCCGGATCACAGTGTGTGTCTGACGGCCAACTGCGCGACTCCATATTTTCATAACGCTTCGAGTCTGCGCCAGTGTGAGTTGAACCTTACTGTGTTCCGGTTTTGTCACAGTTTTTGATCAATACAAATTTGTTTAAGCTCGGATTACGAGTCCTGTGAATTGTTTGTTTAAAAATGTTGTTTCTTCTTGTGACCGCTAGAGTTGCTGTATAATTTGCCATATAAACTTGTGAAGTAATTTACTAGCGGTCGCTAGCGACAACTGTCACAGTAAACTCATGATCTTAGAGGATGGAAAAAAATAAAAGAAAGGAGCTGCCCTAAGTACAGAATCAACATGCATATTACCAAAATTTGAAAGTTACAAATGGCGGATTTCTTTAGTGTTGTACCATAATCTATCGATAAGTCATTATCGACATGCAAATGTATGGCTTGAATTTTTGTTTCTTTAGTTTACTGTAACCAAAGTATGCCTAAACATACACAAGTCTGATAATTTAATCTCGAGTGGTATATTATTATAAATGTCAACACACATTTTTAAACTTCAAAAAAAATTTATTTTCAACATTACAACTGGTAACTTATTTAGTAAAAGTCACCAAACTGCTGTGCAGTTTGTTGGCGACATGCGCATTCTTGCTTAATTATACCTACTTTACTTGGATTTAACATTACGTAGTATTAATTGTACTTACTAAATAAAATATAAAAATTACTTTAAGAGGTACGCCTTTAATCTACATTTTAGTACATATTTACATAACGTCTTTTAACTAACCGTCAAGTACAAGTCTATTCAGGTTTCTGCGGATTCTAGTATTCCAGTTAATTCCCGGGCTTGAAAAATGATGGAATGAATCTATCAAGCAATTTTAACACATAAATAATGGAAGTAGTTGTAAAAATCAATTATCGAAAATCAACAATTATCATGTACTAGCTTTTCCCCACGACTTCGTCCGCGTACAATTTTTATACAAATGAAAAATATTCAAGTATGAACCAAATCGCACCACGTGTTAAAAAGTTACCATACAAACTTTATTACCCCATTTCGCCGCATTTTTTAAAAACTGTCGTGCCATTTTTTTACCATTTTTATTGTAAAATATTTATGCAAAGTTTCGTCTTTGTAATTTTAATTTTTTTTAATTTTTTTAAGGATGACGTAGAAGTTATTGTAGCTGCTGCTATTTATTAATGGGCGCCTATAATTATCCTGTCAGTGAATCCCCGCAATAAAGTTGCAAAAAATAAATGACAAAAACGAACGTGGTGGATGCTGATTATTCCAGAAACAGAACAACATGACATTTTGTTGATATATAATATATACTTCTTTATTTTTTTTGAATAGAGTTATAAAACCAGTATGCATTTCATATGCGGACGGACTAACGTGGGAACGCTATTGGTCGAGCGCCTTTGGTTTGTGATAAGCCGAATGAACTCTATACACGTTGGCGCTCGCCTTCACTCGGTCAGCTAGGCGAGTGACACCGAACAAGGCAAGGCAAGGCAAATAGGCTGTCTATACGTTGGTATGTTGTCATTGTATTGCAGGCTTTAAAAAAATAGTCATTTTTAATAGTTAGAGTTGTCATTGGGAAAAATCAGTAACGAGTGGATAATTTTGTTTTCAGGAACTGAGAATAGATAGTAAATGAGTCTTGTTTAATCTAAATTGAACATAAAATTATTTACCAATAAACCTAATGATGGAATAGCATTGTCATGTAATCTAGTTACATTTAAAGTTCTGTTAAAATTTGACTCTTCAAAATGAAGCGAACAAATGAAGATGGTCTTTGATCCAACGTTTATATTCGGCAGTCCTATGATTTCCAACCATTCTTTCTTCCTTTTTTCATTTGTAGGAAAACTTGAAATAATAATAATAAAACAATAAAAACCTCATAGTGAATTGTTTTAATAACAGAATATCGATAATATGTATGCTTACAAGATCAACACTGTCTCAAAATAATCGTTAACAACAATCATCAAAATGTACAAACAAACAGGCAATCTAAAGTAACAAAAGCAAAATTTGGCAAGATTTATAAATAAACTACTTAAATAAGTCTAATTACATAAAATATTCGGGCTATTGTGTGATTTATAGACAAAAAAATAACACATGCCTGTGCAATGTAACATTCGATTGATTTGCAGTTTTTCTAAAGCCGCATCCTTTAATGCTGCAGCGTCGCATTTTTATTAATACCTAATTATTCTCACTGTCAATATTTTTGTCCAATTTAATTATAATAAATGTGAATAATTCAATAATACATTTGGAAAAACATTTGTTTTGACATTTGATGTACTTCCCTTTGACAACGGTATCATGTACCTCATGTACTTGAAATGGCCACGGTTGGCATTTAAAATGACGTTACGAATTTTCGATTCCCGTGTTTGACACAGACCAATGTAATGCTACCTCTTTTGGCTTAAGACGGCACGTAATAGTTAAACAAAGACAATAATATGTTTATGTTTTCGACGTCGAAATGCATCATATACATATAACGTCTGATTTATATATGTCAACGTAACATGTCCTTTAGTTTCCATAGTCTAAGCTCATGATAGAGGCACTGAAGTGTAATATAGCTCTATCTCTTTCTAAAAATTATTACAAGTATAATAGACAACCTAAAAACGTGTTAAATTAGTAATTAGTGTTATTTTATATTGTTATGTATGTTAGTCTGTAAGGTATGTATCTATGGGTCTCAGTAACCTGAATATAAATAAAGAAAAAAAATAAAAAATAAAAATAAAAATGTCAGTTTTGACACTCTCAATTGTGAATTTATGAATTACTAAAACGATAGTGCAACGACGGTACGAAAATTTGTTATTTGCGAAATGTATTATTTGTTTGTTATGAAAAACTATTTGTGGTTAATGACGTCGAGATCAAAATCAAAATAATCTTTATTTCATAGGTAAGCATTGTTACACTTGAAATCGTCACATTGGTGAAACTCTTCCGCTCATTCGTAAGGTAGATTCCCCTGAGCAGAATGAGCAAGAAACTAGGGGTTGCTATTTATAAATAAACATTTGTAGACATTTATCACTTACAACTTTTTTTTTTCAAACAAGATCGAGACTACCTCCTCCAAGAGCTGAACAGGTTACTACCAGGGATTTTATAATTACCTTCGGCATAAAGTTTTTGTTTCACTATAGTTTAAAACCTCGTGAATGGCAAATTTTTAATATCAACCGGAATCTTGTCGGCTATTTTAATTCCTCGTATTAATGTTACGTCTATCAGTATTTTTCATAAAGAAATTACTATTCTTCTTAACATAAATTACATTTTCATAAACGTATCACCTCCCAGTTTAGCATTTGGTAAGAACGACGTACAGTGCATTATGAAAGATCTGTTACAATTTTGCAATCTCAAAATAAAGAAGTATTAACAGCATTGACCTAAATAAACAACCCCCACAATCGCGTGAAAGCATTTTCCATAACGACTCCATATAAATCAGACACTTCGTTTCGCTTGTAAACAACCACTTAAACACCACTTGAAAGTTTGAGTGCGTTGTAAAATACGTTGGAAAGTAGCACTATAAGCATAAAATACAATTTTTTATTTATGTGGAATTGGTAAGAATGGACATCCGAAAGTGATGGGAAGTAAGATGATATGCATAAATACTATCCGAATAGAAGACGAGAGGGGAAGGACTATATATTAGAAACATTGACTTACAAATAAATGGACGACGGGTCTAATACAAAAACCACGAAAAAAATGTCCCAAGTCAACCTATTTAAACGTAGTGACATGTTAAGGAATATGAAAAAGCTAAAACGTTGAATTTAAATTGTAATGTCATCGCAGTACTGTCTAATTTTGCTTCCTTCGCTGTCAGTCGAACAAACGAAGACTAGAGCGTGAATGACGCTCTGTATACGATTTTAACGCCCTATAAGTTCGGACACTTTTTAGCGCGGACCCGACGTCCATATAATTGTAAGCCAATGACTAGAAATAAAGTTTTTCTTTTACAATTTGTGGCCATATTTGAAGTCCTCCTGATTCCCACATTTATGTACTATTTTTTTCCAAGACTGAGAAAATAGCAGTCCAATGCGAAATATGCTCGCCAGCTTATAAGTAGCTCGTGATTGGGGTCGATGGATATTCTATCAACTTCTTATTTTTATCGTATCGATGGCATAAAGTATAATGAATGCCATCGTGGTGAAATGATTTGCACATAGGCATAAGCTACTGACCAATTGTTGTCCAGGGTGCGCCAGTCGTAGGTACCATTACAGTCATAACCAATGCGATAGTGTACAACTCCATATGTAGATACTTACATTAATCATTAAAAAGAAACTAACAATATTATTATATAATAGAGCACGTCAAGCTTTACACTTAAGACTTAAATCCAACTCTATGCCGCTTACGATAAGAACGGTCTAAAATACAAAGTGTCAAGCTTGACTGTACTCACAATAAATTAAAAATTAACTATTAGGACGTCATAATATTTACCATTCATGCATTTCTGCAGAATTGTATGGCGTTTCACAATCTATCGAGTTCGACTGACATGCAGACGAAGCCGACTTCATACAACCGAGATTGACTGCATGCCGGTAATGAGTGAAGTCGTTATCAACTTCATGCAGTCGAGGTCTCAGCTGCATCAAGTTGATTACGACTTCACGCATAACTGAAAACATGCAATCAATCTGTTATCAACCTAACTTACCCACGGTTGAAAATGTTTAGTAGCTGCACTCTCGCTAACGGTGATGGAATGTCGAAGACTTCACAATCTATTTTTTAATTAAATTAAAAAAAACAATCTTTGGAAAAGGTCCCCAACCCGTATTGGGCCAGTGCGCTGCCTAAACTATGTCATTATAGGAGTACCCAGCAACGGGACATCTGACGATGATGACGACTTTGGCACCGGCAAATGAGTACGTAATCTAATATCAGGAATATTCGATCGGCCGGCGCCCTATATAAGTTTATTGCCAGTAACCTATAAGGCTCTTTGCCAACCCCTTATCGTATTACCGTTTTAGTATTATCGTTTTTCAGGGCGCTCGCGCTGGAAACTCAATATGCCAAGATGAAAGGGCACAAGGATAAAGTACTATAATTATTAATACAAAGATCGAACACGTGGAAAAAATTGAACCCATACTGCACCGTAGTATATTTCTTGCCAACTGAGCTACCTGAATTGTGCGCCGGTAGTGACATCTAGTGAGAGTTTAGAACCTTCTTCAGCCAAGCCAACCAAAGATAAGTACTGTTAAATAATCACGGCGAGCGTTTAAAGCCATAATCCGCCTCGCTGGCCCAATGAGGGTTGTGCACCTTCTTCCACGTGCAAAGATGTTTTCCTTTGGCGAAAAGCCTATGGTAAATTTCAAATTAACAATCTTCTGCTTGGGAGGTGGTACGTCAAATCATTAGACTGCCACGGATATTTTTTTTTATTATACCAAGTGACGGCACGAACAAGTCGTGCGCCTGGTGGTATGCGGCACGCCTATCCATAACAGTTGAATGCCACTCAGGGCTTTAAATCGCAAAGATTTGAGGGTTAATAGCACTGCGCCCGTCGCCCTGAGACATAACTTGACAAGTCTATAATTTCACCCTTAACTTTCCAAACCGGAATGCAATAATGCTTACATTACCGCTTGGCGGCAGAAATAACTAAGGGGGCAGAGCTCTACTACTAACAAAGTAAATAAACGAAACACTCCTTACCCAAAGAACAAAATGGAAGAGAAAAAAATGGCCACGGATAATGTCAAAGAAAAAAATACCAGTGTTGCTAATTAAAGCTATTTGAATAATTAAAACATTTACTATTTCTTTTAAAGTTTTTTATATTCTGTATTGAATACGTCTCAAATAGCGTATATTTGTTTTTCAGATCTGTGAAAAGTTGAAACTTTGGTCTGTTTTTTAAAAAAAACAAATATATAAATATATTTTAGATCGAAAAAAAATTACAACACAAAAAAGAAAGAGCTTCGTACACGGCGTATTTTTAGCAGCAGTAGAAACTCCTTGTGGAAAAATTCTGCTATCTTACCTATTTTTTCTACCAATTACTGTGTTCCGGTTTTAAAGGGCGCGCAGTGGCATGCAGATCTTTGCGTTTTAAAACTCTGAGTGGCACTGCAAGCGTCACTTAGTACCTATCATAAAAAAATTTCGCGCGGACGCGGTGCGTAGATGTTCAATAGAAAGGTACGCAAAAGTTTACTGGTTGGGACTGAATAGCTTTAATGTGCATACCTAATCTGCGGCACGTCCGCGCGTACAAAATACGCCGTGTGCATTGGCTCAATGAATACAAATATTTAAATATTTAACATACAAATTGAAAGTAGTTAATGGCCACACAAACGACCGACGTCAATTACAGCTAAAAGCTGGGATACAATTACTGTCTAAGTGCCGTTCTATAATAATTATACCTATCTGTTTAGATCGCAATAATTTACGCTCAAGTTGTGGCGTGGCGTTGTAATGGTTTAATTACATTAATTGCTTAATATCACATATTCGAATACATATCGCAGGAAAATCGTACAATACACTGCATTTCAAAGCGCCTACTACCAACCAAAATGTCGTTATCGTATGCTCATATAAAACAGCGCTCAAATGTAGCCACGCTATTAGAGATCACATTAAAGTTGCCTATCTATGGTTCTAAATCAGTGTTGCCAGGGTCCTTGGGTCGAAAATTACCTTTCGCTACCTGAGTTACATCTTTTCTGCAATAGTCACATTTTGGAGTTCTTAGGTTTTGGCAATTGTTACACATAGGAAATGAAACTATTTTTCCGGATTTAATCCGCGTATATTTGTTTTTCAAACTAAGCGACGTTTCGGGTCCTTTGCAGGTCCCATGGTCACGGTTGACTGAGGTGGTACAGTCATCAACCAATTATGTCTAATATTAATGCAAACCATCCTATTTTTTCACTATAGTTATAAAAGTTATTAATTAAATACCTTATGTTTAATTTTACAAAGAAACATTCCAATTCACGCTACATTACGTTTTACAAATTATTTTATTTAATGAATTTTTAGTAATTTATTATTAATTATTAATAGAAATTAGAGTAAATTAAAACATATTAATTAGTACTGCAGTCTTATGTCTGTTTGGGATTTTTCATCAGAGGTAATACTGGATCCCAAACTGGTGGTACGGAGAAATCATCTTCCCTGTTGAAATTAGGATGTTTTTTAATTTCAATGGCCTATAGCAGCACCCTACACAGGATGCTGCCATATCCGTATCCAGGATGATAAAGTTGTAGTTGATAAACTTGTAACGTAAATTGGAATGTTTCTTTGTAAAATTAACAATAAGGTATTTAATTAATAAGTTTTGTAACTATAGTGAAAAAATGGGGTGGTTTCCATTAATATTAGACATAACTGGTTGATAACCACCTCAATCAACCGTGACCATGGGACCTGTAAAGGGCCCGAAATGTCGGATTGTTTGAAAAAATGAATATACGCGATTTAAATCCGGAAAAATTGTTTGTCACATTTTCGTTTTTCTTTAAATCAAAATAGCTTAAGTATCCTAAATAAAAACCCTCGAGAAAATTAGTAGATTTTTGTTTGCGCTATCTCTGAGTAACTTTATTGTCTAATTTTGGTGCGTTTGTAAACAATTTAGGATTTACAATAACTAATATTACGAAAATTGCCTTAAGAACAAAAGTTACTTACGTATTACGCGAGCGGGTCACCATCTGGCAACACTGTTCGGGCAACCTCGATGGCCCAACTGTTTGTACTGTGACCGCTGGATGAGGTGGTCCAGGGATAGGACCAATTTGGGAAATAAATTGGTTCTGGTCTGGATGTACTGAGACGTGCCCAGAGTGAATTCCGTTGTTCTGGTACTCATACTACTTAATTGATGTGGTTATTTGGCACATTACATTATATTACAGTTCTAAATGATCATCATCATTGAACCTAGAGGCCTAAGACACGGATCTCTTGATCTGTTAAGATTCTAGTCTCCAACAAATTTTGGCATTTTAGGAAATAAATTCTGTTTTTGTGCCAAATACCTAATTGAAATTATTGTTATCATCCGCCTATGGTTTGTCCCACTGCTGGGCATTGGTCTCCTCTGAGAAAAGCATTTTTTTGTTACTTGTGAATCCTTTTTTTATATAATATGACGTCGTGCGCCTGGTGGTAAGTATCACGCCTGTCCAAAGCAGTTGCAGTGCCACTTAAAGCCTAAAAATCGTAATGATCTGAGGGGCACTGCTACTGCACCCGTCACCCTGAGACTTAAATTGACAAGTCCCATGTGCCTGTAATTTCACCAGCACCCTTACCCTTCAAAACCGGGACGCAGTAATACTCACAAATTATTGTAGTAAGTACTTACCTGGATGATTCTTTCACAAGGAAGAGCTCCTTGTGAAAGAATCATCTACTACTACATTGTCGATTTGTTTGAAAAAACAAATATACGCGG
>NW_020654466.1:21801645-21841890 GCF_003589595.1 Hyposmocoma kahamanoa
GTGTGTGTGTGTGTGTGTGTGTGTGTGTGTGTGTGTGTGTGTGTGTGCGTGCGTGCGTGCGTGCGTGCGTGCGTGCGTGCGTGCGTGCATGCGTGCGTGCGTGCGTGCGTCAAGAAAAAAATGAAATACATTCTTTTTGAACTGCTGAAACTTTAGCAATTCGGGTTGTGTTTATTAGCTGGGCTATTTAGGTTACCGTTACAAAAACTAGAACAGCAAAATTAGCAAATTTGTAATTTTGTAGTACTTAAGAATGGTGTATATTTTCGTACATTTTCAACATTTTTCATTAAAATGTTTATGTCACAAAAAAACGTGATTTTTTATATATTTTTTTTTTCTGGGTTGTTACAAACTTGGCAACATCCTGTTCCCAGGTTGTCGTTGAGTTTTGGGACACCTGTAAATGTCGGAGTAAGACGTAAAAGGGGACACGTTGAGGTGAACTCCCTCGTCACTAATTGTGTCAGAGGAATTATTTGATAATTGATCTATACGTTTTTCGTTTTAAATTCGTTAAGCCACGCGGTGAATAATAACGTCAAATTAAATTTAGAGGCAATCGGTTTGTAAGTGCGCTCTCACAACCGGCGACCTGTCAAACTTCTTCCCCGCAGAAAAACTGACACAACTCCATTCGATGTTACCCGCTCTAAATAATAACTACAGTCATTGATTTAGCAAATAAACTAAAGCATATATCAATATATCCAATATATACTTACTTACTTCGCTGGCTCAGCGACCCGAAGTGGATCATCGCCTTCGGCACTAAGATGCGCCACTTTTCTGTCTACTGTGCCGCTTGTTGCCAATCGGCTATTTGAAACTCACACAGGTCTTGGACTTGGTCATTCCAGCGATATCTAGGACGTCCAACCGGTCTTCTACCAGTCTGTTGCCCAAGATATGCTCTCTTGACTTGCACCCATCCTCTCGATATTAGGCTCTTTTATCAAATCCTTGATCTCCAGATTTTTCCTCTTTCGCCAGGTTCTATCTTGTTCCCTAGTTGGTCCCAAAATAGTCCTTAAGAGTTTCCTCTCCGCCACTAAGAGCTTGTTCTCCTCCAATATCTAATATATACTTTAATGTGTTTTAAAATTTTAAATTCCCATTGCTAATTGAGATTCAACATGGGCATAATAAAATGACATTTCTTCCTGTAATACCATCTATTGATACAACTGCCGCATGAGCAGATTGCTTGTTTTTCCAACAAACTACAGACTCCTATAATACGGTACCAATGTTTGTTTTATATACCACACATTTAAGCAGCTTTGTTCTGTTTAATATTTGCTTTCATGTGTTAGTGTTTTGTGTTGTTAATGAAGTGTTAGTTTGGCGCTTCAGGTGTTATTGTGTTTTTATTTGACGCACTTGCGTGTTCGCGTGGGTTTAACAATGTTTTCTTGATGCCCACGTTTTATTTTTCTCTCATCCAACTGAAGTCCATTTTGTGTGAAACTTCTAATTCAATTATTTCATATGAGATTGCGTTGCGAGAGGCACTTTTTAAATATAAACCAGGATTGTATTCATGAATAAATATTTATTGCGTATTTTCAGTTCGAAGCCTAGATGTCCATTTGACAACAACGTTCTATTATTTATACAATTCTAAATATAAACTGATCCAGTCTGCTACATCCCTCCTCCTCACAACTGAAGGAGGGTCCTCACTGGAAGATAGTGCCCTACCTGTGATAGGCAAACTTACACACGTGATCAGCCTTTATCTAGCCTCGGAAGCCATTACCTTACCAACAAACAAAACTACCGAGGAGGCTATGGCTTTAATCTGCCAAAAACCTATCTAAAAGGACAGATTATGATCACACCCTAAGCAAACAATCTAAATAAATCTATTCATTACCTATCCTAGCTAAGCTCAATCCTACCAGAATCATAAAAAAGCAATATATCTCATTATAAAAACCACATTTCCAAATAAATAACAATCTTCATCGCGTATGCTGTGCTCTTGGGCTTGCGCAGAGGTACTTTACAATGAGTAACGACGATTATATCATAATTATAACTTTAAACGTGTATTTAATTTCGAAACTTTGTCCAGAACTACTAAGATGTCCGTTTGACATCAACCCTCTACTATTTTTACAATTCTAAATACAAACCTAAGCTTTCTGTACTACACTGTTAAGACGACTTCTCAGGCCTGAACATCCATCGGATGCTCACTGGGTTACATCAATATAGATCTCCCAGCTACCTTAGCCTTCGCCCTTGAGCTATCCACGTTCCATCAGATTTTCTTACTTAATTAGGAAAAATCAAAGAACACACAAATTATCCTAACGTAACGAGACGTAGTTTTTAAATATAAACCAGGATTGTATTCATGAATAAATATTTACTGCGTATTTTCAGTTCGAAGCCAGTTGTGGAGCTCTTAGGTGTCCATTTGACAACAACCTTCTATTATTTATACAATTCTAAATATAAACTGATCCAGCCTGCTACAGTACACATATAGATATCAACGTATATACATATATTTAAATTGAGCAAGGTACTGTCCACTGTTTGTGCATTACTTTTTTAAAGTTTTTATTTTTAAATCTTATTTTTAATAAGACCTTCAGGCCTACAATTGGGTGTCAATGTCGGTCTTGTGATGTCAATCCTTGTGGATTATTCTACTCTATTGTGTCGCCTCGTAGGGAGAGACAAGACCTCACTTACGAGTACAGAGTTTTAGCCCTCTTCGCCAACGGTTCATCCAACACGTTTAACTCCCCAATCTTCCAAATATTGTTTGAAATTGGCTTCTAATTGCCAAATAATGGCCACATTCCTTTTTCAAGTGTATAACCTATTGGAAACCACTGATAATTATAATTCCATTATCAATTGCAATTATGATAGTATTTGTTATTTTGATAAAATTTTGTTGCAATTGCAGTTGAGTCTCAATAGCGTGTCAGAGATGGCACTCATTCATTCGTTCAATCGATCGATGTTACCTTAATAAAACTACCATGGAAATGACTATGTTTAATTTTTATCTCGTTTAAAATCAGTAATAAAGTACCAGAGTTTGGTCAATAGTAAATCAATGGCACGAAGCCATCGAAAGAAACGCCAAATAATTAGTAGACTACGTCATCGACTCGACGTTGAAGAGCTGAATACCAAAGAATTGCAATTGTGCTCTACCGTCATCATGGGAAAATAGAGATGAATATGCTATAGGCGAAAAACATGACGCGCCGCGTCGCTTCGGATTCTGCGCCAGTGTGAGTTGAGTCTTACTGTTCATTCGGTCAGACTTTGGAATGCACTTCACATTATCTACATCAGGGCTCATTGAAAACCAGCGCCACAGTCAATTGCGGCGGTGGCATAAGCTGAATGAAGTCCTTTTGCATACGCCACAACCGCACACATGACAGTACAACATTTGTAGTTGTTATATTTAGTATTTTTTCTGTTTTGCTCTTTTTTTGTTATTGTCTTATTTCATTTTATTTTAATTTTGTTTATTACGTCTTTTTGTTTTGTTTTGCTTGTCTAAGTAGTATCAATTTTTTTTTTGTATCTACGTGTTGTGGCGTTGCAATAAACGTCTATTCTATTCTATTCTATTCTATTCTATTCATTACTGTTCATAATAGTAAATCCTTAACTTTCGTTAAAATGAGGGCCAAGGATCACTATTTATCCTCGGATATGGATGGAACCATTTTATAGATATTATAATACGAAATATGTATTTATATACGTATTTACATAGTCTGTAGTAATTTAATATTTTTGGTATAGTTTTTTTTATTATTATTTTATTACATAATTTAATTTTGTTTTGTTGTACGCATAAACCCGTTATTATAATTATTTTGTCCTGTATTTTAGTCTGCAACCTTTTGTTTGTATTTTCCGTTTTACTAAATGTGATTTACGTTTTCTTGTACAATAAATTATTAAATAAATGATCTTGGGCCCCTGGAGGGTACATCGTACAATTTTCGCGCACACAAGCGCAAAAACAGTCACAAATACCACCAAAAATGTATCTGACACGTGTTTCGCCTCTACGAGGCATCCTCAGAGGTTGTTGATCGTTCGGTGCAGCTGCTTCGGAAGATATATTCAACACGAGCGCACGATTTAACCTTCAACGGGTTCACGGACTAGCAAACTAATTTACTTCTATTTTTATTAACAATGATTCTTGCAAAATAACGCCTGGATCCATTGACTTACAATTATATGGACGTCGGGTCCGCGCTAAAAAGTGTCCGAACTTATAGGGCGTTAAAATCGTATACAGAGCGTTATTCACGCGTTAGTCTTCGTTTGTTCGACTGACAGCGAAGCAAGCAAAATTAGACAGTACTGCGATGACATTACAATTTAAATTTAACGTTTTAGCTTTTTCATATTCCTTAACATGTCACTACGTTTAAATAGGTTGACTTGGGACATTTTTTTCGTGGTTTTTGTATTAGACCCGTCGTCGTATTTGTAAGTCAATGCCTGGATCTTTTAACTTTGGTAGTAGTAGTAGAGCTCCTTGTGAAAGAGTTCCTCCAGGCTATTACTGGTAGGATCCTGCGCGGAGATTCTGATTGCCCTGAATTAGTGGCGCAACTGGTGCGCTTGTTTGTCCCCCCGCTAAACAAATTCAATCTGCGTCCACGTGGTCACCATCTTCTGGCAGAGCCGGCATTGCGCACTGTGGCACACAGTAAATCGCCACTAGTTCGCGCTCTGCACTATTTTAATGCGCTTCTCGTATCTGCACCAGAATGTGATGTGTTCGCAAGTAGATGGGTGACTGTGCGTGATGAATGTTTGAAGTTTTGTGAGATGATGGATGAACGACTATCATCTACGATCTAAAAATAATTTTATGTTGTATGAATTTCACAGTGCCTTAGTAATTTACTGTTATACTGTGTAATTTTATGAAATAAATAAATTACTTTTTTTAATTATTCCACCCTTAGGGGTGGAATTACCTATTTCTGCCGCCAAGCAGTAATGTGAGCGTTACTGTGTTCCGGTTTTGAAGGGTAAGTGTGCTGGTGGAATTACTGGCACATGGGGCTAGTCTCTGGGTGAAGGGAGCAGTGTCAATGTCCCTCTAATCTTTGCGAATTAAAGCTCTAATTGGCATATATTATGGACAGGAGTGTCGCTTACCACCAGGCGCACGTCTTGTTCGTCCCGTCACTTAGAATATAAAAAAACCGGCCTCAAAACTTTGTGGAATTACATCTATTTGCCAAGTTTTGAAATTGGTTACCGGAAAGTGCGCGAAACCGGATTCATCCCCTAGCTAGCCACCCTTAGGGGTGGAATTAGTACCACTAATGAGGTACTCTTTCCAACAAAAAAGAATCAACAAAATCGGTTCACAATGCCGGAGTTATCGCGTAACCTATGTACATACAAACAAAAAAAAATGCAGTCGGTTAAAAAAATCATATTCTGATTACGTTACACACTTTGTAATCAACTATACTTTTGGTTCACAGCGGAACCACCTCCCCTGGTCAACGTGACAGTGCATGCGTCCACAATACTTGCACTGATCCTGTGGAACGTTGCTGGAGACGGCGGGCACCCGATCATCGACTTCACTGCGCAGTACCGATCTGCCACTCCTATCAACGGGTCTCTGGAGCCTTGGCGGGCGATTAGCCCGAATCACATCAGTCCTAACTCGGTAATACCACAAATACTGCTGAAGACTGTGGCGTGTTTATAAAGTGATGATTTGGTTGATGATGAAAGATGAAGAACGTATTTTGTGATTTTACAAAAGTTTAATGAGACACAATATCACAAAAGATTATGTGCGTACTATTGGCGACCGTTGAACCGAGTGTTCATTATCCGCTCACGCGATACATGCAGCCGTAGACGCATACCACACCTAGAGGTGCCGGTGATGATTTTATATCGATTTATCTTATCTTATATTGTATTTAAACTGAATGCTTTTCTAATTTGCGAAACCAAACAGCCGCGATCTTGCGGTAATAGGAGCGCATCGCGTGAGCGGATAAACCATTTTTATAAAAAAAATTGATTACCAGTTTGTGAAATTAAATCTATTTACAAAATTTTATTGAAAACTGTTAACGGAAAGTGGTTGAAATCCAATAAACCTGATCCAATATCCCCTAATTTGCTACGCTTAGAGGTGGAATATTTTCTTTATACTGAGGTACCCTCTTTCCTATAAAAAAGGTCATCAATATCGTTTTACAAATGCCGGAGTAAACACGTAACATACAAACACAAAAAATACAATCGAATTATGAACCCCCCTTTTTTGAAGTCGGCTAAAAATTGTGACGGAGCGCTCATTAGGACGCCCGTCCTCCGCGTCTGTGCCTCACCCTTCGGTGGCCTGGTGGCTGGTGATGCTGGATTCTCGACTTTTAAAACACTAATGTTTCTTGTAATATTTATAATTTTTTATAGTACCTTTGCATACTCCGAAGGTATGGAATTAGGGCTTGCAGAACCGCACCATGAATTTGGTTGCCTCTCCCGATCGGAATTTTTTTTTTCCAAATCGAGGCGCATTATTGCGATTCACAACTGCCGATCGGAGACTTTGACATTTCTAATCGGAACAATGGTTGATTTAACTCACAAATTAGAAAGATATAGTAGGAATCAGGTTCATCTTCTCGCTCAGAAACTCATCTGATTTCGAGACTACCCGGTCGGATCAATTCAGATTTGAATCGAAATCAGGCCTGGTCCGGTTCTTAAAATTGCGTTTCGCGGTGCTGGGCTCAACTCAGTACCGGTACTCTCGGTATTCCCGGTACTTCTTGAAAAGCTTAATCTGTAAGCAGTAAATATGCTCCTTCCGGGTTATCCGTACCTATTCAATAACTTACGTAATAACAATGAAGAAAAACTTAATTCCGTAATCAAACTAAAGGTTTTTGTTCAAAATATCCATTTGAAAGATAATTAATTACTATTAAACTTAACATAATATTGTAAAATCACATTATATTTAATTAATAAGTTTAAGTAGCATTATAATGGCAGTAACGTACGAAGTTGCCAACGAGCGATATCACTCATGCTCAGTAGGTAGGTAGGTAGTTTCTTGCTAAAACCGGCAGTACCGGGAATCTATAATCGCGGTACGGGGACTGATTGCACCTTGCCAGTACAGGCAATTCCCGGGAGCAAGCCCTATATGGAATATACTACCGGCAATTGCGTTTCCCGAATACAAATTTATTCAAGAATGGAGTAAATCAGCATTTTCTAAAGAAACATAACATGTCGTCTTATCGTCGCTTAATATCAGGTGGGATTATGGCCAAGCGTGTGTCTATACACATACTATACACAAAAAAATCGCTTTATTTTTTTTATCGCTTTGTTTATTCGCTTTTGTATACTTCAGTCGAGTGTAAAATGGGTTTTATGAACGAGTTTTACACTCTGCTTTTCACTTCGAAATTAAACAGCAATATTACAAATAAACGATTATTTTCTACACGTGACTCAGGTCGGACTACATAATGCTCTGTTATATTTTACAAGCTTTTATTTTTATGCATTTCTATTTCTTATAACTTATTATAATTACTATTGCCTATTTTTTTAATTTTGTAATATAACACGGATTAAAAAAATAAAAGTAAAACTTTATTTTATAAAGTTCTAGTGTGCGTGGATGTCGGCGCAGGCGTCATTGCCTCGGTCTTAAACGACGACATTATTTTATGCACTATAGCATAAAACCCTAGTTTAGCAGCCTACACGCAGCATAAATACGAACTTTAAGAGCATGAGAAGTGAAAATTACATTATGGGGAACTGTCTCACGTTTTTTTAATAAGATTCCAGAGCATATATTAAAATTATCATTTCCTAAGTTTAATACCTACATTAAAAATATTTAAATTGAAAAGTCATTGTTACAAAATTGAAGACTACGTGTTAAATAATAATGTATGGAAAAGCGATATGGGTCTAGATTCCACACAAATTTTATTCAAGTGTATTCCATAGCAATTAAATTTATTTGAAAATAGCTAATATATACCTAGAGTTTCTTGCTTGTTCTTCTCAGGGAAGTCAGCACAGTAGCAGTAGCTTAAAAAATTACGTTTTCAAGTGTAAATTTATTTTACTTATGGATTAATTGATTCTTAGACTTTCGACTTCAACACCCTTTTTCAGAAAATCAAATTCCAGATTGAAATTTCATTTTCTTGCGTGTTCCAGCGGCAAATCGACGTGTACCACCTGGATACAAACGCGTCTTACTCGTTTCGCGTATGGGCCACCAACGCGCTCGGTCCTGGCCCGCCGGTCGAGGTGGTCGCAACCACCCTCTACAGCGATCAGGATGCCGGTTAGTACTATACCCCTCAACAACACAAGAGCGTATCAACAAATGGATTGTGGAATAATCCTTAAAAACTTGATGGACCGACAACCGGGCAGATATATTTATATAATAAGTATTTACTTATTTACATTTTCTGTTGCTTTATGTCATTGTTTTTTGGCTATTGTTTGTTCGGTATTTATAATCCTAAATTACTCATCAAGTAAAGAAATGGTTAGTGAGTCTGAATTTTGAATTTGATTTCCCCCTACTCCTCAACAAAACTATTGGTTGAATGGATTACAAGTTTCTCAATATCCCTCTGTCATACTCATAATACCGCTCTGCCGTATAAAAGTTTAGTGATTTATTAATGGTATTTAAAATTCCTCAGTACCTCACTGCTAATCTGTGATTAGCATCTTTTTTTTTTCAGAGGTACCTACCTTTCTATCACAATCACAAAAGGGAGTTTTAGTCTGTTACACTCGCAGTACCACTCTATCGCAAAGTACGAGTAGGTCGGTGATATTTTTAATACAATTAAAAACTTCTCAGTACATCTCTTTTAATCACAGTAAGGAATACGTCTACAGTCAAATACAGAGTTTCACTTTGTCACAAAATGGTTTGATCAAATAAGAAATAATTATAAATAAAGAGTTGTATATCTTCAACAGAGCTGTACAAGCATTTCCTAGAAGGCGCAGAGACATTCGACACACGCACGTGGCTGGCAGCCGTGTGCGTAGTGATGGGCACACTGTGCGTGCTGGCCGCGGGGACCTGTGCCGTGCTGTGTCGCGAGTGGCGGCGCTCCGGTGAGCCTGTGCCATAGCGATATCCCCTCCCTAGGCTGTACTTTATGTGGTATTGATTAAGCACTCAATCACTCTTAAGTGTTAGAGTGGGTTCTTAAGATCGAATTTCACGTAGCTAGAAACCGAAAATCCACAGTGAAGGCTATTGTACCATTTGACACGTGATCGTATCATACCATTGACTTACAAATAAATGGACGACGGGTCTAATACAAAAACCACGAAAAAAATGTCCCAAGTCAACCTATTCGAAATTTAAATTGTTATGTCATCGCAGTATCGCGCTGTCCGTAGAACAAATGAAGACTAAAGCGGAGTGTCGCGCTCTGTATACGATTTTAGCGCCTTACAAGTGCGGACACTTTTTAGCGCGGACCCGACGTCCATATAATTGTAAGTCAATGTATCATACTCTGAATAATAAAGTGCCATAATGTAAAAAGTAACATAACGAAATAAATTAAAAAATAACGTACTAAATAAAAGTAATAATATAACTATTTTATAGTATCACATACGACCTCGCTTATTCGTGATCTCGGTGGCCCAACGGCTTATACCGTAGACGCTGGATGAGGAGGTCCCGGTGGACCAATTTGGGAAATGAACTTTTCTAAATTGGTTCAGGGTCTGGGAAGGTCAGATATGTTCTGGGAAGTGCCCTAGAGTGAATTCCATTGCTCTGGTACTCAGAGTACAGGGAATCCCCTAGTTTGAAACTAGGCAATTGGTGTGGTTGTCTGGCACATTATTATTATTATATTGTTACTTTCCCAAAAATTTACTTTTCGACTTACGTCAGTTTATTATTGAGGAGGCGATATGATTATGATACCATCGGTCAAGGGTTCATAGAACATGATTCTCGTCGGCTTACCTAACCGATTGATTATTCAAATTTGTCTCATCGGCAAATATCTTACATTGCAGTATTTGCTGTGGACCTTGTATATCGGCGTACTTTCAAATATAAACCCTATGCCAATGGTATTAAGAGATATGATCTTAGTTCTACGAGTGTTCTTTTTTATTAAACAGAAACATATAGTTTAACCGACTAAGCATTCCTATCTTTACAACATATCAACCTTTCGTTGCTTGAATTTTGGAGACCTACATTTGTTTTTAACTGGCACTTCTAATATAATGTTTATTTCATTACTATTGGTTCGTTTTTTTCAACAAATTCGTGAGCATTGTTGTATGCGAGTCATTTTGAGGTTAATTTTTTCTACCTGTTTTTGGTGTCAATTTTTATTATTAAGTACTCGAGTATATTATCATATAATCTCAGTACAGAGTACTAAAAAAACCGACCTCAAAAGTACGTGGAATTACGTCTATTTGCTAAGTTTTATTGAAATATCCCCTAGTTCGCCACTATACAGGACTTGACACTGGAGATAATAAAAATCGGTTCTCACTACTCAAAGTATGTTGAGAGAAAAACGCCTTGAATTGGAGAAATAGCAAAATCAACCATTAAAGTAATTGCTCCTAAATTAAGGCGTTATTGTTAGGCGCTATTTATGAAAATGAATCTTCATGCGTGAACAGCCACCCTTCGAGGTGGATGATTTTCTTCAAAATGAAATGGGACCACTATGGAAGTACCCCCTTACCAACAAAAAAAGAATCATGAAAATCGGTTCACAAATAGCGGAGTTATCGCGTAACATACATACAAAAAAAAAGAAAGAAAAAGAACATACAGTCGAATTGAGAACCTCCTCCTTTTTTGAAATAGTATTTCAGGATACTTGCACTCGGATATTCAACAATAGCTCATGATAATATTCTCGAATATTCAAATAATAAAAATTGCCACCGAAATTAGGTACTTAAAGAAAACTAATCTGAAAATTACCAGGAAAGAAATTGAGTGTCGTGAGGAAAGCCTCCTTTTGTGTACCTCAATGGCCAGTTGAAAAATTTATCTGAATTTTTTTATGTAAAAAAAAACTAAGTACTTTTATCTCACATGTCAAATTTTCTAACAAATGTTGGTTGTGTTTAAACATAGCAATGCTGTATTATAAGTTTCGTGTTAAGTTAGAATTACTATATTATGTGATATTATGAGCCTAAATCCAAACGTAAAAAGCTCCTATCTTCGCTTAACAAACAACACCGCACAAGTCAATGGCGGTATGGCGGTGTTTACTTTAGAATAAAACCCAAAACGTAAATATCGTTAAAAATTTTATAACCAACATACGAACAATTTATTTATTATCCATTAGTAGAAGTTAAAAAGAACTGCCACCCTACCTATTTCTGCCTCCAAGCAGTAATGTAAGATACATTATTTCGCTAAAAATATCGTTTACATTAGTTATGGTAAGGTGGGCAAAATAATAACAATGTAGTTTTTTCGCTCCCTTTTAACATTAATCCAAACGACGTAAGCGGCATAGTTTGCTAAGCGATATATAATAATTGTTATTATCATTTTTGATATATTGTAATAACAATTATTCCTCTTTAAAATGCAATCGGTATATCATTAATTGAAAAATATTCGATCTAATCAAACTACTTAATCAATACCACTCATTAAAGTTACCTACGTTAAAAAATAAATAGTCATTATTTACTTAATAACAATAGTGAAGGTAGACTCTTCCATTAAACAATTAAGTATTAATTAAGAAAAACTTCACTGTGATCAAGCGATACTTTAGTATTCGTATTGAATAATCGTTAGGAATTGAATCGATATTTTATGTCGATTGTAGTGAGGTTGCAATTAATAAATTTCTGTTTACGAAAAGTCAACTGGAGCTAATGTATTTTTGGTGCAAATTCGATTAACACAAGAAAATGTATCGTCTAGAACCATTGACTTACAAATAAATGGACGACGGGTCTAATACAAAAATCACGAAAAAAATGTCCCAAGTCAACCTATTTAAACGTAGTGACATGTAAAGGAATATGAAAAAGCTAATACGTTGAATTCAAATTGTAATGTCATCGCAGTACTGTCTAATTTTGCTTGCTTCGCTGTCAGTCGAACAAACGAAGACTAAAGCGTGAATGACGCTCTGTATACGATTTTAACGCCCTATAAGTTCGGACACTTTTTAGCGCGGACCCGACGTCCATATAATTGTAAGTCAATGTCTAGAACCAATTAATTCCTTCCGCTTTTGAAATTTCGAATTTTAAAATTTCGTGAGTCTCTTTTCGACTAAAAATAATAATTAAAAAAAGAATCATAGAGCGGATAACAAATCGTTCAGAAATTTTGTTATTATATCTGCCCCGTATAACACAGTCGCATCAGTTGGCGATAATTTAATTTCCAAGTATACAAACCTAGGTATTAAGAATAAGCCGATAAGTTTTAGTTAATAAGAGGAAGCAAGAAGTACAATTAGTATACGATAATTCGAAAAGCACTTTTTTAGGAATTTACTTCGTAGGCACAGCTTTATATTTATTACTCATCAGTCATCAGAATGAGAGAATCAGAATAGGCAGAGTGTATTATTTAACGAAACGTCAAGTAATACACCTAAAGTGGATAAGATCTCCCTCGGAAATTCGGTATTAATTAAAAATACAAGGGACAACATCAAAACCAAACAGTAACATTTTTACTTGCAATGTTACAAAAGTTATTGTTAAAATTACTCATAAAAAATATAGTACAAAATACAATACAATGATTTCAGGATTCCAGTGGGAGATATTATCGACTCTATGTATATTTCTTGAAGTTTAACTAAATATACTAAACCTATTTCAATCTCTGCTTATGACAAAAGAGTTTTTCTCTCACTATACAAATTTTGTGAATAAGAGGAGTTGTAAATACAAACGTCTGAAAATTATCGATCAATTGAACATTTATTTCCGAAGGTTCTATCGTCCGTTAAATGTTCCATTAAATTAAATGCTCAAATTTGGTAAAGGACAGTGTTATAGTTGAAGCTATATTCAATTGAAGATAGATGCTTACAGAACGTTTTTTGCAATACTATGTCTCAAATATAAACTAGCCATTATCAAATAACAAATCATAATTACTTTATTTGGTATGCAATACAATGAAAACAAATTACTAACTGAACAATAAAACGAACGTGTGAAGCAAATTCAAATTTGAAAAAGTGAAATTTTCTTTTTTTATGTCAGCGTGGAATGTGTAAAAATTTAACAAAGTTTTGTAATTAACGAAATCCTGAGCAAAAAAAATGACAAAAATCTAAAAATATACAAAAACTTGTTGCAGTTCTTTGTATTGGGTTAAAATCTGCTGGCTCGATTCGTAGCACAGTCGGCAGAGCGGTAGCCACGTTAAGGCGACAGTCGCTGGTTCAGTCGGACCGAAAGAATTTTTCTTCGTGCTTTTTCGATTTTAATATCATTAATCATCATGATCATTAATAATATTAAATTAGTGGAAGAATTTCGTAAAAAAAAAATGTAGATGAATATCGTAATAAAAACATTATGATATTTATTAAACGTTAAATGTAGCAAATAATGCACAATTTATACGAAACCAGCATTTCAGTATTGCTTGTTAAATACCCATTATTAACATTTTCATACGTTACGTACTTTAAATTCTCTGCGGACGTCCGGAAGGCCAACGGATACAAGTGGCTAGCTCTCTGGAACGTATAAAAAAGAGACTGCCACGCGGCACCCCTTATACCATCACATGCCGGTAATCCAGAGGCTAAAAAGTCGCCATAGCTTCATTAAAGAAGTATTCCTCTGGACGGGGAAACTAACCAAGTCCGAATAAGTCTAGAAGAGATACCCCACAGCATCATTCATTCCGCTGTCGAAGCATCCCTCCTGGACATGATCTGTGAAGAAGAAAATTGGTTAGTTTATTTTTGAGACACTCAACGTCAAAATAACACAAAAAAAGGTCCGTATTTATTAAAAGGAAACAAAGTGTTTTTCGAAAACAAAAAGTATTATTTATATTTATTTCATTTTTAACTCGTACAAAAAACATATAGTGCCAATATTCTTAAACATGTACAATTGAAGCAAAAACATCTTCCATTATATTTAATAACGTATTTCTAGAATAGCGTTTTATAAAAAAAAAACAAACTGTAAGAGTACAAAAATACAATAAAAAAAAATCTTTTTCACATAATTATATTTAAAATCGCTTCAAGCTATTGGTGCTAAGCATTAATTAAAATTAGGCAACAGTAATAAATTATTTCAAAAAACAATTTTTTAACGCAAGTTACCATTTTGCTGTACGCGTATAATAATTTCTTATTATGAATTGTGAAGTTATAAATAAGCGGTATTATATTTTAATCATTTCTATGAGAAAATAGTTTTAAATCATTCTGCTCAAGTGTTACACTATAACTTGTTGGTTAACCGCGAGTATACTGGGTGTAATCGTTAAATGTGCCCGGGCGTTTATTCAGTAAATATAAAAGATATCGAAAACTGTTGCACTGATATCGAAAGCACGTTACCTTATGAGCAAAACGACATCAATAACTTTTTTCAAATAAAACCACAAATATACAAAATGTTAACGTTAATCGCTCCCATACATTTAATAACATTCGAAGAGAGGCTTTAGTTTTCCTGCTTCAAATAACCGCTTGAATACAAAATTTTGTATTCAAGCGACTTTTTATTCGATTAAAATATAGTTTCATTACTTTATTTACAGCAGTTTCGTTATCTGTAAACTTATTGTGATATTTGAAAGTAGTTCAACTAAAGTCTCTCTCCCAATGTCATATTAAATGTATGGGATTGGGAGCGTTTAACGTTGAAATTTAGAATATTACCAGTTTTATTTTTTAAAAGTTATTGTCCCTTTACTCATTAGGTCACGTATTTTCAATATCAGTTTAAAGGTTATTGATATCTTTTACATTTAGGGAATTATCGCCTGGGTACACTTAACGATTACGCTCTGTATATCTGAAGGTAAATAACCTTAAATGAATATTTTGGAGTTCAGATGTTTAAACATTGCTGTAGAATGCAAAAATCACGCAAAATGGTAAAGGACTTTAAGTGTTATCGTCGTTGTCGTTTGTTTTTATTTAACCAATTTTATTTGATGTTAAAATTGATTTTAAACCATTATCTTTAAAACGCATTGAAATAAAATCTTAATCATTTGGTACTTAAAGTTCTTTACTTCTCACCTACAGGTATGTGTAAATAAAACGTTGCAATGCATCTTAATAGCGAAAAAATCATTCTTACTTTAATAAAATGATATTAGTATTAGTTAAAAATAATTCAGAAATGTTTGCTAGTTCTTGTAGTTACATGAGCCATTATAAAAATTAATCTAGCGGTTTTTTCTATTGAGTAAAGTAAATTTACCTTAGGTGATAAATAATATCTCGCAATTCCTAACCAACAAAAGTACGGTACGGACCAATTCTAACTACGGTACGTCAATTATAAATTAGATTTATAGTTATTAATATAAATGATTTTAGAATGTGTCGATTCTGCACAGCCACGCTTCTAAATTCGACAGATCAATAATATCTGGTTTTATGGCAATACCTTTAGAGGCATATTGGCGTTGCCAACTTGTCCACCATAACCAGAGATCGTATTGAGTAGACTCGTCTATTCTCCAGCTGTTATGAGCCGGAGTCTTATCTTGAAGTATGAATTTCGACACTAAAATATTTTTCTAAACTTAAATATAAAATTTCATATTTTTTATGTTGCTTTCCTCCTTCGATTGGCGTCATAAAACTTGTTGTTATTTTTTTCACATTTGGTCGGCTTGATCCTCAGGTAAGGCATGCAATTTTTAAAAGCCTGACTGCAGTATTACTTACTTTTAAAAATAAAATAACTTCTTCATGAAGCAAAATATCCTATTTACAATATTTAAAGTACTTTCCCTTCGTGTCGCATAGCCGTGGGGCACCCTGTATAAACATAAACTTTCATCTGAAATTATTAAAAATATAAGGAAACAATCAAAGCAAAATCAAAGTAATATTTTTACTTATAATTACAAAAACTTTTTATTGCCACACGCTTTCAACCTTTAGAACAAAACACAATATAATGATTCCGGGAGTTCAGATGAAGGTATTTTCGAATCTATGTGTATTAATTTCTTGAATTTTAGTTTCCGATCTCTGGTCACAACACTTTATATTAAGGTGTAGTATTGAATCAGAGTGAAAAGAGTACAATTGTCCCTTTTATTTTATCTGTAAAGTAAGGGACATAAAAGTTGTTTTTTTTTATAAACGTTTCGAGTGCTACCAAAGTTTCACTTGACATTATTGCAAATTAACTTCTTGAATATTCTAGAAACATGTGCAGAATCGACACCACAAATAGTCGAAAAGCCTAGAAGCACTCGAGTAAGTTTGAAAATGGAATAGGAATCTCGTTAATTATAAGGTTTTAAACTTTTGCCTAAAAGCATAATATGATAACATTATGATACATTATAACAATTTTGGATTTTGCAAGAAGGAGACCAAAAATTAGGAATCTGATTACATGTAGTAAATTTGTAAAATCAGTCTTGTTTATCTTAGGCTTCTGACATAGTTGGTAATATTACTTTCGAACAATAAGATAATTAATGAATTCTCAATAAAATTATTGGATGATAATCGGGAATGTAATTAAATTAATTAGTTAAAATTAAAACCGTACATGAAAATGCGTAATAAAAACAGTTCGCTTTGATTTAAGGTTGTAACAGCACATTTAGCTATAGCTATACAGCGACGTACAAATTTGGTTTCGCCAAAGGGTTCCTATTTAAAGGCTCTTAAGGGTTATTCTTCTCTACTTGGATAGAGCGTTTACTATACGAAAATTCAAATTGGGATTTAGATTCCGCCCGATTTCTATTAGACTATATTTTATAAATAACAAATGATCTAAGGTTATTTGCCTTTCAGAAGCATATTGTACCACAAAAAAATTAGTTTTTGAATTGCAAATAATTTTGTATGCATTTGTTAAGTATTTATTAATATAATGTACTGTGACTGTAGATTCTCTTATGAAATATAGGACCACTTCTGTACTCGGACCACTATAACTTGATACTTGCCTTTTCAAGTCAATTCTAGCTTGCAATAATAAAATAAATAAGTTAGATGGTAATAAATAGCAATAACTAAGAGGAAAATTGCATGAAATGCACAATAATTAATTTTAAGAAGTTTTTTTAAATACAATTGTAAAATTGACACGATAACTTAAATTACGCAAAACGTATTTTTTTTTCCAAATTATTCATAAAACCTTTTTCATTTTCATAATTAAACCTAGGGTAGTTTATTAAATTAATCTGAAAGTAGATATTACGTAAAAAGGGAGTGGCTTCGCGTAGCGCTCAAACGCAAATTTTTAAATTTCGGAGATGAATTTCATTAGATTACAGTTTTGTTTTAAATTATTCATTTATTCAATAAAAGAGTTCATTTAAAATTAATGAACCTTTCCATTTATATGAAATTCGTCTCAACATCATTAGAGATACAAAAGTGATACATGAATCTCTTAAAATTGTTGCCTATAGAGTACAATTTTAGTGTAGAAAGTCGCTCCTTATTCTTAGACATTAAGGCTTAAACATCTTCAGGCTACATTTTTTGTAGAATTAAGAATTATTATCAATTGTAAAGTCATGTACATTTTAGAAAACTTAGGGCTGAATTTATTTACTAAGCAGAAAACATTTATAAAATCCATCCTAGTCTATGATAGAATTAATTACATATTTATTTATTTTAAATTAGCTGACGATCACGTCGCTCAGCCTAAATTAGCCCTAGGTTTTCTATTTAGACAATCTTTCAAAGGAGCGACCTTTCTCTCTTTACTGTATCCGCATGTATCTTGCAATACTTTCGAATTACAATGCTGTATTTGCTAATTTTTATTCATTCCAAATTTTTTCTTCTTTTCCCTCTATCGCACTCGCTTGGAACGCACGCTTGGACTGCGGGCCTGCACACTAACAAACACACACTAATACATGGTGATGGTATGTATACTAACCTCTGATCCAAAAAAAAAAATGAACCCGACTAACCTGGTTTATGCATCGAATGAACCCGGATTACCATTCGAATAAATCCCAAATTTCTGGTTGAACCCTGCATCACCCTAATAATGAAACCTCCAGAATCCGGTGAGGAGCAAGATGTAATGGAATTAGTGCCTAATATAATCCTAAACCCTGGGTTCATGGAGACGGACCCAGTGCGAGAGAGGCCCCGGGAGAGCTACGCAGCGTCAATTATTAAGTCCACAGAATGCCCTGGCCCGGGGAAGCCGAGGCGAGTCTGATTCTCGTCTATACTGAACCTTAGGATATTCTATCGCACGGAATCGGGAATGTCATGATAAACTGCTTAACGTTATCGCGTTTTTCGTTATTTGTTATTACAGTACAAGTAACACACAATTATGAAAAGAAATTCAACGTGTTCAAAAACGCCAGTTTGTGAATGGACTCATCACCAGTGTCTCTATAATATACAATGACATATATTTTGTCGCTAGCGAGCGCGAAAAATATATTTTTTACACATAATTCTGGTACTTGTGCTACAGGCACGGTACAATTTATCTTACAAAATTGTCTATTATAAAAATAATTTACGCAGTCGCTCTGGCAAGAACTGTCACTGTGATAGAAGCAAAATAAATATAATGATAACTGACAAAAAAAAAATTCAACAAACCGATATGTAGTAAGCAGTATATCGTAACAAAATAAAATGTACTTCCAACAAACATTTTTATATGATATTCGAACATATGTTGTGAAATTACTAAACGAAGGGTAAAGGACATATCAAAGGTAACAAAGAAAGGTTTTACAATGGGAGAGTGTTAGAATATCCTTTGGTTTGAGGGTAGCTTTTGCGCTCGATTATGACTTTAGCAATAAGTATGTAACAAATTATATTCTCATGATGTTAATTCGTTGGAAGAGTTCTAGAGATTAAAAACATACTCAATGTAGAATTTTACAGTTTTGTCAATTTCAAGTACATTTAAAACGCTTCATATTTTACATTTTATTGCGACTCAAAATGAGCAACATATCAAAAATAACGACAGCTCGTCCTAATGTAGCTTGGTTAACTTGGGAATATAATTCGATACACTATGACTTAAACCTAAGCATTGAGAGAGAACATAGCTAGTGTAAACTTTGTAATTGTGTTGAGGTTGCCAATTGAAAAATACAATGATTACTGTGAACCCGAAAACGACAATAGTTTTGCATATTCAAAGCATCGAGTATTATTGTGCGAGTATTTTGAAATAAATGCATTTTTAAGCAACCTCAGCATCATGTTGTGTACTTTTGAATAATATTGCTTACCGTTCCAAAATTGTTAATGTTACTAGCTATAATGTAACTCTAATTATATATATATATTTTGCAATATTTAGATAATATTTTTGTATCAAGGTCTCGAATAATTAAGACATTGCCATTTTAGTTTGGATTGTGATTTTGTGCTGTGATTTCTTTCTTTTTAGTTTTGCTGTAATTAATTGTGTATATTACACTAATATACTGTAATTGTATATAATTATTTTTAATAATATCATTTGGAGACTGGTGCGAAGGTATAGTATTACAGTACATAATATGTAGGTTAGTTTTTAAGCTTTGAAAGGCGTGTTTACGCTGATTTAATTGCAAAACTGCTGTTAAAATTAGTACGAAGTTGTTAACGGTAAGAGGACAATATATGGTAGTGAATATTTTTAATAAAAAAATTTGATAATATTTGTAAGGCACTCGAAGGCAATGACGCAAAATTGGTTTAAATGAAAATGTAATTTGTCGTGTTGAAAATGTTATATATTAATATGCTAATCAAAAGATGTTAAACAAATTATGTCAAACGCCTTTCCCATTGTGCAAGGAGAAATATACTTAGAAATGAAACTATTTGTTCGGGATCTGAAATTGCGCATATTTGTCTTTAGAAACAAACGCAACATTTCGGGCTTTTTACAGGCCCCATGGTCACGGCTGTCAGGTAGTATCATTTCTAATGTATAACAATCGGGAAAATCTAAGAACTCGAGAAATATACTTACCACTTGACAGAAAAATAGTAATATAAATTTTAAAAAGAACTTGAAACTATACGGGACAAATTAATATTCCGAAATTCTAATATGACTTTAAAATCACGATGAAAAGGATAAATTTGAAAGTTAAACAATTTAATGATGTTGTTGAAGTTGTAGATTGGTTTATTTTTGTACGACGACGAACCATATCAGGGGAGCCTTAGGTAAAAGAGATATAATGAAATGTTAATCTTCCCTTTCAGTCTTACTATGACTTTTGTGTGTTTGGTATAATATTGTCGTAGGATTTCATATACGTGTTAACACTCTACACAACTACAGTAACTAACTATATTAGAAAGAGAAGTAGACTGTGTTTAACATAAAAAATATCAAAGCAAAAAAATATGAAACCCTCAACAAATAGATATACTAAACTCACAACAATCTTTGCTATCTGAAAGCGCATTGCCTTTATGTGTATTCACTACCAATTTCTATACGCTACAATCGTATATTCTACAGGCTTGCAACTGGTGTTTTTGTATAATGTGATGGTTACATTAATGTCCTCGTTACATTGTCTTAGTGCTTTGGTACGAAACCAAGAGCAAGTGCTTCTATTTGGTTTTGAAGAGTAGTCACTTAAGTGCTAAAATAATTCGGACATAATCCTCAAGAAAACCTAAATTCGCGAAAATTTCTTGTTTAAAAGAACACCATATAAAGTTTATTTTGCCATACGAGTATAAACCGACATAAAAAATGGAATCTTTCAAATATCCGGTTTGCGATAATAAATACTGGAATTAGTGGTAATACCAGCAGAGAAACAGTGCTGTAGACTGTGTAAATGTCTAATCAGCGCCTGTCAGCACAAAATCATTTCACAAAATTGACAGTTAAGATTTAAATTAAATTCTATGCCACTCGCAATAGGAACGATCTGAAGTCCAAAGCATCAAGCTTGATGTGCGCTTAACTGTAATAGGCTGAATGTAGTTTCTCTTTTTGTAAAGTCTTTGTTAATATATATTCTTTAAAAGTGGTAGTGGTATATAAAAACACCAGTTGCATCCGAAAGCAATAATTCCTATTCTGCGTTGTGCTTACTTAAATGTCGAATAAATATATATCTGCTATCATTTTACACTCTATAAATAGATTAACTAAATGTTATTACACTGTGTCCGTCTCGCAATGTGTAATGTGCTATTGTGTCAATTATAATGGAAATGAAATCGTATAAAATATATCGTACATAATTAATTTCAAATTTTCGTGATTATTAAAATGTATAATTTATTACACATTAATTTCATCTACTACAAGTAACGAAAATAATTTTGTCTTTATTTCTAAACGTCTAAAAACATTTAAAAATAGTCTTAATAGACAAAAATAAACGGTTGATTTTTTAAAAATGCGTCAATTAATTTTGTACGATTTCATCTCCAAACTTTCACTACTTCAATATTGTAACGTGCTTGCACTTTATAAACTTTAAGCACCTTAATTAAATATATCTAATTCTTATTAAATCTAATTAAGGCTGTATATTACGTTCGGGTTAGTAGATTTTGTGAACGATTAAAATTACTTTTTTTTTGTGCTGACAAAAGTTCCTAAACATATTTAAAACCGCTACCCGTGAAAAATAAAAATTTGGAAAAAGTTGAGAAACAAATTGCCTCTGCGATCCATACTCGCATGACTGACTTATGTAGCGATATTATTTTTATACACCTCCCAAAAATATGTCTATTTATAATCTGTAAATTTGTTATATAGAATGTCAATTATTATAAAAGCGAAATTACAATCGTTCATAAATTCTACGAGAACAAGTTTAACAACGATCAATGCACTACTGTAGTCTTCTTAAGCTCTTCCTTGATAAAAGCATATTTTTGTATTCCATTGAATTTTATTGAGGATTGTTAAAGAAATATATACGTATGATTAGCATTAATACCGACGAGACAGTCTTTCGAACTCAGACTAGGTCTTTACACATTTGTGGTTGGTGTGCGGGTTGTGCAGCTAAGAAAATTGCGTAGCCAGTGCAGTTACAACGCGGGGGTATCGTCTTGGGTATGTGCCGCGTGGCTTGCCCCGTACAAAACGCCTTCGCTTTTCCCATTTCCTCAAACCTCTATAATCAAAAGGTTAAGAAAATTATATTATTAAAGTTTGCACTCTCAATCCTGACAAGTATGGTAAAGGAATAGGAAACACAGCCGTGATCTACATCCCAAAACCTACAATGTAAAGCGCGCAACATCGTTGCTTAGCAAATCGCAAAGGTCGCAAATTCGGAACGGTGTGGTGCGTTCTGCGAGGCATTGCACAATGTACGCGCAAATTATTGAACTCATTTGTTGCGAATTTGTGCCCTAAGACATTCTGGACAAGCGTTCGGGAGAGCAAAAATATTCCTGCTGCCTACGTACCAGGAATGTTTGTAGCTCTTACAAATCCATGTTTCTATTGATGTTGTATTTACAGTATTAAAATAAGCAAAGCGTGTTCGTGCACGTTACTAGAAATAACGACATCCTAACCACAAGTAGGTAAAGGCTCTAGCTGGAGTCAAAAGATCTACGGTTGCCTTGTTTTTTAATTGAATATATAATAAAAGAAACCGGTCACTCTAAATTCCGTCATTAACTATAATTAGCTTTTGGCTATAGATAACTTTTCGAATCCCGTCCTGATATACCAATTAGGGTTTACAGGATTTCTTAGTTTACAAAGTGTCCTTAAGTGTAATTAATTTATATACTTCTGTAAATAATTATACCTGAAATGAAATGCTTCTGGTTGACCTCATAGCATTGACAATAGATAATTTCCACGTTCGACCTAAATTTTGATATCAACAAAAACTGTTCGAGACGCTTTGTAAACTGAATCTCTGGACAGGTACTAATAAAATGGCAGCTTGTAGTAAAGTGCAATATTGTAGAAGAATCGAGCCATGGTTATGCTCGTGACTGGTTAGTTGACGCTTCTTGTCGGAGTTACGTTGATGTACAAATATTCGATCAGTATACATTATTGAAACCACAGCCGTTATAAGAAAAATAAATTAATCCGTTACTTCCAGGTTCATTTATCTAAAATTAAAGGTTCATTTAAAAAACAGCTGAATTCTGTTAAATGAACATCTGCTTATTTTTAAATGAACCCTTTCGGTAATACAAACCGTATTGGTAAACAAATGCATTATTGAAAAATATATTGTAAGAAAACTTGAGCGTCAACGAAATCCATCTACCGATGTAATTAAGTGTTAGATAAGTAAGTAGTTCAACGCTAGCGTAGTTGTCCGGGCACATGTAGCACGAGAGTCAAGACTGGGGGGTGTGGGGTGCAGCTTCCCTTCACGACGCTATTCTTCGGGTATTCTCATGTGCATAGCTATAGAGTGAGATGGAAGTATATGAAATTTCGATTCAACAGAAAGAGACTTTTTCTTTCTGTTGAATCGACAGCTTGAAATGGTGACTGGGTTTCACTAATAACTTTGACATAGCTTTGGTTTGCTTAAGGAATTGCATCTTTATTATTACTAACATAACAGCCTTTTTCTTGTGAAAAGAATGAACTACAAAAGCGTACCGATTTCGCATGCTATTGACTGCGTTCAAAGTTTTATTAAATCTTTTTATTGTATCGCGTAGTATTGGACTGTAGTGCTGACGCTGACACGATGGGCGTAATCAATTCCTGAGGACAGGAAAGAGGTTCAGCCAGTAGTTTCATTGCTTTTAACAGCTTCGTCTCACACCCTGAAGGTGTTCAGATTGAACGGTTCGATTAACACATATTGTGCCTGAAATGTACGTCGTATATTAAGGCCTTTAAGTTTGCGAAGGATGCGACAACAACATGATCTATTTTGAACGAATAAGCCTTTCTAATAGGAAAATAAATTAAGGTTTTCAGAGAAAGTTCTGAATGTTATCCATCAATAATAAAGGGATATAATTCAAAAACTTATTTTTAAAATCTGGCAGAATAGATAAGGAAAAAAACATACGTGGCACCAGCCACATATATACCAAATATGATAAAATTATATTTATTTTCAGTGAAATGTCTTGAGCTCTAGGAAGAACAGATAAAGTTTTATAGGAATTTTGAAGTACACTAAACTTGCCTTTGTTTATTAGCTGTACCTGTTTTAACAATAATTGAGTTACAAAATTCTCCCAAAACCGGATCACATCTTAGTTAAATAAGCATTATATATAAACAACATTAAATAAACATCACCATTATTTTGTAATTATTTCAATATTAAATTAATAATTACTTTCAATCTAAGTAACAATCAAGGTGCTGTAGGCCATTGCATAATTTTAATAGTCGTTGTTTTTATTTATATTGATTTTAACTTCGCAATTGTCATGTATACTACTAGAGGTCGCGAGTTGTTCCTTCCGGAGCTTCATCAACTTTTTGCTATAATATAATATTCCTGGTCATACGTAATATTTAATTAGAATTATTTAATTCGTCAATTATTAAACACATATATAAACACTGAAATAATAGGATGCAATTTGAAATTTTTATTTTGAAAGTAATCGTATTGACATTTGAATTTTGTGATTACCAATTACGCCGCTAGAGGCCCCGGCTAGTAAAGAAGGTTGTAAGATTTTGGGCGGGGAACGAAAAGGTGTTTTGTCGAGCTGTTTGGTGTAAATAAAGAATTAAATGGAATACAAGTACTACTGTGTGTTTTCCGCCGCTTTTCCCTGATTTTTAATACTTCTTTCCCCCCAAAATATGGGGTAAGAGGAACAGTACATCGTATTTCTTATAATAGTAATGCTTACCTCGCGTTCTCAACATTTCACAAATGTAATTTTTTTTCTGCCTTTAAGAGCATCGTAGCGACATCTCTTTAAAATCGTTTCAATTAATTCGTTAAAATGTTTGTCTGTTTTATCGGCTGAGAAAATATAGTGCTAAACTCGATTATGAGTTAAGGCGTCAAATCCCTCTTCCACTGGCGTTCCTAACTCTACCTGACCCTATTATGAATAAAAACTTTTTTTTAATTTATTTGGCCAGTTTCCCAAAACTTTTGAATTATGTCTCTTTTTATGGAGGATGTGATATAGACATTTTAATCCTGGAAAGTGTGAAGTATTTATATATAATATTTTCTGAAAACTGATAGAAAACCTATTATTTTATAATGGCCTCTCAAAAAGGTATTAAAACATCCATCGCAAACAATTTGTACCTTTTATAATTTAAGCCTAGTTTGTAAGCACTCAACTAAATTGCTTTTGGACATTTATAAAAAAAAAAACTTTTTTCTAAACATTAATTGCAAAAAGTTATTAAGTAGAACACAAAAACTGCACTATTGAAAATCTTTTTGTAACGTTTATTTTACATTCTTCTTTAAATCTACATGGTAAGTTACCTGTACGAAAGAATATATTTTATGTACGTAATTAATTTCATATATTTGTAAAGTTACGTTTTCTATACCCATTTTTAAATAACTCCTTATTTTATTTAATAATTATCTATCTACGCACTGTGATTTACGATTTGTATCATAACAAACGCGAAATTGCCAATAATTCTGAACAGTGTATAGGGTAAAATGTATATGCAATTTCAAAATACATTTTACAAAGTAGAGTCAGCCCACACAGAAATCTACATCTAATAACATGTTTATTATACATCTAAATAAACGAGAAGAATATACACAATATTTTACTAGTAACAGATTGGTAGGTAATACTGGTAAGAACTTAGTGTCGTATTCTAGAACTCTACTCTACAATGCTCAAGTCAGGATTGCAATTGAAACACAAGCACTGGAAATACGACCCTAATGGCAGGGACTTGAGAATGATTTCGAGTGCTTTGAATCATACTCAAATCCTGACTTGAGTATTGAGTAGAGTTCTAGAATACGACCCTCAGACAATCACGCCAAAATCGGCCGGCTTCCTGCTTTAGGCGCAAGACAACTGTGATGCTTACATATTCTGTCTTTCCAGGTGAGTAGCGCGCTTGAACTACTTTTTTATAGATAATTATTAGCGGAAACTGTGATTTCAAAAGTTTGATGCAATACTTGCTTACTAATAGAAACAGTAGTTTCAAAATTTTCACAGGTAATTATTTATAGAACAGTGATTTCAAAAAATTGACCGATAACAAGCAAGCAGCAGTTGTTTTAACGACAAATTTAGACTTGTCGTTATGACTGGAAAGACAACATGAATGCTACCGAATTGTCTTTTGCCATAAGCCTCAATTTACATTGCGGCGGAACATGGCATATTAACATTACAAAACTCGCGCATTCCGCGGAAAATTTTGGCTCGTATCTAGTTTGTACGTTACTCAGTTCATCATAAAGTTCGTTATGCTATGTACAATATTCTTACAAAAATGTGTTTCCATTCCGTTCCGCCGCAATATAAATTGAGCCTAAAGGGCTCTTACACATAAACACGATACGACATTGCGTCGTGCGCACGACGCGGCATCGTTTCACGCTGCGACGTCGTATCGTGGAAATCTACAACGAGGAACGTAAAAATTCACGACACGACATTGCCACGTGACACGACGTCGTATCGTAGAAACTCACGGTGCGCTCCCCAGTGATGCATTCATTTGTTATTCAAAATTCAAAGATGCGAGATTTCACGATGCGACGTCGTATCGTGTTTATGTGTAAGAGCCCAAAGGGATAGCTATCTAGTCTATAATAGGGCTCTACCCGTGCTTATTAAGTCCCCAAGGAACGAAATAAGTTATGTGTACAAATAAAACAGTTATTTCTCATACTGGCAGAATGTACATGTTAACATTATTAAACAAGCCATAATGAATTACATTGCTGTTTGAATAAGTATTAAAACAATTTTACTTTATATTAAAGTAATAAGTTACGCTATTTTTAAATAAGTTGACCTTTGCCATTATTTTACATAAAACTTTTTTGTATTTACCGATTTTATCACGCAAAGAGATATATTTCTAATAGTATTTTCTTTTTAAACCGTATTTAAGCTTTTTGCATAATATTTTAAAGTTAATATACAATTATAGGTTTGTGTGTTACTCACCATCTGATACAGGCACAAAACCTACTTTGTCGTGAATACAATGATCGTAGTCGCTAGCGATCAGGTCAAATATTTTTATAGGTATTTCTTTTGTTGGGATCTGGATGTTGTCTGACTGGTCGATTAATTCTGTACCGTATTATAACTCGGTATTGACTTTAATATATATGAATGAAGTTATCATTGGCAATTAAACAAATTTTTCCGGATCCAAAATCGCCTATTTTTGTTTTTTCAAACAAACCAACGTTTCTAGCACTTTACAGTACGGCTAGCACGATAAGGCGCGACTTTTGCGAGAGCGACGTAAAGCGCGAGATCTCTAAGTGAGAATAGCAGCATTTTTTTTTATAAATTTGACCGCCATCTCACCTGATGGAAAGTGACGATGAGCTCTCACACACTCTCGCCTTGAAAGGTCCAAGTTGTAACGTTCAGGGAACAAGTCTGCAGGCAGGGAATTCCACTTCATAGCCGTTTGTCATATAAATGTGGAAACATATCGCTTCATGCGAATCTTTGGAATATCCACAACATAGGGGTGGAACCCTAGCCTACGCCTAATCCCCCGGTGATGGAAAGGGGAAGCCGGAATTAAATCGTGTAATTCCATCGCACACTCCGTGATATATCCTGTCAAATACCGATAAGCAGGCAACTTTACGGCGGTGTTCAAGGCTCTGCAGCTTCGCCTCCAGTATCTCGCGTTTTATGTCGCTCTCGCGCTAGTCGCGGCCTATCGTGCTAGCGTTACTGGTCCCATGATAACGGCCGACTTAAAATGGGTAAAAAATAGTTTAATTTTACTATGTGTGATAGTCGCGAAAACCTAAGAACTCATTTATATAGAATATTAGTATAAAATATTTATAGTTCTTTTTGTGACGTGCGCTGCACGATTGGTCATACAAAATTGTCAAGTATTTTAGTTGTCGCTAGCGAATATCTACTCTATAGAATCATGGTAACAGTTTTTTAGGCTCAATTTTTATTGTGTTGGAACGGAATGGACGCGAATTTTTGTAACTATATTGTACATAGTGTAATGAACTTTATCGTCATTTGTGTAACGTATAAACTAGGTACGAGCCAAAAATCACGTCGCGCGTGTTTCGCGGGATTCTAGCGAGCGCTCGAGAACGCTCGCGTATTCGCAAGAAGTGGGCAGTGGCGCGAAGGCAGGCGCAGTGTGATGTCAAACGTCGACGAAATACTACAGCTCGCAAGGCGCAGTCGCGAGACAGTTCGCGAATGCTCGAGCATTCCAGCGGCGAAATTGACGCTTCCGTTCCATTCCGTTCCGCTTCAATATAAATTGAGCCTTAGGGTTAGTAACTTTTTTTTTACTACAATGTTTTTGGTATCGGTTGTAGAAATTCGTTCAATTTTATGCGACGAAACGAGCGTAAATGTAACATCACAATTAGTTTTGCTTAAGTTTGTAATGGAGACGGCGAAAAAAGTTTTAAGTCCATTTCGATACTTCGGGGAAAACGACACGTTCGTTTTTAAATTTGTAATTTGGTTTTTACACTCTTTCTACTTTGAAGTGTCGTATTGTAGCAAGCCTTCGTTTTAAGTCGTCCCGACGACGAGCAGTGCGTCAATATTATTGTAAAATAACAAGTACGGTAACTCTAGGTTTGCACAGCGAGGGTCGTCCCATTTATTATAAAATGGAAGCGTTCGTTCGGCGTCTAAAAAATGACATCAAATGTAAACGTGTTTATTTTTGTGTTTGTGGTAATTTGAACAAGATTGCCTCATATTTCTAAATTATTCAACATTTCATTTATATTTCGTAATCATACTTCATAATCAAGTATAATGCAAACAACTAATTTAAACACTTATGCATTGGCGCTTAATCCTAAACTTGATAATCTTTATGCGGAGTTCCGCAAAGTTAGTTTACTTTGTTGAATTAATAAGAAAAGAGTTGGCAGTCGGTATTTTACGAAGTATCTACTGTTTAAAAATCTGCCTGATGAGGAAAGATATAATTCAAAACTAAAATTCAGAAAAAGCATTCAGCGCACCCATGATTTACGTACGATGAACCAAGATCATTAAGGGTCGAAACACAAAAGTGCGAATAGGCGCGATGCGAATTCGCAACGCAGAAAACTGCGGCGCGAATTGCTTCGATGCGATTTCTAAAATTTTATTTTTAATTTTATTTTTACTTTCTAAAATAATAATGCAGCAACCCTACTCT
Organism: Hyposmocoma kahamanoa; assembly: GCF_003589595.1. Lineage (NCBI taxonomy): Eukaryota > Metazoa > Arthropoda > Insecta > Lepidoptera > Cosmopterigidae > Hyposmocoma > Hyposmocoma kahamanoa. The sequence goes on from NW_020654466.1 coordinate 21,831,214, forward strand.
CTAAATGAAGTTTAGCAGCAGTAGAAAGCTTGTGAAAGAGTTCGTCCAGGTCACTGCTGCCTTACCCATTTCAGCCGCCAAGCAGTAATGTGACCATTACTGGATTTCGGTTTTGAAAGATGAGGGTACTGGTGAAATTACAGGGACTCGTCGACTTATGACGACGTATGAGTGACAGGCGCAGTGGCAGTGCCCCTCAGATCTTTGCGAATTAAAGCTCTAAATGGCACTGCAATTGTTATGGACTGGCGTGTAGCTTACCACCAGACACATGATCGTCCCGTCACTTGATATTATAAAAAAAATAATAATGTGACAACCCTACGCCCCAAGTGCAGTGAAGATATTTACGCCCAAAAGGCGGGAGTTGCCCTACTTGCTTTTATTATATGTCTATACCATAGTGACTCTAGAAGGCTCATAAACGTTTGTCTCCGTTCTTGAGTTGTAGTGACATTGTGCGCCTAGAATTTCTATAACACGAAGAGACGAGAGTCCGCTCTTTTTTTATATGTATTAAAATTATATTTTACGAAAATATTAATTTATATAATTTACTTATTATGTCCATCTGTGATTGATCCCAAAAACGCGTGCTTTTATATTATGTATTATTATTTTATACTATCATTTGTTAACGTTAGAATCTCATTGATATTCCAATCATGTTATCCGTGCAATATCAAGTATGTGATATATTTTTAAGATTTTGTTTCAGCAAAGTGCTTTGTTTTTAACAAAAGTTGAGAAAATTGCTATAATGCCATTAGGTGTACGTTAGACGTGTAACTGAAAACTTTTCAAAGCAATGTTTAATGCGAAATTGTTTAAAACCTGCAAGGTTGAGGTATAAGTTTCTTTAAAATACTGGATACCTGTCGCTGCCTTATACAATGACGTAGTATTGTAGTAAATTGCAAACATGCAGCCAAAGTTTCGCTTACTCTGCTCGTCGCTGTATGCTTAGTTCAAAATCGCAGTATTCTGCAATACTGCGTTATTGTATAAAAGCAGCGAATATGTTTATAGCCTAAAATAACTCTGCCGTAATGATATTAGAGCAATTTTGTTAACTATTTATATTTAAGTTAGTTAAATTTTAAGTTAATGCCACGGAATGTCCGTTCTAGGTACAATAGCGTGACAACCTGTTGTAATGTTGGAAACCATTCTCATTAAAATTACATTTTACACAGTATCTATGATTTTTTGTTCCATCCCAAACACAATCGTAGTCGTAGACTGAAGGCCAATCAATGCTATCTTCAAGGTTTATTGGTGTCCAGATCGGGTTCCAGTACCTGAAAAGGGATATTCATCATTGAATTGGACTCACTGGCGGTTTGTGGTTTTTAAATAAACATAAAACAAAGACAAAACAATTTTAATAAATAGTTTTAATTCAAATATCGAACCTCAAGTTATAACCCGACAGAATTTTTTTTTTAATGGAAAATTATTTTTCCATCTTTTACAGTTGACGCTAAGGATACTGAACGATGGAGCCATTTTAAAGACTTTTTTACATGATTCGTTTTTTTTCCGTTGTCCAACCATTTTAAATTCCTTTATTTTTTTTTCATCCTCTAAGATTTTAAATCTCGTTTACTTTGCTTATAGCTATACAATTTATTTCATAATTCACACTGAAACGTAAAAGATACATATAACCGTAACATATGAGCCTTCAAATTATATTTTTCAAATATTTCAGAAATTTTTCCGGCTAAATTTCCACTAGGTATTTGAAATTATTTTAGAAAATTACTCAGTTATAGTAGTTATACTTAGTTTACCTTGTAAGTACAAAATGTAAGTAAACGCTTACCCGCGAAAAGCCAAAACAAAGGCCTTAAACTTACGGGGTTGATTCCAGGAGTTTCGTTGCCAATGCCTTTGTAAATATTACTGAGACTCAAAAGTCGCTTGACGTTAGACCTAGGCAAGTGTTCAGTAGAATCTTCAAAAGGCATTGTGAAAAGAGCTAGAGCCAACCTAGCTTAGAATTAATTTTTCTCAACAGAATAAAGAACACTCGAAAAGAAAGTCCCTTTTTGAAAAGTTGTACTAATGAGTGGTATAATTGGTACCTATTAAGCTTAGAATAACGACACAAATAAATATACTTAGGTACTTTCAAGTCAAGATTCCGCAATGCTTCTTCATAGTCCAACAAGCCAGGATCATCAGGAGCCCAGACGCGGCATTCTTCGTCAAAGAACTTTCTCATCTTAAGCTCCAACTCTTCGTTATAAAGCGGACGTACACGAGTCGGGGTGGTCTCGATTGGTTCTGGGCTTGAATACTGGAAACTGATCCCGATATCCATAGAATTATAAATTACTATGCTGGTGTAATTACACCACACATTTATTTACCACAATTCTATGGTAAATAAATATACACATTTAACAAACTAGCAAACTATAAATATATATAGCGACATCTCTCGCCAGGACTAGTAGCTGTAAAGGTACTAACTGGGTGATAAAGCTTTCATAGGTTTCTCATCGATGGCGCCGACGCTGCGCTGCGTTGGTTTTTCAACGACTAAAAAGTTTAAATCTTTATTGAATATCAATTCAATAAAGATTTAAAACTATCATGAACCATGCGAGTTAATGTGTATGTGTGTGCATTGAGTGGCCACAATGGGCACTTGCAAATACAGTAAGTAGGTTGGTACTCCAAATTATAGGTTGAGTCCACCAGGATCCCCTAGCTAGAGGATCTTATTGAATTCAGCAGTTCGTTAGAATCCCCTAAGTTAAATGTATAATAATAATAATCTTTATTGTTCTCTCACAAAGTCTTAGAATATTTAAAGTAGTGACTTATCTAAGTAATGTTATATTATTAAGTCTGTGGGACAGACTGGCGTCCGTACTAGGAGACCTGTATTACAGATCACGAGCCTCTCCACACTCCGGACCAAAGGTAAGTAAGTACACTCGAACTTAGATAACTATAATCTTAGTGAACAGTACTGGACTTAGGCGTGAGGTGAATGTGTGTCTGTGTGGGGGTTAGTGTGTGTATGGAAGGGGGTGTGTGTGTGTGTGTGTCTGCGTGTGTGCAAAACCGAATTAGCCATAAGGAAAGAATAAAGTATATTAATTCGATACTAATAATAATTTTAAGTTGGAACAATTAAGAGATTTTCAGTTTCGTCGTAGTTTAGATTTTTAAGATAATTAGTGATAACTCTTTTGCAGTTGAATTTTGTGAGTGGATAGATTTCACTTATCTTATTTATTTTATTATACAAGTACCCACCCACAAAACGGAAACTTTTTTGTGAAAAAGCTGTGGTCCACCGAGTAGAGGAATGACAGACGTATGTAAAGTTACAATCGCATTGCGACAATAAATAATTACTTATTGTACAGATCGGGTGCTCAGTGAAATATATCGTACTAACAATTGTAGAGAAAGCTGTAACTCAGGTTTAATAAATTGATTGGCCGTGAACGCCCCAACATCATACAATTGTTAAACGTTCTGAAAAGAGATTCTGAACAAAAGCTACAAGTCAAGACAAAACGCAAAAAAAAATTAAATTGCAAATAATAAATTCTTCCAAGTGGTTTAGCACTCAATTTGGACAACTTAGGTATCTACAAATTTCAAGTTACGTAGATACGTAAGTAGATGCTCAGTTACAGAAATTTTGAATCTATAGGCGTCCCTTATTACAACAAGATCATGGTTGAATTTGATTTGTCAGGTAAAAGTCGTCATTTATTCGGTTCTAGTTTCAAATAACCTCAGTATAGAGTACTAAAAAAACCGACCTCAAAAGTACGTGGAATTACGTCTATTTGCTAAGTTTTATTGAAATATCCCCTAGTGCGCCACTATACAGGACTTGACACAGGAGATAATAAAAATCGGTTCTCACTACTCAAAGTATATCGAGAGAAAAACGCCTTGAATTGGAGAATAGCAAAATCAACCATTAAAGTAATTGCTCCTAAATTAAAGTTAGGCGCTATTTACAATAAAAATGAATTTTAACGTGTGAACAGCCACCCTTGGAGGTGGATGATTTTCTTCAAAATGAAATGGGACCACTATGGAAGTACCCCCTTTCCAACAAAAAAATAATCATGAAAATCGGTTCACAAATACCGGAGTTATCGCGTAACATACATATAAAAAAAAAGAACATACAGTCGAATTGAGAACCTCCCCTTTTTTGAAGTCGGTTAAAAAAACTAGATTTAGTCGGTCCGCCGTTTCAAAGTTCTAAGGGTTGGTATTTTGGCCACGCTGTAATAAAATTATTCCGGTTGGCAAATAAATGTTTTTATCACGATGACAAGCATTATAGTGTAAGCCTTCGACAAGTTGAAATAAAAATCATTTTATAATGTCGAGAACCACAGCCAATAATTTAAATTATTGAATGCAGAGAGATAGCTGACTGCACTCAAAGTCGCGAATGAGACGGTTCTAGTCGCAACATTTTAGGATTAGTCACTCTAGCATGTCAAGTGAGTTAACTTATTACTTATGATTCATGTATCTACTAGAGCAGTGGATGGAATTTACCTTTCAAGTGAAGTCAGGTATTCTGATGGAAATGTATCGAGTGCCTCCCGCATCTGCGCAAATGGGTCGCTGATTCTTCTATTCCTCAGCTGCAAGAATATTCAGGTAAAAAAACATTAATATTAGAAGGAATCTCGATTCCCTACTTAAGCTTAAAAAAGAGGGCTGCCTTTTTTTGCGCGCAAAATTTTACAATTGAATATTTTTCGCCATAGACTTGTAACCTTTGATTTTATGATCTCAGGTCACATATTTAAATCGAAATTTAAATTTCTCACACTTGAAGTATGGGCCTCATAAGAAGACTCAAGGTCACTCAGCGGGCAGTGGAGAGAGCTACGCTTGGTATTTCCTTACGTGATAGAATCAGAAATGAGGAAATCCGCAGGAGAACTAAGGTAACCGACATAGCTCGAAGAATTGCTCAGCTGTAGTGGCAGTGGGCGGGGACATAGATAGGAGAACCGATGGCCGTTGAAGCGGAAAGGTTCTTCAATGGCGGCGCACCAGACGACACTCAGTGGGTAGGCCCCCCACCAGGTGGACCGACGATCTGGTGAAGGTCGCGAGAAGCCGATGGATGCGGGCAGCGCAGGACCGATAGTTGCGGGAGTGATGATAATGATGAAGTAATAAGGCTACATCGGCAAAATAGTAACGAACGAAATTAATTGGTAACTTCTTGAGAAAAGTTTAATGGAGGATGGAGGAGATGGAATCATGGCCTAAGCGTAACTGAGAATATTGTCTGGTTTATATATATTTTTTAATAATATTATTATTGTTCATTACATGTAAATTAGTCGTACATAGTCATAGTCATACCATTTTTTTAAAATTAATCTATTAAATGTTATTAATGAATTCAACCGACATAATTATTAGTATCCGATGTTTATCGTGGCGATTGTTTTGTTGAATTGGATTATGTTGAAAAACGATGTCTCAACAAGGTCAGGCTGAAAATCAGTACCGCGAGGCATACAGCCACAAGGATTTATTTATTTATTTATTTATTTATTTATTTATTTATTTATTCATTGCTTGCTACATGGTTTTCTTAGATCTAAATTTTACATTTTTTCCTTATACATATAGCACACCGGTAGGGCGTTGCAACATCTGAGAGAGAGCACACTTTACAATATTCCATTTACATATCTATTACATTACATGTCATATTTATTGGCAAAAATTATACATTACTAAAATAGTCAAGATAATAATAGTAATTAAAAAAAAAAAAAAAAAAAATTGTCGTATAATTACCCAATATCAAAAATAAAATTATACTGAATTATAGGATTATACTGAGCCTGTTCCTACCACGCACTGTTGTTGTTCCCAGAATATTGTTATATTATTATGTTCTGTACGTATTACTGTGTGTGGTAAATAAATGTTTAAATATCTGTAAAAATACTCATATAAGAAGATCCAAAAAGCTAAATCCATAGTTACTTCAGCTACTTTCACAGTCTAATGACATACGGCATTTTGCTTTGGGGTAATGCAGCCGATATCAATAGAATCTTTGTCCTGCAGAAACGTGCGGTTAGGGGAATTTACAATCTGGGCCCCAGAGTATCTTTGAGAGATACGTTTAAGGAAATTAATATTCTTACACTAGCGTAAGAGGAATAGTACCTAATCTCTTTATGAAAAATAGTGAGAGACATAACATTAATACGAGAAATAAACACAAACTAGCTGTTCTTGATAGTCGTCTTCACAAAGTCACAAATTCATTTAAGGGGTAATGTATACGCTTCTATAACAAGATTCCGGTTGATATACAAAATTTGCTTTTCACGAGGCTTAAAACTATAGTGAAACTAAAACTTGGTTGACAAAAATCCGTGGTAGTAACCCGTTTAGCTCATGGAGATAGTCTCGATCTCTGATGTTTGAAAGCAAAACAAAAAATATATTGTAAATTTTGAATGCGTACGAATGTTATTTACAAAGAGCGACCACTAGAGTTTCTTGCTCATTCTTCTCAGGGGAATCTGCCTTACGAATGAGCGGTAAAGTTTAACGAATGTGACGATCTAGTGTAATAATGCTTACCTATGAAATAAGGATTATTTTGATTTTGATGTCATTTCATACCCACGATACCACGATTACGTTTAACTAAGGTAAATGATTCCTTTATGGGGAACTGTAACGTACTTACAATAAAGTTCCGGATACTCAGAGTCGTATTCTAGAACTCTACTCAATGCTCAAGTCAGGATTTGAGTATGGTTTAAAGCACTCGAAATCATACTCAAGTCCCTGCCATTAGGGTCGTATTTCCAGTGCTTGTGTTTCCAGTGCAATCCTGACTTGAGCATTGAGTAGAGTTCTAGAATACGAGCCTAAGATTATCATTTCCAATGTTTACACTTATGTTAAAAGTATTTTAATTGAAAAGTCATATTACAAAATTTAAAACTACGTGTTAGAATTGTTTATTCTCTAGTAGTAGTACACACATCAAAAAAAGTTTGCGATCACTTCGAAAAACTGAAATCTTGTTTGTTGCTGTAGATTATATTATGATTTTTTCTTCTTTTTAGATTCTTTATTTAAAAATGAATTAGAACATAAAACAATGACCCCGTTCAATTGTTTTTTCATATAAAAAGGCTTTCAGTCCTAGCTTACGCTCATTCAGAAATCTGATTTAGTCAATTATAAGCGATTCAAGATATTTTTCGCGGAAAGTTGTGATTGAAAAAATGCCAAGAGGATTATCAGAGGTTTTACGAGCTAGAATAATAACTTTGAGGGAAGAAGGATACACCACGAGAGTGATAGCACGCAGACTTGCTATATCCCAATCCTGTGTCGTGGCTACGTTGCAGAGGTATTACGGAATGGGGAATTTAGCTGACTGACCCCGCAGCGGTCGCCCAACTGTTTTGACAGCTGCCCAAAAGCGCTATATTAGATTGCTGGCAGCCCGTGATCCAACAATCAACGCCACTAAAATAAAAGCAGAAGTCAGGGCCGCCTCTGGGCTTGAAGTTAGCACGCAGACCGTTCGCAATTGCTTGCACCAGGCTGGATTACGAGCACGGAGGTCTTGGCGAGCTCCGCTCAATTCCCGGCAACGTCAATAACGAGATTGCAGTGGGCTAGACTTCGGCAAAATGAAGAAGGTGAGGACGAAGACATTTGGCAAAACTGTCTCTTCATTGACGAATCCCGAATCAGCACTCATCCAGATAACCGACGTGTCCGTGTCTGGAGAAGACCAGGCGACCGTGAAAGACAAAGAACTGCCACTGGAACAGTTCAGCAAGGCGGAAAATCGGTGTCCTTTTGGGGTGGCATTATGATTGGAGCTAGAACGCCTTTGATCCCGTATCGGGGCTTCATGACAGCAGACATGTACAAAGCAGTTGCTATTGATGATATCGTCAGACCATTCCGAGTAAACCATGGGCACCAATTTGTACTGGTCGATGATAATGCGCCCGCACATCGAGCTCAACGAGTCAATGCTGCTCTTCAAGAATACGATATCACACGATTAGACTGGCCTGCCGGCTCGCCCGACTTACACCCAATAGAGCACGCGTGGGATGCTCTTAAACGAGCAGTATGCAACCGTGAGCCACGTCCCCAGACAGTTCCAGAGCTCAGGGAAGCCGCTATTGAAGAATGGGATAGGTTACCCCAGGAAATGCTGGATAACTTGATCCTCAGCATGCCCAGGAGGATCTTCGCATGTATTCGAGCCAGGGGAGGAGTTATTTTATATTGAATTCGCACATTTTAATAATAAATTGTTGTTTAAGTTTAATTAAACAGTCTTTTTCTTTCTATGAAATTTCTATTACTATTACATTATGATTAATGGCTCAATTTTTTAAAATAAATAATAAAAAATAGTTTTATATTCTAATTTCAAACAGGGTATTCCTATTTAAAGAAAGCATACAACATAGATTTTTTCTTGATAAAGTTAAATTTAAAGAATTATAAGAGCTTATGCTATTGATCGCAAACTTTTTTTGATGTGTGTATGTACTAAGTTCCACGTGGAACAATTGTAACCTTAACATGTCATATTTATTCCCATTAGTTTCATGTAATTTTAAACTATTTTTACAACTGAATTTTCTTCCTCATCAACTCTTTAGACGTTCATTAACCCCATTTCCAAGATGGACAAATATTTTAACGATTATTGTAGAACATGCGATAACAAAACTTTTATTCATATAATTTACAAATTTGTATTGCACAGCATTTAAGTTTATTTGAAAAAGTAGCCCCTAGAGTTTCTTTCTAGTTCTTCTCACTGAAATCAGCAGATTGAATGAGCAGTTGCTTGAAAAATGACGTTTTCTAGTGTAAATTTATTTTACCCATGGAATAAATGTTTTCTTATACTTTAAAACGAATTTCTAGTTTATTGTAAAATTCAGATTATAAGTACTGTCATCTAATTATACGCGAACTAAAGTCTAATATTGGTATACGGTTTTAATTTTAAGAAAAATGACACTGTGTTGGATTCTACATTCGGCACACGTCACCGTTCTCAAGTTTTAGGCATTTGGGATTTTTTTCCATTAGATCCGAAAGGTTTATTGGGAAGATTTGTGCTCTCTTTTTTTGTAGATTCTTGTTTTGAAAAATAACTAGAGTTTAGTGCATGGACACAGAAAATTGCGGCTTGAAGAAATGCCCATTTGTATACCTGCTATGAATATGTAATACCTTGTCAAAATTCAAAGAATTTATATCATAAGTAGCACCCATTTACCTCTATATAAAAATTATAGAAAACCTACTCACCCTTCTGTATCTATCGTAGTCGATCTCAGAATCCGTCATAGCTCTCGATAAGGAAATACTAGAATCAGTGCTAGCCGTGCCTTTTCTCGGCAATGGAAATAAATAGTCGTCAATGCTATCTGAGACCAAACTGTCACCCGGAAGTTCACTCCTGATTGTCGAGATTTCGTCCAAATCTGCGTCCACGTCGGTTGTTAGTCTAACATCATCAGGAATCTCCAAGTCGTTAACAAACTCGGAGCGATTTTTCGGAAGAGAATTTAAAAACGATTTGAACATGTAGGCCATTATTAATACAAATTACTCGTATGCTTTTTTGGAATAGTGTTCACGTAAAAATATTCCAGTTTAAAGGATAACTTATTGCACAAAATTTCGTCACATAACTACGTTCCACGAGCCACGTGTATACCTCGAATCGAAAAGCTCAACAAAAGGTCTTGTGCAATTCGAACAAAGAGTTGGCGAAAGGATGTTTGATCGATATGGCTTCCTACCTACGTGAGACCAACCACGAATTTATGACCTTATATGTTTAACTACTCGGCATTTTTTTAAAGAACCGCCTTACATCGTTAAAATCACGTACCTAATCTTATTACGAACAAGAACAAGATTTGTAATGTATGGCGCAATCACAAGGATGTTTCGAAATCACGTAGTTGAGATTCTGTTCTTATGTACAAGTGGATAAGATTCACTAATTATGACGCAAAAGTAAGGATATTTCGAGCAATGTTTGATCGATGACTTATCTATACGGATTTTATGATCTGTTAAACACGCAATGTCATAAAAAAATTGTCCTTGGCCATGTCTTGCGAGTTTTTGTAATACCTTCGAGACCTTCTAGTACTATAACTCGGAGTTGTGTTACTTGGGGTTTGTTATTATTTGATACGGAGTAAACAGTTTTAAAAATTATCAAATGTTTTGAACCACTGATCCAAAGTACACCTCAGCAATGCCGACAATTTCATACGTATACAAAGTTTAATATTTCCGGCTGGTCAAATATCTTATGAATTAGCCCTTTGTTCCTTGTCGTTAGTGAAACAAATTCGAAGAAAATATTTGCTTGGAATTTAATTTTTAATATTTACATTTAAATAATGCTTTAGAAATTACCTACTATACTAATAAACTGATATTACATATTTTATACACAAAGTTTTTGCTAGATCATTTTTAGGCTTTTGCGAAAGATGTGTTCTGTTACATTCAAAGTCAAAGTCAAAGATTATTTATTCCATAGGTAAAATAAATTTACACTTGAAAACGTCACATTTAAGCTTAAGCTACTGCTCGTTCACTACGCTGACCTCC
>NW_020654466.1:21846890-21878200 GCF_003589595.1 Hyposmocoma kahamanoa
TACTAAAAAAACCGACCTCAAAAGTACCTACGTGGAATTACATCAATTTGCCAAGTTTTATTGAAATAGCCCCTAGTTCGCCACTGTACAGGACTTGACACAGGAGATAATAAAAATCGGTTCTCATTACTCAAAGTACATTGAGAGAGAAAAACGCCTTGAATTGGAGAATAGCAAAACCAACCTTTAAAATAATTACCCCTAAAGTAAAATTTCGGCGCTATTTATAAAAATGAATGTTCATGCGTGATCAGCCACCCTTAGAGGTGGATGATTTTCTTCAAAATGAAATGGGACCACTATGGAGGTACCCTCTTTCCAACAAAAAAATAATCATGAAAATCGGTTCACAAATACCGGAGTTATCGCGTAACATACATACAAAAAAATAAAACATACAGTCGAATTGAGAACCTCCTCATTTTTTGCAGTCGGTTAAAAAAAACTTTTTTTAAATTAGTTTTCGTTTAAATATAGGTTTTTGTTACTGATTTTTGTTATTTTTTTTTTTATTTGTGATTTTTGTTACTGTACATACCTACTTGTACTTTACCAAAGATTTTTGATTTGAATACAAATTGTTTTCATTTAATTATTGGGATATTCAATAAATATTTTCTGTTGTGTTTTTAATACTTACAGAATGGTAAAAAAACTTTGGCTATTTTTAAATAGTCTTTTAAGCGGTGAGAGTCATTATTTATGTTTTTACTATCACTTAGATTACTTAGTTCACTTGCTGCTTACTTTAAGACGTTGTATATCGACTGCATTGAAAAATCAATTGCTTACTGCCGTCGACTAGAGCATTACAATGTGGACTCAAACATATTATAATTATATTGAGGCTTCTTAAATGTGTTACAATATAATCACGGCTAGATTGAAGTTTTTTTTAATACGTGTCAAGCCGATGACTACAATCCACTTGATGTTAAATGGAAAGTGGAATAAGGAACCTAGTGCAGTGTTGGTACAATCCCTGCCCTAGCCGCCTTCCCATTACGCATTGCACAACTCCACTACCAAATCTCCTCATTGGTGGCGGAGTTGTAAGGTACGCTCACTTCCCCACGCCGAAAAACGACGTCTCTCCAGTTCGCAATAACCTAAGCGGCTGGAGGGCCAGAGGATAACTAGCTTATCCTCTGCTAGCTCTACGAGCTAGTGCCGGAGATGCCAGTCGCAGTATCCTGCAATAATGTCCGGACTTCCAACATAAAGGGCAACTCACGTGCCCCGCGCGTCTCCTCGCTTCAGGCTCTCAACTAGACCACTACTAAGACGCGCTAGCTGCTCACAAGACAGAAACCCCGGCTTCACCCAATCGGGGCAGACAAACATGTCCGTCTCTGCAGCTAACCACAAACCCCAGCGAGTCCATACCCAAGTCCGGATCCGCCAAAGCAAAGGCGTATCACTGGCGGAGGGCTTGACCCGGACGCCCGCTGTACCCTGGTCTTGACGTCGAGCCCGTAGTCTCTCCGGAAAACCCTATCTCTCAGGTCGGTAGATAGGGACAAACTGCCTACAGCTCCGGTACCTATCTGGAAAATAGGAAGGGTACTGTACGTGCACCAGGATCGGCTCACCCGAGGCACTAGCCTCTCGAAGAACCGGATGAAGTCAAAAGACAGAAATCTGTGACAACCCTGTACACTGGCTGATCTGGGGTCAGAACCTGAACTTATAAGGTTCGTGTGCTCGCACAGGTTATGGTGTCCTTTTCGTATACCGTAAGGATCGGTAGGGAGGGCCACTATAATCAAAACTAATGTAGAAAGGTATGGGGCTGCCCTAGGCATCTCCTGCACGCCTACAAGTCGCATGGAAGGGACTTCCATTTGTCGCCTCTGCGACAGAGTAAGGTGCCACCAAACCTTTTAACAAGTTCCATGTGCCTGTAGTTTCACCAGCACCTCTCACCCTTCCAAACCGGCCCGCAGTACTTCCCTGGACGTACTCGTTCACAAAGGGTTCTACTGTCACTTCTACTAGAAGCAGCAAAGGCGAGAGAGGGATAAGGATAAATAATCCTTCAGAGCGCTCGCCATTGAGTATTTGATAAAGGGCGCTAAGCGAAGCAACATTTCTACGCAGGCATAGGTTCAAGGTGGGATGAGACCTCTTCGTACCAAGGCTTAGTAGGTATTACAAAGTACGTAGATAATGTGAAGTAACAAATAAATGAATCATTTTGCAGCGGTTTGACTCTTTTGTTTACAATGACCAGTTTTTGAATTGATAAAGCAATGATTTCGTCATTACATTGGTCATTAGGTACTGTAGTAATAATGACCAACGATTCTCAGTAGTTTGGACACTATTCAAGCGTATAAACGTGTGCTAATTTTGTTTTTATTCTTTTGTGTAATCTATTCAGAAATCGGAATAGGCAAGTTATTTACCTGAACTTCAAGTAATAGAGTGGATAATACCTCCATCTGAAAACCTGTAATGATAAAAAATAAATGGCAAAAATACAAAAAAACTAAATAATTACCTGATTACTTTTACTGATGATTTTATCAATTTTTTTTTCTTCTAAATACGCTACCATAATAAAGTAGTTACATTAAAAAAAAAACAAAATACAATACGCACCCTTGGCCTAATAAAGGCCATTTTTCTCCTGAAATTCTGCTAAAGAAATTTAGTCGATAACTTTTTATGGGTCATTTCAAAAACGTAAGTAACATCCGTTACGGTTCTTGAGTATTTATACAAAAATCGTAGTATTTATAGTTAAGCTGCCTTAATTTAACAAATAATCGAGAGAAACAATGTTTAAATGACAACACTATAGTGTTTGATAAATATTAGTACAAATACTGAATTAAACGACAAAATGGGTTCCTTACTTGTTATATCACTGGCGGAAAACCAGCTCGTATGACGTTTCAGGGTCTACAGTATTTAAGCTGAGTCAGGGCCATTTCAGCACAAACCGTAGTAAATAAATTAATAATAAAATTAACAAAATAAAATTTTGTTAATTCTCACACTATTTGTGTGTTTCTCTCACTGTACTTGTTTTTATCACAGTATGTGTTTTATATAAATATGTATTAAATTAATCATGTATGTTCTATGAGGTTTTGTTTCTGTTTGTGTTTGTGCTGAATAAACGTTGTCTATCTATCTATATAAAATGGTGAGTTAAAATTTTTACTTTGACAAACAATTAAACTTTGACATGTAGTCGAAGTCCAAAAATGTAGATCGTAAACCTTTTTTTCTGCGTTCGTTTAACTGGTTCCACTGTATTTCGACCGACCGACGATTACAAGTGAAAAATACCCCTTTGGGTTGACCAATTTACAAAACTGTTTACAATTATTTTGTGTCATAAAATAGTTTTAATTAAAAAATTACTAGGAAATGAGAAGGGTGCATAGAAAATTACGCAAAAGAAACATCTTAGAATATTCTTTTTGGAAACATAAACTATGTTTTGATTTCAATATCAGTGGTTAACATGTCAAATATTGACTTTTGTTGTTACTCAGGAAAACTATTCTTCGAACGGTTCTTTCAGACATCCCCAGAATCTCAGAAGTTTTATTCGCAAACTCGCACAAATACCAATATTCATTTAGTGGTAGGTTCGAAATGCATGCTTAGACAGCATTGACTTACAATTATATGTATGGACGTCGGGTCCGCGCTAAAAAGTGTCTGAACTTATAGGGCGTTAAAATCGTATGCAGAGCGTCATTCACGCTTTAGTCTTCGTTTGTTCGACTGACAGCGACGCAAGCAAAATTAGACAGTACTGCGATGACATAACAATTTAAATTCAACGTTTTAGCTTTTTCATATTTCTTTACATGTCACACTACGTTTAAATAGGTTGACTTGGGACATTTTTTTCGTGGTTTTTGTATTAGACCCGTCGTCCATTTATTTGTAAGTCAGTGTTAGACAGACATAGACATTCATTACCATAACCTTCTAGGTTACTGACATTGCAGGGCGTGGTCTTTTTTTCTACCTCCATAGTGGGGATGCAACCTAACAACCTGACCCGTTATCCATCCATATCGATCAAAAACTGACTTTAAATTTTTTAAATTTATTGTAATTAACATTATTTAGTAATAAACCAATTTATTATTTCAATTTTACTATTCTTAACAAAAATATTTAATCTAATAAAGTATTAAGGTAATAATATTATAGCAATAAATTATTCACACTCCTGCTTAAAAGTATTTGTGTTTATATATAACAAATAAAAATAAAAAATCGAATAAACAAAAAGTACAGCCAAAGGTTGTTAATCCCCGAATCATTACCAATAGGATAAAAAATCTTTCCACAGGAAACAGTTTTTAGAGATTATCTTATTGAATATGGTGTTTTAAATAAAAACTATGATTTTATAATATTTTGTTTCTACATGCACATTATTTAAAAACAATATAAAACATCTTGCATTAATTTTTAGCCCTTGTCACTGTTCCACTATTCGTGATATATTTTTTTTGTAATGGCATCACCTTTGTTTACATTTTTGGACTTTGATTTCATCTCAGAGTTTAGTAGAAATAGAGGTTTAAATAGTAACTGAACCTGAGAGACAGGATCTGTTTGTCGAAAGACTGTCTTTCGCATTACTCAATTAGACGGCAGAATTTCTAAACCCAACCTTTAGTCGAAGTAATGGGTGTTATATATGGAATATCTAATTTATGTATAAATACGACATTTATAAAATTGATACTTTCATGTCGCTTATCACATTCAAGTGATAAGCGACACAGTCGTGTCACAGGTGGCTCTATTATACCAAAGATACGAATTATGGTACATTACTTGAAGTTTAGGTAACATACTCTACCTTTTACGATCTCTTGTAAACATCAGTGGAGGTTTCCCTTGTAACAGTTGTACGTAACAAGCCAAACTTGCTTAGTGGTACCAACAATTCTACATACTGCACTAACTGGACAATGTGTCAGTACATTCTTATTATAATTAGATAGATAATCATTAATACAAACAATAGGGTAGTTATTGTTGTCATAACTAACGCACTTGCATTTTGATAACTTTGGAAATATTCACCTAAATTTTTTTTAAATACCAGCTCCCGTAGCATTTCTACGCTTGATAGTCGCGACGCGCGCGATAAAACTCGAAAAATCTCGAAAGTTCCAGCAATTACTTCTCGAAATCGGTTACCGAAAAGTGCGCGAAACTGGATTCGTCCCCTAATTCGCCACCATTAGAGGTGCAATATTTTCTTCAAATTTAAATGGTACCAATACTGAGGTACTCTCTTTCCAACAAAGAAGAATCATCGAAATCCATTCACCAATAGTAACGCGTAAAATACATACAAAAAAAATGCAGTCGAAACCTACTCTTTTCTTGACGTCGGTTAAAAAGACGTTGCAGTTTCGCTTCCGCTATAACTGACTCTGGTTTAATGCAATTCCGCGTCGATAAGTACAGTGACACAGTGACTCTCTTTTGCGAACTATACTGGAAACTACAGATTAGAAAATTCCCTGATCACCAAAATATGTTCCCATAGCGTATTATTGGCAGTCTCAGTTTTGTGTGAACTAGACTACAATATTATGTCGATGTTTACGTTTAGATGATGGCAGTTTGCCGAATCCCGCAGCCAGTCCGTAACGTGACGCGAGTGTCGCCGGACCACGCGTTGGCCTTGCACTTGTACTGCGCAGTGACATCTCGTACAGTGTAAGACTAACGATAGTACACATACTAAACTACCATCATCTACTCATCTATCAACCCGTAATCGGGAAGATACATTTATTACGTCAGTTGATATCTACTAAAGACTGCAATCATTGTAGAGTGAACCAGTAGCAAAAAGACTAAAAATTTGTGAAATTGTTTTAAGTACTGACTATGTATCACGAGTTTACGAAATTCCAACGTCTGTCTGCCGCGCTTCCATAAAATGCGACCTCGTGCATTAGCCATTAAATAGAAATTGTAATACATGATGAAATGACCCTTTGCAAGTTTATTATTTTCTCAATAAACTTTCATAATAGTCCGAAAACTCGGAATCAAAAGATTGATACATATCTCATTATCTTTAACAAAGAAAGTTGAATTACTTTAGAATCGTTACATTATCATGCATTTATCTCATCCGTTCACAACAGCTGACTCGGCTGGCAAGCCTGGTCGGTTGCGTTGAGTCAGTCAGTCATGCCGTGACAGCGCGCGCAAATGGATGTCCCTAATGGTTCGCCGTCGCTGCGCCTCCGCGGCGGCGTCAACAATTACAGTGATATTAAAAAACATGAGTTAAATCAGTGCACCAGTGCTATGTCTCCTGAGACACAGAGATGGCTACCACCAACATCGGAAACTATTATGACAAAGCCGTTCCCGATACGAGGTAAATAACTAAATATAATAGTGACTAAAAATACTCATTGTGACAGCTTCCTAGCTCGCGTAATAGAAGGAATAGTCGGGCTGCACGGAATTTTCGGAAATGCGCCGGAATAGAGATCCTTTGCAACGGACTATATCACATTATCTTGATAAAGTGGTTGCCAAATCTTGAAAAGACTTACTTTAGACTACACATGACTTGACTTCTGGATATTTATAATTCTTGCCAAAGAATAAGAAGATGAGCTAAAGTTTAGAATGAATCAAATTGAAATGAATTAAATACGTCTGAATTCTAAACAGGTACAATCAATATAGCATCTAGTTATAAATATGTTAGCATCTAGTTCCGTGAAATTTAATACCGGGGATTTATAATACATTTCGTGGTAGACCAACTTAACAGAAGTGTAACTCCCGATCTATAGTATCACGATTGTTAAATATAGCCAATGAAGCATTGACAATGAAGTTATAAAACAACATTTATGAATGAAAACCACAAAGAAAAACTAGGAACTTTTTGCATGAACGTCATGTTTTCATACAAAGTACAAAATTAGTCTACAATTATCTACAGATTGCGATCTGTGAGCGGAAAATACCGGAACGTTTTTTTAAAACGAACTTAAATAAATAATATTTTTCATTTAAATACCAGAGAATTTACTCGGAATTATGGGGTCCATACGCTTCATTAATTAACATGAGACAAAAGAAAATAGTCAAATGGAACGTAAAACATTCGGTTACATTTCACGCATATAAATATTGATAAATATCTAGATGCCAAAGTTGCGAAATGTCGAAATATATTTTATAGAATATTTGAATTTGGGAAGAAAGAAGCGGGTGTAAATGGTACCAAACAGTCTGAAATATATTATTATTTTATCTTGGCATTTTAATGCGGTCTTCCTTCGGCTTTCATAACTTTTGTTGAACGAACGTTTTAACGCTGTACCCCCCGGCTCTATATCCCTAAATTGAAACAGTGTCTAAAGAAAATTATTCTTATCACCAAAAATAAAGATATTTCATTTATATTTTATGCAAACCTAATATTTTTCAAAATAGCCACTGTGAAGACATACCGATTTCCCGCGTCAAAAAATTAAACTTCCTATTTAACAAAAATTACAATGTAAAATCTATCAGTATGGCCAAAGGCCTTAACTTGTCCCGAAGGACGACAAATTTTTCTACTACTAAGTATTATAGATTTTACTCAGTATTATGTGAAATAGTTTTTTTTTATTATTACGACTATAAAATAAACGTTTAATATAAAACTTTATGACTTCATTTATATGTAGGTATTATTTTTTATCGCCGTTCATTTTAGTGACATTTTCTTTATAAAATCATGTGACGGGACAAACAAGTCCTGCGCCTGATGGTAAACTACACGCCTGTCCATAACAGTTACAGTGCCACTCAGAGCTTTAAATCGCAAAAAATCTGAGGGGGCACTGGCACTACGCCCGTCACTCTCGGACAAGTTGACAAGACCCATGTGCCTGTAATTTCACCAGCACCCTTACCCTTCAAAACCGAATCGCATTACTGCTGGGCGGCAGAAATAAGTAAGGCAGTACTTTCCTGGATGAACTCTTATCACGAGGAGCTCTATTCACGAAGATATCTATTTCTGCCGCCAAGCAGTAATGACACTATTACTGCGTTCCGGATTTGAAGTGTGGTGGTGAATTTATATGCACACAGCTTGTCAACTTATGTCTCAGGGTGACGAACGCAGTGGCTCTGCCCCTAAGATCTTTGCGATTTAAAGCTCTGAGTGGCACTGTAACTGGATAGGCCTGTAGTTTACCACCAGGCACAGGACTTATTCGTCCCGTCTCATGATTTTATAAAAAAACTGTCTTTGGTGAGACTGAATAAATATCTTACTATTATTTCGAGAAATAGAATACGTAATATAATAATTATTAATACAAAGATCGAACACTCAGAAAAAATTCCTTCGATCCGGTCGGATTCGAACCGACGTCTTCTTGCATACCGTGCCAGACGCTATACCAACTAAGCCACGGAACGAACCAACGGACCTCACGAATTTTTCTCTGTGCTTGCGTCGTGTCTTTGTATTTGGTTTTTCAACGACTTTTTAGTCGTGTGTACTAGTGGAGTAATTTCACAAAAAATAATTGAATATCAATTCAATAAAATTTTTATTAATACGTAATATAATGTTTATAATATAGTACAGTTAAATTTACTTTTACTTAAAATGTAGAGACTAATTGTTGACGACGTAATCGCTGGATCATATGTAAGCGTTTTGCCAAAATTGAATTGCAAATTGCATGCAAATCATATCATAGTTATTGTGTTTGACAACCGTCAAATACAACAACTTTAATTTATTATAATATATAATTATGAAATACTTTAGTATAGTCTATTAAAATCAATCCACTAACAAATTGGCAATAATTTGAAAACAAACCTTTAATTTAAAACAATAATTTGATTTAATTACTAATACAAAGATAGAGGAACATAGAAAAAATCCTCCGATCTGACAGGACACGAACAGGTACAGGAGTCAGGTCCTTTCAGATTGAAGGAAGTTTTCTTTGTGTCCGATCTTTGTACTAATAATTATAACAAATTATAGTGGATTACTTTCACAAAAAAAAAATTCTATCAATTGGACATAGGTATGCAAACAAGAACCAACCCACACCTCGAGTGAAATTGAGTTATGTATTTAGGTAGAGCAAGAGACGTGTCCTTTACCCGCTCACAAAATAGCGTAGTTCTTTAGCGTTTTCATTACCAAAACTAGAACATTGTTCTCGTTAACTAAATAAAAAGATACACAATGTTTTCTATTTATAGCAATAAATATTATTATAATAGTTTCCCTATATCATTCTCAGTGCTACACATAACTTACGTTGTTTGTCTCAAATAATTACCTATTTATTTCTTCATACTGTTTTTACAAAAATGTGTTATCTCGAAAGTGACATTTTGTGTGTTGGTTCTAGTTTGCATAACTAAGTCTAATTATATTAATTAAATATTAGTAAAACATTATTTATTATTACAATAAATTTGATTATTTATTAATTTTGAAAAATAAAAAATATATTGTACTAAATAATTAAAATCAATCTATTTCAAATTCAAATAAATTATTTCATGGATAAGAAAATTACACTTGAAATCGTCATTGGTTAACCTCTACTATTCATTCGTCAGGCAGATTCTTTTTTTTTTTTTCATTTATCATTTACAATATTTATTTCATAATATTATAGATTGAGACAATCTAAAGTAGCTAAATGAATCAGTAACCATAGATTTTTGTCATTAAAGTACGCGTAATAATAACTGTATAATAATAATCTTATTAAATTATATGTTGGAATAAGGTACAGTAGGTTTTTATCCAAATCATATTATTATTAAGCATACATACCTTGGTTCAAGTCTTACCAGATCGAAGAGATTTACATCAGTTTAACAGTTTTTTTGTTAAGTATTAACAAACTAGTGGAGTAATTTCACAAGAATGATTTAATATCATGATAGTAAAGCATCCTGATGATGGTGACATTCAATAAGGTCCATATTAAAATACTTTGAATAGGTTATGTTGTAAAACATGAATTGATGTCTTGCTTTTTATAGTAAGGTGCGTTTCCAATGCAAGTTTACTATAAAAAGACTAACATAACCTAGAAAATTGTTCATTGGATTTTTCTAGAACATTATCATTAGGCTTCGACTTTACTGTGAGTTTAATTTGATAACCGTATCAAATCAAACTCACAGGTGAAAACGAAACTAGTTTGCGTCGTTTAATCACATACTTAATAAGACTGAGGGAATCGCATTAAGTCATCAAGGTTTTATGTCGATGCCATAACCCCCGACGTGAAACGCACAACGGTTTTTTCGCATTTATTATATGGACATTTTTTTAAATGCGATTCCCTGTGGATAAGTGTGGTGCCACCCTTATTGAAAAAAGGGATAACAAGCCATAATACAATTCTACGAATACCAATCTTTTTGTTCTCAAACAAAGAACATTACATTTATTGAAACTTGAAATTTTGTTCACATAAATCCCGTTTGAAGTTCTTTTTAGCGATCTTTTAGCGTATCGTATATAAAAACGAGGAGGTACTCCATTCGACTGTTTTTTTTCTTTTTTGTATTTATGTTACGCGATAATTCTTTTTTTTTGTTGGAAAAAGGGTACTCAGTATTGGTCACATTTAAATTTAAAGAAAAAATTCCATCTCTAAGGGTGGCAAACTGGGGGATGAACCCGGGTTTGCGCACTTTCTGGTAACCGATTTCAATAAAACTTGGCAAATAGATGTGATTCCACGAACTTTTGAGGTCGGTATTTTTTAAATACCGGTACTCACTCGGTTTTAGGGCCCACTGAAAATCAGCGTCACAGCCTTTTCTCGGTGGTGACAATAGCTGAGTGGGATCCTGTTACATACGCCACAGCCGCGCACATGACACTTAATCTAATTGTGTTAAATATTTCATGTTTGCTTTGTTGTTGTGTATGATTTTATTTTTATTCCTTTTTTTTCCAGTTTTTTTTATTCTAATTTTTTGTTTTAATGTAGCTTCATCTTTTTTTTATTACTGTGTATATTTTTGTTGTGGCGTAGTAATAAAAGATTTCTATTCTATTCTACATGTTACAATTTTGATGAGTTTTTTTGTTGGAAAGGGGTACTTCAGTAGTCGTCTCATTCAAATTTAAAGTATATTCCACCCCTAAGAGTGAAAAATTAGAGGATGAATCCGTTTTATTCGACTCCACTCATTCAACTCTTGCCTTGCTTTGGTCGTATAATAACGCACACACAACGCACACACTCAACATAGCCTCTCACTAGGGAAACCCTGAGTCGCGGGTGCCATGGACACACACATAGACAACCACAAATTACACCCAAACTCACGAGAGGAATAAATGTAAGCCATACAAATATTTCTCCCGGCCTGGGACCTCAGCGTGGCAGCCCGGCATGGTAACATCTCGGCCACGGAGTCAGTTACTATATTATTACACGTATTTTTACAAAACGATATAATTATTTTTGTTATAATTAGTTGTTCCAAATGTTGGAAATGAACATTTTATTATTATTAATTACTTTTTTAAGAAGACTATTTTATATTTCCCCGGTCAATTATAAGAGGCTGTACAACGTAGAACAGGTGCTTGCAGTCTTGATGTGGAATGCACTAGTGAGTCATGGAGAAAATTAGTGCCATTAACTCTCGTGGTTAAATAATTACTAGGTGTAACGTGTAGGTAATATTATATGGTTGATTAAGACTTGGAAGCTTATTTTTAAATAACGTACCGATTTTTACCAAACGTTGATTGAAGGTATTTATTAAAAATGGATATTTAGCAAATTCTTGTATCTACAGAGTACGAAATTAATTGTAGTACAGTAACTATTAAACACGACGAATAACTAAATAGGACGTTTTTGTGACATAAAACCTGACATAATAGTTTTATTTTTTTTATTAAAAAAAACCGGCCTGAAAAGTTTGTGGAATTACATCTATTTGACAAATTTTACTGAAGTCGGTAAATTAAAAAAAAATTGTTTGTCACCTTTAGATTAATATTTTCTTTAAATTTAAATGGAACCAATGGTTCTCACTACTCAAAGTATATTGAACGAGAAAAATGTCTTGAATTGGAGAATAGCAAACCCAACCATTAACATAATTGCTCCTTATGTAAAATTTAGGCGCTATTTATAAAAATCAATGTTCATGCGTGATCAGCCACCCTTAGAGGGGGATGATTTTCTTCAAAATGAAACGGGACCACTATGGAGGTACCCCCTTTCCAACAAAAAAACGCATCATCAAAATCGATTCTCAAATATCGCAATATATAATATAATAATATAATAAAGCAATCGCGTAACATATATATAAAAAGAAAACCAGTCGAATTGAGAACCTCCTCCTTTTTGAAGTCGGTTAAAAAATTAACTGACGTTATTTAATAATACACACTGCTATTACAATAGTGTTGTAACTCAAAATATGTTAAATGCAAGATTACACTTGCTGAACTTTATTTGTAAGTCAATGTGCTGAACGTAAAATTTGATTCTCTACACGTCAATAAAACCGTCGTTATTGTAACATAAATATTGTAAGAAACAATGGAATGAATCTACTTAACTCAAAATTAGATAAACTTTTTGCGAACTAGTTCTGAATAAAACAGTGTTAATAAATAAGTTTCTAAAAAATATTAAGTTATTTTTTCCTTTTATTTGGCAAAGGTAGGGAATTATTGTTTAGTTTATTTATTACAGACACCTAAACAATTCCCTACCTTTTTTTTTAAACTTTAACCTATACATAAATTTTCTAATATTTCGCTGGAAGTGAGTAATTAGTTTTTCATCGATTCTGAAAAATTACACTTTTTGAGTAACACTATTGTATTAACTGTGCGAAATGTCAACCACAATCCTTACCTGACCTAGACTTAGGTTTAGCTTAATACACTTAATCTGAACCAGAGAAGCCGCAAAAACACCTTTTTTGCTTAGGTGGACATAGCCATCATCATTCACAGCTCTACTCTACTTACAGTTCGATATACACTTCCCGTACCTTATGCCGTCCATCATGATCTTACATTAGTCTCATACATTAGTGCATCTATGGCCTGCGACTTTGATTCATTTATTAATTTATTACATATTAAAAAGGTCTTTAATAAAATTTAGTGTGGTACATGACCCAGTCAGGGTGCAGCAAGGAAATTTAAAAACTAGTAGTTAACTTAAAAACTGAGTACTGCCACCTTACCTATTTCTGCCGACAAGCAATAATGTGAGCATTACTGCGTGACGGTTTTGAAGGGTAAGGGTGCTGGTGAAATTACAGGCACATGGGACTTTTCACCTTATGTCTCTGGGTGATGGGCGCAGAGGCAGTTCACCTCAGATCTTTGCGATTTAAAGCTCTGAGTGGCACCGCAACTGTTATGAACAGGCGTGTCGTTTACCCCCAGGCGCACGACTTGTTTGTCCCAACACTTAAGTGTCATAAAAAAAAACACTAGTTTCATCATACACTCGTCCATCTACGGCCTACGACTTTCATTCATTTATTCCATATAATATGCACATTATAAAGGTATCATAATAAAATTTAGTATAGTAATAATAGCATATAAATGACCCAGTCAGAGTGGTGTAGCAAATGAGACTTAAAAACTAATGAATTAACGTTATTATTACAAATATCGAATACAAAAAGAAAAATTTCATCGATGCTCAGCAAACTGACACGACTGTTGAGTAGGTTCAAGGAGCTTTACTGTTACTTAAACACCAGAATACCAAGACCAGAACCAATACCAGAAAAGTTCATTTCCCAAATGAGCACTACCGGGAATCGAACTCGGAACCTCCGCATCCAGCGCCCGCAATGTAAATCGTTAGGCCACCGAAATCGATAAGAATGCTATTTAAAACACCTGTTACGTTTTGACATCGAGTATATAACCAGAAATAGAGACGTAATGTCATTTAATGTGTTTGAAAACTATTATGGAAAATCATTACTGTGAAAACTGCGCTCTGATTGGCCAATTCGTCAATTGCTTCGCTTCAAATCGACCAGTTTAACTTGAGCTTTGCTATAATGGACGAAAATTTAAAAATTGCATATTTAATATTTAATTACTAATGAAATGTGATTCCGTTTGTTTTGTAATTAGATGTTTTGCTGTTTTCCTACACCACCGAATGGAACAGCCCCCCATAGTTAGAGATATTATCTTTATCACAATAAATTCAGGATATTTTTTAATATACGGAGACGTACACACAGGTCAGTTGTTGGCGCTGTACGATTTCAGCTTTCTAATTTATGTTTTCAGTGCGAACGAGAGTTGATATTGAAAAGTTATATAAGGCCCATTTGCCTGATGTGTTGCCAGGGATGGATGCTTATTTCGTATCTATTTCTCGTTATATACTCGATGTGTTTTGATTACTGCCAATTCGCCACGATTCTTATTACCCGTTTACATGAGTAAAGTACTCGTAATAAATAGAAATTGGGGAGCGGGGGGGAATGGGAACCTACTAAGGAAAATTGACAATTGCAATGGGATAAGGAGAGCCAAATAGCTCTCATTACCCGCGTAACATCGAATTGAAAAAGGAATAAAATAGTAAAAACATTTCTATTTTTATTGTGATTTCAAGCATAACTTTTAAAAATTGATAGATATGATGAACATAGGTAGTGTAAATACAATGTAGTATGCATTTTAATGCTTACCTGGGATGATGAAATTTAGCAAGTTTTATAAACGCGGAGCGAAAAACACACAACCATCTCATACGACTAAACGCGGGGTTCTACGGGGGCGCCCACGGGACTCGAACCTTGTCGAACGTTAACGAAGATATAAGAGTGCCGTTTGCACAAATACTAGTATTGGGAAAGTCCAGTTTAACACCGCTCTTATTACCCGCGGGCTCCCAATACCCCACGTTCCCCTACATTACTTGGCAAGTTTAGGGTGAATTTCAATGGCACTTTTTGAGTGACTTTTGTAAAACCCTTTTTTCTTTCGTTATTAGAGTTTATCCTCGATGGGAAATATTGCGATTTCCACGAGTGTTTTTTTTTCTTCGTTTCTTAAAATTAGGGCGACGTGGAACCGGCTCCCATGAATGAGTAATTGCCCACTTTTTTAATTTGTGTAGTACTAAAGTAGTCTTTTTATGTGTAACACAGACTAAGCAATCAAGCAATCATATTAAATAAATAATGCTTAGCGTTCACGTAATAACAAAAAATTTATTGAAAGGGACACATTTTTGGAGGTTCTCTGAAAACGACCTTTTAACATGTTCAAAGTTGATACATCAATCGTCAAAAATGTGCCTCAGGTTTTGTACTTAATTCGTGTAAACCAACCATTAGTTATTTCTGGCTCTAGCAGCGGTCACGTTTCCGGCGGGATAGAGGTTATTAAGAATCTTTAGAAGACATAATAATAAAAAAAACAACGGATTTAGTCGCTTCTGTTATTTTGTGTTTAAAATAATAGACTCGAGGAAATTTACATTGAGCAAAGGTAATGAACGTTCATAACGGTTGTAATATAAAAAGCAAGAAATTATTTCTGAAAATACATGCAAAAATTCTATGAAATTGTAATAGAAAGTCATGTTCGTGGAATAAACAAACATGTTGTCAGTGCCGGCTTTACCTGTGGTGCAGTGTGCGGCGTAAACGTGGTAAACGGGCTATTGCTTCCCAAAATCATTTTATAAGTTGCACCCGAATTTCCAACCACTACTGGAAATATGTAAGTATTCCATTTTTATCGCGTGTGGCGCCAGGGATATGATTGCACCTGGTCGCTACCTGAGCTAGCACCGGCGGCGGCGCCGCATGTTACTGTGTTATAAATTTTTTTTTTTTTTTTAATAATATCAATCAAGTGACGGGACCGCGACGAAGAAGTCATGCCCCTGATGGTAAGCTACACGCCTGTCTACAGTTGCGTGCTAATCAGAGCTTTAAATTGCAAAAACCTGAACATAGTACGTGATGTCCAATATTTATTCATAATTATTTATTTAAATATAAAAAGAGTAACAATAAATATTACAAATTCCTTTATACTCCGTCCAACCATTTATATATTTTTTCTTTTTTCCATAAAGGAAAAGGCAAAGGTTTTACACCATACAGCCAAGTCTTGGTACATTATTTTTGAGCCAGGTCTTCGTTTAATTGTTTCTGTAAATATGGCCGCCACAAAGAGGATAGGCAATTTGAGGCGGGGCGTGCTTGGATTGACTCGGGATTCCTTAAAACGGGCCGATACGGGTATTTTAGTTCGAGATTCGTATAAATTCGCGTTTTAATCTTCGATTAAGGCACAATAGCACTATCCTATTCCACTTTAAACTAGATTTCACAAAATAATTGAAAGTCAAAATAAAAACGACACTTTTCCCTCCAAAAGGTCCAGAGTGAATCCTCACAGATTGAATTCTAGTGAATTAGTGATGTCCTATGCGTTTCCGATTCGATTTTTTATAACAATCAATTTTATTTATGAAGAAGTTTTAATCGTGAATGTGAGCTGAGCTGAGGGGTTCCAAAAAGAAGGTATTCTCTGATTGGAATCGTGATGTTACGTTTGACAATTTGTGTAGGTACTCAAGAATTAATAATTCATGTTAATGAAGATTCAAGTGATAATTCGCGTTCGTATGGAGAAGAATCCGACGATTCACTATAATAAACAGTAAGAATTGATTATAATTATTTGTAATTTATTTCATTTCAATAAAATCCGTTACATAATGCGTTGGCTCGATAAATATCGGAACTAAAGAGGACGTCGCTTCACTAAAATTAAAAATAAAAAAGTCCAGGAAGTTTTGCATTTTTTATCTTTTATTGTGTATCAGTAATTACGGAACTTCGGAGGCATGCATATTATTATGTTAAAAGTTGAATTAATGGTTGCACGGAGTATAACGACCTCTGTGATCCATTCGTAGGATCAATTTTTGAAATTAAGTTTCCTAAATTGTTTCTGGGTGTTCTAAAAACCGTCCTTCTGGTACTCGTAGTAAAGAAAAATCCCTAGTTTGAAACTAAACTTATAGTTATCTGAACTAAATCTGAAGTGTAAATCTCCAAATTATAAGCAATAATGCTAACGCTACGAATTTGGGCTGTAAATTTTAAATAATGTACTCGTGTTGTCTACGCCGGATAACCTTGACACAGAATTTTAAAACGGTTCCTAGATGAAGAGTCTACATTTCGATACACGAAGCTAACAAAATTAAATACATTTGCTAAGCTGATCGATGTTCTTGAATGTGAATTAATTTATTTGCCTTACATAATAATAATGAACACTGGTTGTAATTCGTCATTGTCTCATAAATAGTGAAATTTATTTCTAATGAACATATTTCTATGGAGTAATAGAAATGTTTATTTAGTACGATTTATAGTCACGTTTTCTTTACTTATTACTGTTATTACCAATGTACAAGTAAAGCGGTTACACCTAAAACCACACCAATTATTCTTTTGAAATTTTTTCTTACGTCACTTATGTAGAAACAAGCATGTTTTTTAAAAAGCACCATCAGTATCTTAGACTATTATTTTTTTCCATCCTCTAAGATCAGTATTCACGATTAATTTGGTATTAATCCAAATGCTATTTGACATTTTACAACGCTCCATTATTGCAAGTAATAATAATTTATACGTTAAAGCAAACACTTTATAAAACGAACAAAAACAAAAGTCGTCAGGCGTTAAGGGTTTTCTCGCCACTTCTCGAGGTCGCTTCGCATGGCAATACAAAATAAAGTATATATAGGTATTTTTAATGATGATACTGCTGTGGTATCACGGCACGCGCGCGTGCTATACCGCAGATAACCGTCAAACAAATCGTATGAACTATTAGCATGAAGTATCAATTACCGATATCGGATACTAATTTAGGACCGTCATAGCTTTTACTAATGAAAAAAACTTGATCGATGACAACTACCTTTTTTCTATCTGGTTTTTCGCTTTTCGCGCCCAGCTTTGGAGCCAACGGCAATATAGACTGTTGGCCATTTATCCCACTTGGTGGCGCATGATCACTGATATTGGTAGTGTTGGACCACGGATGAAAAAAGCAATGGAAATGCCTCAATTACTATACGCTGTCGCCAAAACTTACACCATCATCTACATAAACACTATGAATTCTTGATAATGATTCGGTCGGAGTTTCTAATTTAAAAACTTAACATAACCCAGTTGGAATATCGTTGAAAGTTGCAATTATTGTAAGTTAGATAGTTTTAATTTCATATAGAAAATTTCATTCAATGCACTGCCATCGAGCGGCAATAGCTGAAAGACGTAGACGACGAACGATTAACGTTCTCCAAAAAAAAAAGTCGACCACATTGCAGCGCTACAAGGTTTACTTTAATTTCTTATAACAAAAAATCTATTAAGATAAGCAGAAAATGGAAATAATATTAAAAATAAATAAAATAACACTTAACAATGATATGAAACACCACCACAGATAATACCTACAGATGCGACTATCACTTTTGCACTCCAAAGTAGCAAGAAAGGCATTTTTCCACGGTTTTGCGTGAGATAATTGACAGGACCATAACGTACAAAGCGAAAATGGCAGACTGAGCTCAAGTATGTGGAACTGTGCGTACTGTTGGCACACGTGCTCCGGCCTCTAAGCACTTCTACTATATTTATTATTCTGTGTGTAGGACTGTCAAATTTGATAGATATTGTTATAAAAAAGAAAATTTTATCTCTGCTGACAAATGTGGCTCTGTGTACTTAATACAAATATAAGTAGATTCGTTGATGCATTATTATTAAACCATTTCAAACTTGATTAAGAAGCAAATAAATATACTTATTAGTTTCAAGAAATGAACGACTAAATTTTGTGCCTCAAATATGACAAACAGCGACTGTGGCGCCATCTGAGATTAACTTTGCCTGTGGTTTTTTAGAATTTCTTTCCTTTGGGTGTCATTGTCGCCGTCTGAGAATTTCTTCATCCCTTAGGTTTCGCCTTCGTTCATTACGTAATTTAGAAAATTTTGTTTATTATGATTACATGGAGTATCTGTTTAAATTAAAGCGTGAATGAGGTTAAAAGGCTTTTAATCAAAGTCCTTTGAACTGTCACATAAGTTGACAAGTCCCATGTGCCTGTAATTTCACCAGCACCCTTACCATTCAAAACCGGAATACAGTAATGCTGACATTACTGCTTGGCGGCAGAAATGGGTAAGGTGGCAATACTACCCTGGACGAACTCTTTCACAAGGAGCTCTACTGCTACGAATTTTTACTATTTTTATTGAATTTTCACTCTTGATCTTTGTTTCCTTCGTTCGTTATTAAAATAACCCCTTTTTCTCATAAGTTTTCTCGTATTTAATTCAAAAGTTTAAAATATTGTCCTTCGCTCAAATACTATCCGCGTCTAGCCAAAATAATAATATTTATTTAAAAGTTAAATTTATTTTATTAATGTTGAAGTTTTACTACCATGACATTTATATATTTTTTTATAAAATTATTTCACTGTCCGATCCGGACACATGCCTCTAATCCCCCAATTGCACTGAATGTGACTTGTGGAGTATGTATACCAATATCTTGACGGAGTGTGTTCGGAACGGAGCCGAAAGAAGGGATGTTTCTTATGGTTTGAATTGCAATTTGGCAGATTTGGGTGTATGTAACATTTTCTTATCTTCCCCAAAATCAAAGGAAGCAAAATTGTTATATAGATTAGTTGATGTGGGAATTAAATGAAGGCCGTAGATGATGTTTAAGGAGCCTGTCATTATGGGGCGACATTTTGTTATCAAGAAAAAACCCTCCTTAAATAAAGATTAAAAAAAAGATAATTATTCCACTGGTTTGGCGTTATTATTAATAGAAAGATCGAACAAACAAAGAAAATTTACTTTTACAATTTATTTTACAATAGTACATATTATTTATACATTGTCTGTATGATAACTTCAATCTCCTAATTAACCATATGATGGATTGGTGCCACGTCACTGACAGGTTTAAATTTCGATTCTCTTACTGCAATATACAATGTTTTTAAACGTAGTAAACTTCGGATATTATAACAAAATACAAGCTAAAATAAATTGTTATTGGTAAATTCCAATCGATAGAATGATATCAAATCATTTGGAACATGTTTGAGACATCTACGACAACAAATGAACAAGAAAGATATAATAAATAAATAAGTAACAGTAGAGCTGCTTGTGAAAATTATTTTATTATTTTATTTATTTAAACACTTTATTGTACCACAAAGTAACTTACAAATTTTCAGAAACAATTTAAATATTTGTGTACAAAGGCGAGCTTAACCCATAAAGAGATTTCTTCCAACTAACCTTTGAAAATCTGAGAGGAAAGTTGGTTTTTGGGGTGGCACTAAAAATAGATAAGTAAAGAAATGAAATATACTATACTCAATAAATACATAGATAAATTTAATAAATCAAATGTACATACGATTATATATATATTAAGTAATGTTGATACATTAATACATACAAAGTCTATAATAAATTGAATGTACAAAATAAAACTATAAATAAATATATCAAAAGTAAATAAATATTTCAAAAGCTCTAACATGTGGAGTCTGAACAATTCCAAAACTTCAAAAGAGCACCCTTGAAAACCCGAACCGAAGGCGACTGTCTGACCTAGACCGGGAGAAGGTTCCACATACGGGCAGCATTTACTGTGAACGAGTTCGAATATTTTTGGGAACTGTGTTGTGGAAGGACGAGGGACAAATTGGTGCCAGAACGCAGGCGGTCACCCATAGCCTGACGGTATTGAAAACGCTCACGTAGATAGCTAGGTGAAGTGGGATGGAACAGGATTTTATAGAGGAAGCATAAAATGTGAGCATTTCTACGTAAACGAATAGGCAACAACTTCAACTCATCTCTAAACTTGGAAATGTGGTCGTACTTTTTTAATCCAAACACAAATCTGATACATTGATTTTGCAGCCGCTCCAATTTATTAAGAAGGTCCTCCGAAAGATCAAGATAGGAGACGTCACCATAGTCCAGAATAGGAAAAAGAAGAGTGCGTATTAGCATAAATTTGGTAGACAGAGGAAGAAAGTACTGCATCCGCTTGAGGGAATGAAGTGATGCAAAGATTTTACGACTTACATTGGCGACATGCTCCGACCAAGAAAGTGTCTGATCCATTATGATGCCCAAATTTTTAACGGTAGTGGAAAAAGGAATAATAGTGTCATTCAGAACTAAATTGGGCATCACCATAGACTCAAACTTGGAGATGGAATGGCGACTGCCAATAATTATGGCTTGGGACTTTTGTGCATTTAAAAGAAGTCCGTAGTTCTTAGCCCATACCGAAACCTTTTGTAGGTCGGAATTCAATGTGCCGATAGCAGTAACTACATCTTCAAGACGGGCTGCAGTATAGATTTGAAGGTCATCGGCATAGAGATGGAAAGAAGACGTGAGTAATGATGTAATTCCACCGATAAAGACCGAAAAAAGTATAGGTGATAAAACCCCACCCTGCGGAACGCCAGCCGTAAGGCTACACCAGTCCGAGTGCATGTCACCGGTCTTTACGAGCTGGGAACGATCAAATAAATACGAACGAAACCAGGATTCGGCTAAGGGAGGTAGATTTAAAGTTCTAAGCACAGCAAGAAGCAAATTAAAATCAACAGCACTGAAGGCACTGCTAAAATCCAATAAAGTGAGGACAGTAACTTTTTTATTTTCTATATTAAGACGAATGTCGTCAGTGATTTTCACCAGAGCAGAAACTGTGCTATGGCCCGCTCGAAAACCAGGCTGCAGATGGTTGAAAATATCGTAACGTAGGAGGTGGTTAGTGAGTCGATTATGGACATAGTGCTCAAGGATTTTGGACAATACAGGAAGTATGGAGATAGGGCGGTAATGGGAGAAAGAAGAAGGATTTGATTTTTTAGGGAGAGGAATTACATGGGCTTGTTTCCATACAGCGGGAAACACACCACTGAAAAGGGAAAAATTAAGGATATGAGCTAGGATAGGAGCTACTAGGTCCTGTATTGGAGTGATCATGTCAAGACTCAAACCGTCATTACCAACAGCCTTCGTGGTGACAGATTTAAGTATTTTCAACACATCTGCTGTCGTAACCCTTCCAAAATCAAAAGAAGCTGAAGCAAGACAAGGTGCAATTAAGAAAGAAACCTTACCTATTTCTGCCACCAAACAGTAATATGAGCATTAAAGTGTTCTGGTTAGTTAGTGTTAGGGTAAGGGTGCTGGCGACGTTACAGGCACAAGGGACTTGTCAACTCTACGTCTCAATGTGACGTGCGCACATCGAGTATATAACCAGAAATAGAGACAAAATGTCATATAATTTGTTTGAAAACTATTCTGCCATATCATTACAGTGACAATTGCCCTCCGATTGGCCAGCCCGAATTCGAAACAATTGACGGGTGTCGTCAATTGTTTCACTTCAAATCATCCAGTTTAACTTGAGCTTTGCTATAATGGACGAAAATTGAAAAATTACATATTTAATATTTAATTACTGATGAAATGTGATTCCGTTTGTTTTATGGTTAGATGTTTTGCTGTTTTTCCCACACCACCGAATGGAACAATCCCACATAGTTAGAGATATTATCTTTATTACAATAAATACAGAATATTTTTGGAATATACGGAGACGTACACATAGGTCAGTTGTTGGCGCTGTACTATTCCAGTTTTCTAATTTGATTTCAGTGCAAACGCGGTTTGATATTTAAAAGTGATATAAGGCCCATTTGCTTGATGAGTTGCCAGGGATAGATGGACCTTATTTCGTCTCTATTTCTGGTTATATACCAGACGCGTGCGCAGTTGCAGCGCCCCTCAGATCTTTGTGATTTAAATTTTGAGTGGCGCAGCAACTGTTATGGACAGCCGTCTCGCTTACCATCAGGCGCATGATTTCTTCATCCCGTCTCATGGTATCATAATCTACCTATTATTACATAATTCATTGTAACAAAAATAGAACGCGTTACGTGGCATAGGTTACAAACTAAACAGATTTTGTACAACAGTGTCTCAGGGATTAGAGTTCTTCTACGTCAACAAAATGTGTATGAAACGATAATAATTATTATAGAACAAAATAATGTTGTTCTGTTTTATATTATTTAAAAAATCACAGATCAGAAAATACAGTAGTGGTGCTTAGTTTGCATCGCACGTGTGTCAACAATTCGCGGAGTTCTGCACACTTGAGTCCGCCATTTTGACTTTGTATGTTACGGTGGTGTCAATTGTCTCGCGCAAAACTCGAAAATTGTGGAAAAATGTCGCTACTTTGAAGTGCAAATATGATAGTCGCACTTGTAATATTATCTATGGCGGTGTTTCGTATCACCATTGAGTATTATTTTTAATAAATTTTTAACTTTCTGTTTACCGTATTAATTTTTTGTTACCAGAAACGAAAGTAAATCTTATACCGCTGCAATATGATCGTTTCTCTTTTGGAGAACTAAATCAACATCTCGAATTCGTCGTCTTCGGGTATTGAAACCTAGATGGCAGCACATTGATTGAAATTTTAAAATAAAATCATAACATCATAACTTGCATTAATTGGTATTGATTGAACTTTCAACGATATGAAGGTGAAGGTGAAGGACAAGGTGAAGTTTAAATTATATTAACAGTCCAGTAGCTTGATTTTGATTGCCTCTCGCCATCGGAAACTGCGTCTTTTCTAAGTCGAGGCGCATAATATTGCGGGTGGGCTATCCGATCGGATCAATTCCGACTTTAATTAAAATCAGGGCCCAGAGTTTGTTATTTCTCTTTCAATTAGAAACTACGACAAATCATTATCAAGATTTCATAGTGTTTCAAATTGTATATGGGAGTTTTGGCGACAACGGTTCTGATAGTAATCGAGTCTTAAAGCACTTCCATTGTTTTTTCTTCCGCAAAAAAAAAAACACAAAATATTGTCGAAATACAACGATGTTCAATAAGAACAGAATCACAGTTTCTTCGAAAGAAATTCCACTGTACAATTCACTATTCAATAAAAGCAGTTTCAGTCGGGCGGATATAAAACATTGCGAAAGCCTAGAACTCGATGTATGCACGTTGGATTAGCAACTAATCTAATGTCATATTTATTTATCTTCACAACAAATTGTTTTTGTTAAGCTGCAATTTTGTTTTATTAACACGCGTGATCGTCTTGTGATACGCTTTGACCTTAGCGATAGTTGTTATCAATTGTTATCAAACATTTGTACAAACACATGTCAGACCGTGGGACAATGTGTCAGTTCTTCATGAAGGCGTTCTTGAAAAAATAGAATGCGAAAATTGTTGTAAAGATATTATTTGCACTGCAATTTCAAATACACCCAAAATAACTCACAATACTATCAAAAAATTTATTTTAAGAATTATAAATAGACATTGGAATGGATAGAAAGAGTTCGTCCAGGGAAGTACTGCCGCATATGTCTACCGTAAAGTTGCGATTTAAAACTCTGAGTGCAACTGCAACTGTTATAGATAGGCGTGTCGCTTACCACTCTACGTGTTCTAAATCTCCGAAATAAACTTCAAACATAACGTATATAACTAATTGATTATGTATATTATGTAGAAAATAACAAGCGTTCCCCGCCGTCGCCAAGATTTACTATCAAATACAGTTTATTTCATTCTAATAGTTAAAATCGAAAATACTAAGAAAAACATTTAAGTAATTTTGATGCGCTATTAATGTTACTTTCTGTGTTTATTGTATCTAATAGAAGAAGAATTTTAATCCGGAGTCATGATATAAATTTAAAAAAGAAGACGACAATCTCTAACATTTCGTGATTTTGAAAATGGCCACCGTAAAAATATAAAATTACGCTTTCCCGCGATAAAAGTCAGAAAATTTTACTAGTGAAGAAAAATTACAATGTAACATCTAAAAGTATGGCCAATTAGATGCCATAGCTTGTCCCGAAGTAACGAAAAATGTTACTACTACTACTACTAACATTTTGTCTGACTTGAATTCAAAGTTATGAAATGATTAAAAACAAAACAGATGACAGAATAAAATGTCCGTGTCCTGGTCAAACGTTAAGTATCTATTTACTAACACGAACAAGTACCAGTAATCGTAATACTATTCATTTATATGCAGTAACAATATTAATTAAATAAGATGGAAGTTAAGGACATACATACATAGTAAATAAATATACCTATCCTACATTGTATACATCGTTAATATACAATGATCGTTAAGCAACCTGAATGTGTAATAGGAATCTATTTTATTTTATTTTTAATTGTGTCAGTTTAGGTCTTTTACAAAGAATACAACAGTACAATATAAAAACTGTCTTTTTAGTAGATTAGAGCATAGTACGTGCCATATTTCTATTTTATTTTCGTATTTCTGTTATACCTAATTCCAACAACACAAAAGTTAGTTAGGCTTTGTGATATTAACTTTATTGATCATAGATGTTTTTAACCATGATGTTCAATAATATTTTTGTGAAATTACTCCACTAGTTTGTTGTAATGATTAATACAAAGATCGAAGAAGAAAAATTTCTTTGATCCGGCTGGATTGCTATGATGTCTCCTAGCACACCGTGGCAGACGCTCTCCCAACTGAGCTACGGAACGTACCAGACCTATCGAATTTTTCTGTGCTTGTTGCAGATCATTGTTTTTAGTTTTTAACAACTTTTTTGTCGAGATTTGAGAGAAATCCATGAAAATTTTTCTTCACTCAGCCAGTAGGACCACCACGACAGGGCGCGACTTGCGCGAGAGCGACATAAAAACGCAGTATCTCTGTGCGAAAATACGAGTAAGTATCTCGTGTTTTATGTCGCTCTCGCGTAGTGTAGAGTCATGGAAAAATTACAATTTGAAAAAATCATATTTTTCAGAAAAATAATTATGTTTCCGGATATTTTCCCAATATATTTCCTGTAATTTTCCACATTTGATGTTGAAATCTGTCAAAAGTTGAAGTTACTGAACGAAAACGATGGACCCATTTTAAAAAGGTTTTTTCCGCTGTAATGAATTCATTTTAAATTTTTTTTTAAAGTGGCTTTATACAATGTTATTTTATAATTCACGCTAAATAAACCTCAAAAGTTGAATTCAAAATTTTAAAGGTATAATATTAGCCTTTAAAATTATATTTTTCCAATTTTTCCGGAAAGTTTCCACTATTTGAAATTTTTTGGAAAATTATTCAGCAGTACTCCCGCACAAGTCGCGCCCTGTTATGGTAACCTTTACAGCTATCTGCGGTTGACTAGACATGTCGCTTTAATATGTCGCTACAATTTTTCGTAGGGTCGATCTTTGTATTAATAATTATTACTTACACTTTGTTTAACAAATACTCGTACCTCGTAAGGTCACTACCTGATTATTTATAGATTACGTTCCTTTAAACAAAAGATTAGAGGCATTAAAATAAACAAAACAATATGCGTTCAACAATCAGTTGAGCTATTTGTGTGACAGGTCTTTCTTTGACAAAAAAAGATACCAGCGTCACGGCAATAACATTTATCTCCAAATGTAGGACAATATTATCACGTGTTGAACATGCACACAAATCATTGTGGTTCAACGGATTGCGTCTTGGTAATAAGGTTATTAACCGTGTTTTGTTCCGATTCATATATTTTTATCACGGTTGATTGTTATTTTGACTATCGATCAAAACGAAAGAAAAATGGCCTCTCTTGTCGCGGTCGGTCACTTGATGATTCCGCCAACAGTGAGATACCAGAGAAGATGCCGACGCTTTAGTAGTGGAATGTACCCGGATCAGGGGATCTACTCCCGTCCTCCGTCCAAAACAATTAGCGTATGAAGTTTCATTTGCATCATGCGTAAACTTACTATGAACGAAATTTAAATTCTATTTTTGTGAAATTACCCCACTATAACACAAGATCGAACACGAAGAAAAATAATGAAAAAATACAAACTTAGTTTTTAATTTTTAAATAAAAAAAAATGTTATGTTTCAATAGCAGAATCACAAAAATTCACACATTTTAGTGAAATTAGAGACACGTGGAACTTGTCAACTTAGCCCTGTGAGTGGAACCACCAGGCGCACGACTTGTTCGTCCTGTTACATAGTAACACAATATTTGTTTCATGTTATTGTCACTTTCATGTTATGAAACATTGACTTACAAATAAATGGACGACGGGTCTAATACACAAACCACGAAAAAAATGTCCCAAGTCAACCTATTCGAAATTTAAATTGTAATGTCATCGCCGTATCGCGCTGTCAGTCGAACAAATGAAGACTAAAGCGGAGTTTGGCGCTCTGTATACGATTTTAGCGCCTTACAAGTGCGGACACTTTTTAGCGCGGACCCGACGTCCATATAATTGTAAGTCAATGTTATGAAAGCACTGTTGGCGAATGATCACGTGTAGCTTTATTATATATATCATGGATACGAATTCAAAGATCTTTCCTACGAGGTTCATACTGTTGATCTTGTTCCTTAAAACACTTACTTACAACTAGTTTAATTTCTGATCTGTGTCGCGAAAAACTCGATATTATAGGCAGTTGAAATGTTTGCAATCCAGATAGTTGGCTAGTTAGTTACGAATATGGTACATTATGTAAATTTTCACACGCGCTCCACACGTGGTTGTTATTTCGCACTTACACCTCCATCAAACGACGACAAGGATTCGATGATCCGGTAAACATGCATAATCAAGATAATGGTTTTGTATTTCCATAGCGTTTATTTTAATTTGCAATTTAGTCACAATGTTGACTCATTTGTTTTGTTCCTATTCTACGATATGACAATCAAGTTGTATACTGCCGTCTTTAGCATAACTGAACGCATTTGCATTTTCTCAACTTTCGAAATTTTGACATCTAAAGTTTTTTTTCTTTGCAAAATGTCAATTACACTAATTTTGTTTAACAATATAATTGACAGTAAATAAGATACAAACAAACCGCTTTTATGGGGTTGTAGATCTTGTTTCGCTGATTCCAAATTGGACATAGTTATGCAAACAAGAACCAATCAACACCTCGAGTGAAATTGACTATGTATTTAGGTAGAACACCAGACGTGTCCTTTACCCGCCGTTTTAAGATCCTGGCAATATACCAAGCCAAAACGGAACAAATAAAAGTCCTTCAGTGTACCAAACCTAAATAAGTAACTTTTTAATAGCTAAAAAGATCCATGCTGTTTAGCTTCATAATTTTTTTTTTTAATATGCTAAATAGATCCATGTCACATGTAAGATCTTTAGCGTTTTCATTCCGAAAACTCGAACATGGTTCTCGTTAACGAAATAAAAAGATACATAATGTTTTTTATTTATTGCTGTATAATATAATAATTTCCCTATATCATTCTCAATGCTACACATAACTCACGTTGTTTGTCTCAAATAACTTACCTATTTATTTCTTCTCACTGTTTTTACAAAAATCTAATTATATCGAAAGTGACATTTTGTGGGTTGGTTCTAGTTTGCATAACGATGTCCAATTATGTTAATCACTCAGTTTCGCTAAAACATCGATTACGTTAGTTATGATCAATGGGCAAAAAGGTATTCCACGACAAAATTCCACAAGAAAAATCTTCGAAGAAATTTTTGAAGAAAAAAGAACATAAGGTCGTATTTTTTATTTTATCATTGTACTTAATATTTTATTGCTTTTATCATCGTTTAGTGTCCAAGCAAGAAAGATAATGCATCGAATGACAGCACAGAAATTTTCTGTGTTGAACGATGTAGACGACTTCATCGGACCAATTATTAATGACACTAATGGCGTTAGTAGGCTGCATAGATTGTATTTAGAACTGTCTAAATAACGGTGGGATTGTATTTGGAGTTAGATAAAATAAAAGAGGATAGTAGTCAAAAGAACGTCGGGGTTGTTCTAGACGAATATTCTAGTTGTACGCACGCAGTAAATCTTATATTCCTGGTCTCTCTCTACGCTAAAGCCACGGCTACGCTCCCACAGTACCATAAATATATATATAATATATCCAACGTATTTCTAGTCATTATACGATAAAACAAAGTAGGAGATTAACAAACACTTAGGCTGATTATTGTTTACTAGTCCAATGTTAATGGCCTCGGCAGTTTGCTTAATACTTGTTAGAACAAGCAGTAGAAATGGGGCTCGTTGCTCGATTGACGACGTTATATTTTTCACTATCTTCACAATTTATGTCCTAAGAGGTTATCGAACGAAGTTATTGTTCTTTTGTCAAAAACCACAAAAACATACCTACGATAGGTTTATTGTGAAATTATTTGTTGCCAAATATTTGCGATTAGTGATGTTAGTTGTGTTCAATGCAAGACAAAGTCGAGACTAACCGTCTTCTTTTTCATAAACAGATATGAAACAACACCACAAACAGTGCTCCTGTTTTCTCAATGTCCCTCGGCAATCATCGGATTTCATATTAGGAATTTAATATTAAGTTCATGCCATTGACTTACAATTATATGGACGTCGGGTCCGCGCTAAAAAGTGTCCGAACTTATAGGGCGTTAAAATCGTATACAGAGCGTCATTCACGCTTTAGTCTTCGTTTGTTCGACTGACATCGAAGTAAGCAAAATTAGACAGTACTGCGACGACATTACAATTTAAATTCAACGTTTTAGCTTTTTCATATTCCTTTACATGTCAACGTTTAAATAGGTTGACTTGGGACATTTATTTCGTGGTTTTTGTATAAGACCCGTCGTCCATTTATTTGTAAGTCAATGGTTCATGCTCATTAAATTCTTAGATTAAAAATCTATAATAATTTGAATTTTGAACAGCGTTCTTTATTGTTGTTTTTTTTTTTTCATTTTCGCGTGAACTAAATAGAGCTGTAAAACGATTTCGTTATTTTTTATAACATTTACTCCATGTCAATAAGCATGTAACAAAAATATAAAGTAAATAAAGTGTGCTTCTTTTATATAACAAAAAATGAATATTTTTCCGGTTATTAGTGGACAATACACAATTAACAATTATGTATTGTTCATTTCCTACCTGTTCAGGTGACTAAAAAGGAACTGATTTAACTTTTTTTATCATATTCTTTACTGTTCCGATTCGAAGCACCACAAGCTACAGAAACACGTTTTGGACTTTTTGAAAATAACCATTGTTGTCTTACTTGAACGTAATGGTTTCTTGTAAAAAATGCAAGTACACACTGTAAATTATCTGTCGTGCCTGTGACTTTAGCGGCTTTCCTCCAATTGTATAATAAATAAAAAATGTAATAGCAACTTTATATACTTGACTGAAAGCGTTCGGTCTGTACCAAAGGCAAAGGGCAACTGTCGAAAGACGAAGTTTGCCAAGACACATTGAGAAAATAGAAGCACTGTACATTGCTCTGATCCCAAAGTTAGTAAGTAAAGCACTTGTGGAAATCGGAAACAACGACGGTACCACTAACACCCAGAATCGAGACAATATAGAAAAGGGAGTTTCTACATTGACAAGCCCAAGGACCGAACACAGGGCCTCAGAGACGGCAACACTATGAAAACCGTTGTGCAAACCACTCGGCCACAGAGGCAGTCTTTTTTTTTACATATTATCGTGTGAGGGGGACGAACAAGTCGTGCGCCTGATGATGAAGCTACACACCTGTCAATAACACTTGCAGTGCTACTCAGAGCTTTAAATCGCAAAGATCTGAGGGGCCCTGTCACTGCGCCTGTGAATGAAAGACAGGAATAAATTGACAAGTCCCATGTGACTGTAATTTCTCCAGCACCCTTACCCTTCAAAACCGGAACACACACGTAATGCTGATATTGCTGCTTGGCGGCAGAAATTGGTAAGATGTCAGTACTTCCCTGCGGCCTGATTTTGGTTCTAATTGGAATCGATCCGATTGGGTAGCCCATCCGAGTCTCGAAATCAGATGGGTTTCCAAGCGAGAAGATGAACTTGATTGCTATTATAATTTTCTAATTTGTGAGTTAAACCAACTATTGTTCCGATTGCAAATGTCAAAAATTTCCGATTGACCAGTTGTCAAGCGCAAATATGCACCTCGTCCGATTCCGATGAGGAGAGGCAATCAAACTCAAGCTGCTTCAGAAGCTGCTCCAGCTTGATTTTGATAAAAACGCCTAATCACTTATTGCTACTTATCAAAAATCACAGTGAAG
>NW_020654466.1:21878210-21882017 GCF_003589595.1 Hyposmocoma kahamanoa
TCATCGAGTATATAACCAGAAATAGAGACGAAATGTCATTTAATTTGTTTGAAAACTATTCTCCCATATCATTACTGTGACAACTGCGCTCCGATTGGCCAGCCCGAATTCGAAACAATTGACGGGTGTCGTCAATTGTTTTACTTTAAATCAACCAGTTTAACTTGAGATTTGCTACAATGGACGAAAATTGTAAAATTACATATTTAATATTTAATTACCGATTAAATTTGATTTCATTTGTTTTGCAATTAGATATTTTGCAGTTTTTCCCTACACCACCGAATGGAACATCGCGCCATAGTTAGAGATATTACCTTTATTACAATAAATACAGAATATTTTTGGCATATATGGAGACCTACACACAGGTCAGTTGTTGGCGCTGTCTATATTTCAGTGCAAACGAAAATTGATATTTATGAATTACCAGGAATGTATAATGCTTACTTCGTCTCTATTTCTGGTTTTATACTCGATGTTTACACTAAATGTGCGAAATAGTCAACGCCTTGTAAAATGTTGAGATAGTGCAACTGGAACACCGATTA
Organism: Hyposmocoma kahamanoa; assembly: GCF_003589595.1. Taxonomy (NCBI): domain Eukaryota; kingdom Metazoa; phylum Arthropoda; class Insecta; order Lepidoptera; family Cosmopterigidae; genus Hyposmocoma; species Hyposmocoma kahamanoa. The sequence continues at coordinate 21,878,762 of NW_020654466.1, forward strand.
TACTTGGCTCAGAAGCAATGAACAATAACTATTTTGAAAAAGGGCGATGTTTCCATTAGGGCTCATTAAAAACCAGTGCCACAGTCCATGTTATGGCATCGACTGTGAACTGGCAACCGGTACTATCTCAATTTTGACAACTTTACACGATGAAGAAAAAAATTGTTTGCGTCTTGAATATAGCATCTGGTTTATTAAATATAAATACGTAGTGTATATGTAATAAAAATATTTAAAAACTACGCATTTTTATTTAATAAATCACATATTATGCTATACAGGTTGTATATTTGAAAGTGACATATTCATACATGTCATAGTAAATCATGTTACAACTTAACATAGACTAAAATAAAATTAGGATATGGGATAGAACAAAAAATAAATCAACAAATGTGTTTTGGAGTGTACATAGGAATGAACCGATTCCCTTTACGCTTGATTTCGAATGCAATGGGAATACTATCAAGCGAGTGCCGAGTGAGACAGCAACAATGATTTCACATTTACGTTTTAGCTTATGTTAATTATTTTTTACTTGAACTATCATAGAAATGTTTTACGTAACGTTAGTAACTAGTTATCATTTAATAAGAATTGAGGTTTTTGGCGTAGTTAAAAATGTGAAATCAAATTATTTACAATGATTGATTTTTTTAGTTATTTACAGTTTAATTACACTTACGTGTTACGGAGCAAGTGTTCAAATTGTCCACCGTTTTCCCCAATGCATAGTCTAGCACGGCATAGTAAATATTGTTTTAAATTGTACAACACAAACACATTTTGTCTCACAGTATAAAAAGCTGAGATAATCCTCTCACGCAACACTTCGACACTGTTCACCTTCTCCGCGTAAACTCCGATTTGGGAACATTTCAATAGCTTGCCTCACACTATCACCACTTATTGCGTAAAGTCGCACCATCTCAGTCAATTCGACGTTAGAATAAATATCAATTTTGCGGCGATCGGGCGAGCGGAAGTACAAATAATTTACGTGTCTTCGTTAGATCAAGATCGCGCGTGCACTGTCTTAATTTCGCTCCCGTGCCCCCACCCCGACCTGTGCTTTGTTTTTCACCGCCGTGCCGCCACCCGCCGCTGCGTCGGAGCGCTAATAGTGATGTGCATAGATTTCGATAACTAATGTTATTCTCAAGTAGTAGTCGATAAAAAAAAATGAAAAAATATTTTTTGTAAAGTTTAAGTTCATTAGTTTATTACTTCTTTCGGTTCAGAATCAGGAATATAACGCACTCTATAAGTATGTCCCACTTTCAAATATACAGCCTGTATAAATGACGCAAACAATTTTTTTCTTCACCTGTAAAGTCGTCAAAATTGAGATAGTACCGATTGCCAGCTCACAGTCGATATGCTGAATGGGTACCTTTTTCTTCCTTCCTCATTCCTTTTGCATACGCCACAGTGGCACAAATGCCAGTACGAATTTGAAGTCATTATAGTTTGTTTATTGCTTTTTGTATTTCATATTTTGGTTTTTATTTATTTTTATTTTGTTTCGTTTATCTAAGTATTATTAGTCTCTTGTTTGTGTGTATGTGTTATGACGTTGCAATAAATGTCTATTCTATTATAGTTTTCTATTAAAAAAAAACAATTTTCTTGCACTAATAACAAGGAAATGTTAAAACAATGAACCCGTTAAACCGAAGAGCCGACACAGATAACAGAAACTAATAATAAATAAACTTATCTACCGAATTGGCAGTTTTCGTATAGCTAATATTATTATTGTATGATAACTATTAGAATCTTCACAAGCGCACCGCTGATTGAACTAAATACCTATTTATGAGCTTTTATCGCTACACCAATAACTTACTGCCCACATTTTACTGAATATGTGCTTAAAGGTCGAACCCCATGTGCTCATGCTACAGCATTGAGTCCATACTGAATGCTGTTGATATAAAGTAATGTTTGATGGTAGAGAGTGCAGAAAAACTCTATATAACCATCATCAGCCATCATGCAAAAAAAACTGCCTCGCTGATCTGCAAACTACGGACTATTTCCAATTCCATTCTGAGGAATCTCGCACACAAAAATAGCCAGTAAGTAAATATGGGGTGCATATATAATTATGTTTTCACCTCACTAGCTCGGAAAGGCTTTCTTTCTCCTTTGAAATCTGCGCGCAAAAGCGTTTTTTGGACGCTAGCGTGGAAAAGATTTCTGAAATTCGAACTTGACGATGGACTGAAAAAAAAAGACAAATTCATTAAGCGACTTGGCGTACATTACTTATCTAAGTAATATAAATCCGTTGGTATATTTCGTTATTATTGTTGACATTAAATTGACAATGATAACTAATTGTGTTTATTAAATTATTGTAATTCGTTGAAGAACTAAATTGATTTCAATAATCACTTAATCACACAAAATAAAGGTACAAGCAAGAATAAAAATTGATGAGGTGTAAATTCAGAACGCATCCGAAGATAAATTTTTTCTTTTAATTAAAAAAAACTGATGTTTTGTAGTTCAATTGTGGATTCGCTCTGGACCTTTTGGAGGGAAAAGTGTCGTTTTTATATTGACTTTCAATTATTTTGTGAAATCTAGTTTAAAGTGGAATAGGATAGTGCTATTGTGCCTTAATCGAAGATTAAAACGCGAAATTATACGAATCTCGAACTAAAATACCCGTATCGGCCCGTTCTAAAGAATCCCGAGCCAATCCAATCACGCCGCCTCAAATTGCCTATTCTCTTTGGGGCGGCCATATTTACAGAAACATAATTCAACTTCATGTACCAAAAAAGAATTTTGTACCAAGACTTGGCTGTATGGTGTAAAACCTTTGCCTTTTCCTTTATGGAAGGAAGAAAAAAAGAAAAAAGTAGTTCAATTGTTTTTCTTTCATCTACCATTTTCCTCGCTATAGTGAGGTGAAACGTTGTGTGTTTCGTTCGGCAGCAAAGTTGTTTTGCGTCTCGTGCCTTGAAACTCTTGCTACGCTCAGGAATCAATTTTTGGACGACTCGCTTTGCAGCCTTGCATAACAAATAACTATTTATGTCATATTATTATTGTAATGTAATATTTTTTATTAGTTTCAATTTTTATTTAATTTTATTTTGTTTGGAAACTTAGAATTTTTAGTTTGACATTATTATTTTGAATTCTGTTGATTTGAATTCTGTTGATTTAATTTACGTATTTTGAAGAAAAGTAAGTTTTGACATTTTGACTGTGAGGATTTTAATTTCTAAAGTATTTATAT
>NW_020654466.1:21882417-21955506 GCF_003589595.1 Hyposmocoma kahamanoa
TTTTGACATTTTGACTGTGAGGATTTTAATTTCTAAAGTATTTATATACCTATTATCAATAGTTATTTAAATACCTAGCATAAGGTTACTACTACCACTACTACTAACAAACTATTGACATTTCTGTGGTGTCTGACAACAACATTTTTATTTTATTTTTTATATAAAATCCGCGTTAAATATGGGCAGTACAGAAGCGTGCAGCGTAGTCCACCCTAAAGGCTGCTATCAAACGGACTGCATCGCGCAGTCAGCATATTCAACTAGTCAAAGCATAGACGTTACTTCTTTTGATATTATTACGGCGCCGCTGGCAGTGTAAGCGACGCCAAAAACGAAAACATGCAACGAAAATAGATCCATTATTGTTATGTCGATATGCAGAAGATGATTTGTATATACTGTGTGATGTATCCGAATTTAAGACAAAACGAAAACATATTTGAGAACTACTTTAGAATGAAGATTGTCGCCTTTGATCATATTTGTTAAAGAAATAAACATACCAGTATCGAAATCCTCCGTTTTAATTTGTCAACCCCCACCTATTGCATACGCCATCACACGACTGCAGTCACTCCGTATAGTAGAAGTCACAACCGCACATATTAACAGCACATCGCAGTCCGTGCGGTAGCACCCTAAGATAGTGACGCCTTGTACGGCTACGCATTCTTACGTAGAACAATCAATGTGCCCTAACATAATCCTCGAAAGTCATGGATTTTCTTTTAAACGATTTCAAAAAAGTTAGGAGGTTTTTAATTTATTTACTTATAAACCATTGGCTTTACAGTCATCGGCTTAATGGTAACAAATAATCAAGAAACGCACAACGTAATATACATAAACTAAAAATTAATTCGTGTAAAAAATGTAACTACTAAAACCCGCCATTTCTGGAAGAATCTCCGCGTGTTGAAGGTTCTCAATTCGACTGGAGTTTTTTTTTTGTATTACGCATTGTGTTACGCAATAACTTTGTGAACCGATTTTGATAATTCTTTTTTCGTTGGTCCCATTTCAATTAGAAGAAAATGTCCACCTCTAAGAGTAGCAAACTAGGGAATGGATCTGGTTTCGTGCACTTTCCGGTAACCGATTTTAATAAAACTTGGCAAATAGATGTAATTCCACGAACTTATGAGGTCAGTTTTCTTTTTAATAAAAAAGTTACAATTATTTTTTTATCAATTCTTTGCGCAAAAAAGACGTGTTCAAAAGAAAAGGATTAATGTAAAAGAATTATTTATTTCACAATTAACATTTTCCATAAAGGCGCGAACGAAGAAATTGGACGCCTTCGCGCGCGAAATTGTACATAATCGAAACAGGCGGGTGGGCAACTAGTAGATTGTCTCCAGCCAAGCTCTTATATCATCTTTATTGACCTAATAAGCTCCACCGCGGCAAGGGCACAAATATCCTTAGTGAAAATAATGGTGTTGTCCAGCAAACAGACTTTTCAAAAATCTTTATCGTGTACTAGGACACCTTATTGGGTCATTATTTTTTTCCAAGGACGAATAGACCAAATCATTTGTTCATACAGTTAGTATAGCTGTAAAAAAAATTGTTTACAGAATAATACCAGTTTAAATAACTCAACGTTTTCATAAAGTTTCATATACATACTAAATACTTTTACTTACCTACATAATTCTTGATAACTCTTGTATACTTTACATAGGTACTCTTTTTTCTTACGTCCGTGAAGGACACAGAATGATGTCAAACACTCTATTTTTACCGCAAGTATGTGAACGTAATGACACAATGGTGACGAGAACGAGTCATTGAAAAAAGATTACATATTTGTGTTGCACTTTCACGAGTAATAAAGTGAGCCTGGTGGCAAGTGACACGCCTGTCTATAACAGTTGTGCCACTCACAAGCTATAAGTGATTGTGTTTATTAAATTATTTTAATTCGTTTAAGAACTAAAACAATTCCAATAATCACTTAATCACCCAAAATATAAGTACAAGCGAGAATAAAAGATTTTGAGGTGTAAATTCAAAACGCATCCGAAGATAAACTTTATCTTTGAATAAAAAAGAACTGTTTTTTTAATCACTCTCTTCCCTCGTGGTTCAATCTTAGCTTCCTTCGCTTCCTTAGGTTTCCATACAAACACTCACGTTAAACAACAACTTTGCAGCCTTGCATAACAAATAACTATTATTACACATAACATTACAGTTAAAATACAATAGTGACTAAAGTACAAAAATAGGAAGTTAAAGGAAAGTGATCCGTTTAGATCTTGCAGGTAGTCTCAATCTATGATGCTTGAAACAAATACTGTAAATGATAAATGTATTCAAATGTATAAAGAACAACCCCTAGAGTTTCTTGCTCATTCTTCTCGGGGAATCTGCCTTACGAATGAACAGTAGAGTTAAATCAATATGACGATTTCAAGTGCCATTAGCTTACTATGAAACAAAGATTGTTTGACTTTGACTTTAGAAGTTCGATTCTTGGGCCGGAAGAAACATTTGTATGATGTCCTACATTTATTTCTCTAGTGAGTTTGTGTGTAATTTATAGTTGTCTATGTGTATATGATACAGGGTTTCCCTAGTGCTGAATGAGTGTGTGCGTTATTTTCCTAGAAAAGACCCAGGCCCAGCAGAGGCACGTATGTTAGGTTAACGATAAGCAAAAGGAAACTACATGTTGCGCGTTTAAAGTATGAACGTGTATCATGTCTAGCAGTCGAAGCTGCGACTGTCCATTATTCATCTATTATCTACAGTAAATAATTAATATTATGTTCTGTAATAATATTATAGCACAAATTCACAGTTGCAGGGTTAATTCCCCGGATGGAGATAGCGGCGCGGGCAAAGCACGTAGGCTGCAATTTCCTTTACGAGTCTCTGACGATCCGTGTGATTATGCTGTCTGCAGTACAGCTACAGGATCTATTATAAGTAGACCATAATCCGTCCAACCATTTAATGTACTTTTGACAGCTCGACAACGGATCAATTAGTGATGTCCTAATGCGTTACCGATTCGATTTATTAGAACAATCGTTTTTATTTATGCAGAAGTTTTAATCGTAATTTGAATTCGTTCAAAAACAATGTATGTACCATCGAGTATATAACCGGAAATAGAGACGAAATGTCATTTAATTTGTTTGAAAACTATTCTGCCATATCATTACTGTGACAACTGCGCTCCGATTGGCTAGCCCAAGTTCGAAACAATTGACGGGTGTCGTCAATGGGTCGTCACATGTTTCACTTCAAATAGACCAGTTAACTTGAGTTTTGCTATAATTGATGAAAATTGCAAAATTACATATTTAATATTTAATTACCGATGAAATGTGATTCCGTTTGTTTTGTAATTAGATGTTTTGCTGTTTTTCCCATGTCACCGAATAGAACAGCACGGCATTGTTAGAGATATTATCTTTATTACAATAAATACATAATATTTTTTGGAATATACGGAGACGTTCACACAGGTCAGTAGCTGGCCTGTCTATATTTCAGTGCAAACGAGAGTTGATATTTATAAGAGTTGTATCGCTAATGTATTACCAGGAATATATGGCCCTTATTTCGTCTCTATTTCTGGTTATATACTCGATGGTATGTACCTATACGTTGAACAACGATAGTTTATAAATAAAGTAAACAAGAGTTTTAATTGATTTAGCACATTAACATTTTCAACGTTATATTAGGTATCAAGAAAGGGGGTAACGTGCGACCTCTGCGGAACAGTAAACCATATTTTTCAAATTTATTTCTTTTTCATTTTATTTGATAAGAGCAAAGCCTACACAACGGAGAAATCGACTTGAATAATTTCGTTACATGTCGACTTCATAAATATCGAAATCGGAGCAAAATTTTTGAAAACTATTCTGCCATATCATTACTGTGACAACTGCGCTCCAATTGGTCAGCCCGAATTCGAAACAATTGACGGGTGTCGTCAATTGTTTCACTTCAATTCAACCAGTTAACTTGAGCTTTGCTATTATGGACGATAATTGCAAAATTACATATTTAATATTTAATTACCGATGGAATTTGATTCTGTTTGTTTTGTAATTAGATGTTTTGCTGTTTGTCCCACACCACCGAATAGAACAGCACAGCATTGTTAGAGATATTATCTTTATTACAATAAATACGGAATATTTTTGGAATATAAGGAGACGTACACACAGGTCAGTTGTTGGCCTGCTGTGTTTCAGTGCAAACGAGAGTTGATACACACATCAACACTGTCTAGGGATATTTCACGTTTATTAGAATAACTCTAAAAGTGATCATAATAAAAAGATTTAAACGTCAATTTGTTCCTGGCACATTTTTTCTGTATTCTAAATTCAAATTTAAAACAAAAGAACGACGGATGCGATAGCATTTTGTTAATATTGTTACGATAGTTTATTTTCCTCTGTGTGTCTTAAAGATTAAATTGTTTTTAAATGGAATTCAATTTTTTTTTCACAATTTCATTAACTGCATTATTACTGGTGGTTGTTTCTATACTATGGAACGCCGACATTTAGCTAAAGAAGAGATGTTGAGAGCCGTAGGCATGCTAGAAGCCGGCGCGATCCAGTGCAATGACACTGATGCCATTGGCACCAGTCGAAGCGTCATGTCAAAATTGTGATCTCGCTACCGAGACACTGGCGATGTGGTTGTCCGGCACACAGGGAATAGTCGGGTGACTACTGCAAGCCACGACCGATTTCTACAACTTACAGTAAAGACACAATCTAAGTTACGGCCAGGCAATTGATTTTAAAGCTTCAATCGGAACACCAGGTCCTAGTGAGCGACCAAACTGTAAGGAGGAGACTGCACGAAGTCAACCTACATGATTGTAGACCACTTCGGGTTCCAGCTCTACGACCAGGCAATCTCATTTCACATTTGGCTTGAAACAATCGACTCGTATGATCTCGGTTCGACTTCCATCCAAACACACGAAGAATACACGTTTGGCGAACACCTGGACGTACGAGACGCCTGCAAAATCCCCAGAAAGTCCATCCATATCAAGGTGGAACAATTATAATATGGGCAGGAATACGCCTAACAGGGAGATCTGACCTCATTTGCGGACAAGGCAATTTAACTGCCGCAAAATATCATAATGAGCTGGAACCTGTAGTCCAATCACATCGGTTGCAGATGGGTCAGGACTTTATGCCTATGCATGATAATGCTCGCCCTCACACAGCTCGAATAGTAAGTCAATAGGTGCAGCAACATAATGTTGAGATATTGGACAAGCCCGCCCAGTCCCAGGATTTAAATCCGATTGAGCACGCGTGGGACGTGCTTCAATGAAGGGCTATACGAAATTTTCCCGAAAATCTGGTGACAGAAAACTTTTTATGCATCTTCGTCGAACCTGGGTCCTTATCCCGCAAGGAGATATTGATAGCCTCATTTTGGGTTTGAACAATTATAAACATCCGAGGTGCTTTTACAGATTATTAAATTTTATTTTGTAACTCATTAATTGTTTCATTTAACATTTACCATTGACCTATGATTTTTACGATAAAAGTCATTAAAAATAAATATAAAAAGACTTTTTAATGGTCAGATTATAAAATTCTGCGCATTTTGATATAAGAACGTTTCAAGAACTTTTTTGTAGTTTCTTTGCAATCCATGAAAACTAAAATATCCCTAGACAGTGTTGATGTGTGTATTTATAAGTAATGTATCACTGATGAGTTACCAGAATGAGAATTTAAAGCCCTTATTTCGTCTCTATTTCTGGTTATATACTCGATCCTCGATAATTACGAAATTTCATAGATACGCTTTTGTCATAAGTATATTCTTAACGTTGAAAAGAGTATAGTCTGTGAAACATATTATAAATTATGCAGCTGGACTTATTTTAGGACAAGGACACGACACAACAATGAAAGGTATTAAATTGAGGTCAACTTACGAATTGATTTGTCGCTTCGTTTATAACCGATCTAATCCATAATTATTTATAAAGAAGCCGGAAAAAAGACGACGCTTCGGACTCTTATTGAAACAAGGCCACATCTGCAAAATAACACTTTTCAAGAGAAAGACTTCTTTTTATTGTGCCGATGGCATACATTATAATGCTTGCCATCGTTATTAAAGTAGATCTCCTTTTATAGCAGTAGAGCATCTTGTGAATGAGTTCGTCTAGGAAAGTACTGCGATCTTACCTATTTATGTCTCCAAGCAGTAGTGTGAGCATTACTGCCTTCTGGTTTCGAAAGGTAAGGGAGCTGCAGGAACATGGATCTTGTCAAGTTATGTCTCAGAGTGTCGGGCGCAATGACAGTGCCCCTCAGATGTTTATGATTTAAAGCTTTGAGTGGCACCGCAACTGTTATGGATCGCTTACTTAGAGCAATCAAATTTCACATTAATGGGTTTTCCATCTAAGGGCGGGTAGATTTTGACAATTCATAGCGGCCATGTTGTCGAAGCTGCTTTTGTCAAATTTGTTACTTATTTTTCAGAGACAAATCACCAAGTTACAGCGTCGTACAACACGTGCAAATGATAAAAAAATATTACCAAAAGGCCAGGTGTTTTATTATAGCATTGATGCGCGCGTCTGCTTGCGATACTCATACATAATTTTTATTTATTTCCACACTTAATCTATTTTTACAGGTTATACCCAATACAATAGACCAGCAATAACTATAACTACCTATATCTAACTATAACATAATATGTAAAGCGCTATCTTCGTGAATTCACTCAGAGAACAGTGGAATAGGTCGACCGTATTTGCTATTTTATTCAGTGTCCTCAACGCGCGCGTCAGCGGACACTCAGCCAATAGATTGGTCCTCTCATGTGGCACCAGTAACAGCGGCGGCCGGCGACGTCGCTCCACGTACTTATCAGGAACACACAATCCTAATATTCCTAACAGCATTGCATTATGTAGTATACCTCGGAATATTTTCCATAGGTACACTACTAACGCTAAATTTCTGCTAATACTCGTATATGTTCTATCAGCTAAGTCGTTGCGCCGTTTAGAGTGGTGGCTGCACACGGCGATTGGATTGATACAAACGCGCGGCTGCAACGATACAAACTCGCGATTGCATCGATTGTAGACTACGACATCCACTGTAGACTTAAGTACAGGACAATAATTTAAAAAAAAAACAAAAATTATTTTTATTCCCATAGCCTAAACCTTTGACCACCATTTTTATCACAGGTCACACATTGTAATTAAAAGTTAGTACTGCGCCTTGATTGTATTATTACGCTAGTTTCTTTCATGCAATATCGGTTGAGGAACGACGGAGTAATTCCGGCCGCAGATCGTTCAATTTGAGTGAATGCCAAGAAAGCTCCACTCGATGCGCTTCAATAAAAAGTGTTTCACAAAAGAAAAGGTCAACAATGAGGGACGAGGTTACATACAATTTCCGCTTGCAAACAAAACTGTATAAATACCTAGTTGTTTATCGTATAGAAAAGTGTGCGTTGGGTGGATCGCGCTAATTATTTTGCAATCAGTCTATCGTCACTTATCCACCTACTAATCTTTACGTCAACAATATAACAAACGTGTTAATTACACGAAATGACAAATTCTGCCTTTTTTCTTTCTATCTCTATTTTCCTAATCCCACTTCCAAATTTCCTTTTTATATGTTTCCTCGTTTTAAAGATAAAAGTAAAAAAACCTTGTAAGTGGCTGAAACGCTTAACACGAAGAGGCAAGAAAAAATTAATAAATAGTCATTTAATTCAAAACAAAAAAAATGAAGATTGATGGATTTAATCCTATGCCGTAAACCAATATTAAAAAAATATACTAACATTGTTTTCTTTTTGCTATATAGTCTTTTTGGTAACCAGCCTTTCCCAAAGTGGGCGATAACGCCCCCATGTGGGCGCTACAGGCTTAAAGGTAAGAGACCCAGAAAAAAATGGGGGCGTTGTGTAGAGGCTTAGGGGGAGATTTGTGATTTCACTAGGAAGACTCTTAGACACCGACTGAGCTCTCGACTCTCGACTACAACTTGTGAACATCAATTAATATTAATTAAGCGATTGCTCAAACTACCTCGGTTCGATATTTCTCTCCGTGTAGTTCATATATGTCCTGTTTTATTGAATAAATAAAATAAAAATCATGTCAATCGATCGCTCCGTTTCGAAATGAAAGTAGACACAAACAAACAAATGAAAAGGCAACAGACACAGATTCGCATTTTAATAGTTATTAGTATTCCTAGATAGGTAATTTTCGTTGATAATAGACCTCGGGCAATCATGTTTTAACAAGTTTTTGTTAAATAACCCGATTTGTGCATTACTATATCGATTGGCTGGTTCATAGAATACTAGTTCTTATTTGTTGAGCACGATTGAGCGTCGAATGAGATAAACGAGTTTATGCGTGTTTGTCTTATTCCTGTCGGTGTGCGCTACTTATGCAATCCTATATAAACAACGTAATATTTATTTTATTTCCATTTGCGGTTTCGCGCGTAATAGATAAGCTGTATTTAAGTTCAACACTTACTTATGTATTTCTCAAAATAAAACAATGTCGGAAGTAAAAAAAGAAGAGGCGGCAATACTGTGCGGAATATATTAAATTCGGATTCATTGTAAATCTTACAAACCCATCGTCGCCTTTGCGCCTTCTATGTCTAAAAACATTTTCGAATGAAGCAATGAAGCCTTCAAGACTGCAAGATCATTTGAATAAAATGCATCCAGATAAGAAAGACAAGAATGTAGCATACTTTCAAGACCTAGAGAAGAAGCATAATACTCAGCATCAGATTCATCCTTCACATTAGTTTTTATATATTAGAATCGATTAGGTATGTTTGTTTTTTTTTAATAAAAGATACTCTGTCTGAATACTATAAAGTTACGTTTCAATAATCATTCTCATTGGCAGGTGTAGCCCGTAAGAGTTAATTTGAGACCTGAGCGCCGTTGTGTACTAACTACTGCGCTCAGGTCTCAAGTTAAGTCTTGCGGGTTATAGCATATATTATTTAAATCTCGTTTAGAATGAATGTTTAATCTCCGCTAATATAGTTCACAATAATTAATTTAATTTGAAGTTATAGTTGTTTTTAAAATAATTTATTCTCAAAGTGGGCAGTAGACAAAATAAGTTTGGGAACCCCTGGTTTGCACGGTGATTCAAAATGTCCGCCGTGATCCACTGACGTACTTACTTTCGCTTTTCAATTAACCTAGCCCTACTATACAGGCCCGTCTGTTCCAGGCGCACTTGTTTTTACGTTGTAATCTTCTAATTGTTTTCCATTTCGTGGGTTCGATCACAAATATTTATGTACGTGCGCACTTACCTAATAGGCGTGACATTCCTAAACAGACACTTCCTCGTTTAAACGATACCTACTTAGAGAAAATTGGCAGATATAAAACTATTTATTAGGTAGTGTTTATGATGCTGTATTTTGTTATGTAATCGGTCAAGGTCGTGATGTAATGTACGCGAATTAATCATTAGTAATGAAATGAATGAACGATGCGCCTTCTGTTTCTTTTCTTATTATCGGCACGAGGCGCTGCACGGTTTCATATATGTATGTACGTACATACATTGATGTATAAGAACAAATGAAAGGGTAAGGTGTTGTAGCTTACTCCATTGCCGGTCTGAACATTCTAAATCTCTAATGCATTACCGGCTGTAATTCATGATGTACGTACCTATTTAAAATCGCGCTGGCGACCCAAAGAAAAAGAACTGAATGACTTGAATCCAAGGTCATGAAATAAATTTAATAATATACACACACAAAATATACCGTGATATTATTAAATCTACTAAAGTTTGAGATGTGACATCATGATATGTATGACACAGTCAAATGAACATCAAACGCTGACTTTCGATTGTTCTTATCGTAAACGTAATAGAGTTGATTTTAAATCTGAGTTTCAATCTCGTATTCTTACAATTGAAACCTACACTTGCACGTTCTATTAATTTTATTCAATGAAAAATTAAAGAAAAGCTTAGCCGTGAAAAGTGTTTTTGCACTAACCTGAACAATAAACAAAAACATAAACAACTTGAGTGTTACGATATAATAAACATTATTCTAATTATATATAGAACCATAAGTATGACTAGGCGTATAATAATATTAAACTTATTTCTTTGCATAGTTAACTATTTTTAATACAAATATAGATCTATTATACTATATATATTATTTATTTATTTAAACTTTATTGTACAATACACTGAAGTACAAATGGCGGACTTAATGCCATAAGGCATTCTCTACCAATCAACCATTGGGCCAAACAGAAAAAAAAACACAACAGGTTGGTGCTACACTTAAACAAGAAGAACAATATACTAGAAAACTAATCGATAGGTAATTAAATATAATAAGTTGTAAAATCTGCAAGAGACTGAATTTAAATTATATAAAAAAAAAAGTGTGTGTAAGGCTTACAGGCTCCATAATTCGAACTTGTTGCTATTAAATTTACACCATTTTTGACAAAATAGTCAATATTTGTATAATGGCCGAACGGTTACCAACCATGCCTGTCTGCCACGCAGAGATCCCGAGTTCGATCACCGGGTCGGGAGAAATATTTGTATGACATATTTCTTTCGTGAGTTTGGGTGTAATTTGTGGTTCTCCAATCAGGGTTTAGATATTTTAGCAACGTGTATACAATTTTATTTTTTAATTCATGCTAAATAAAACATTATATTAAAATGCGTGCGTGTAAAATGTTGATAGGTTTAATTAATTTATTTCCTCAATTACTTTTTTACTGTTTACGTATTAAATTGAAGTATATAAATCATCATCGTCGTTTCAGCCGAAAGACGTTCACTGCTGAACATAGGTCTCCCTTAAAAACGTCACAACGACTGGTCCAACTTAAAAAAAAAAAAAAAAAAAACATTTATTTACTAGATAAAAGTAATTACAGTATCCATTGTTGGGGCTACTTGTAAGTAGAAGTTACTTGTGTTAGAAGCCCCGAAAACAACTGTCCACAACGAACGCTTAAACATCACGAAAAAGTGCCATTTTTGGCGGCCTTGTGGGTAAGGCCATTTATCTTCATAAATAGAATGAAGAGAGGAGTTTCTTTCACCCGGAAATCCGGAATTCGAAAATAGTAACTAATTAACATTTGTCGGTTTTAACAATTCTATATCGCCTATCTTAATATTCCACCTCTAAGGGTTACAAAAAAAGGGATGAATCTGGTTTTGTGCATTTTCCGGTAATAATATTTAGAATATAAATTACATATCGAGTTCTTAGGTTTTTACGATTCACGGTCAACCGTGACTATGGGACCTGTAAAGGGCCCGAAACGTCGGTTTGTTTGAAAAAACAAATATAGGCGATTTAAATCCGGAAAAATAGTTTCAATTCCTATATATAAATTACAATATTTAGAATTATAGGTGGTCATTATTACTACAACAGATTACGCAATGCATTATTTTTATTATTCTTATTCTGTAACTCATTATAATGAAGCTGCGAATTCCATAAATAATAAAAATAACCTACAAAATGCTAGTAGCAGTAGAGCTCCTTGTGAAAGGGTTCGTCCTTCCCTAGGGAAGTACTGCCACCTTACCAATTTCTGCCGCCAAGCAGTAATGTCAGCATTACCGTGTTCCGGTTTAGAAGGGTAAGGGTGCTGGTGAAATTACAGGCAAATGAGACTTGTCAATTTACGTCTCTGGGTGACGGGCGCAGTGGCAATTCCCCTCAGATCGTTGCGATTTAAAGCTCTGAGTAGCACTACAACTGTTATTTTTACCATCAGACGCACGACTTGTTCGTTCCGTGACTTGATATTGTAAAAAGGAATCAACAAGTATTGCGTTAACTATTGCGGCAGTAGGCACAATCCGAGCTACAGGCAAAGGTAGCATCACGAAATTCCAACGTCCTTGAGCTCGTGCTCGTGTAAAATAAATACATCTTTCAGCCAATCTGCGTGATAAAGGCGTATTTTCCACATTGACGTTAGTATATCTTATATATTTATAAGTATTATATTATTGAATTTATAAGTTGTTTTATAATGTTTCTCCATCTGTATATCGTATTAATCTCCTCATCTTTCGTATTATAATTTATTTTGTATTTGTTTTTTCGAATAAAGGATATAATATCCACCAAATAATTTATTCATTAGAACTGAGTTAGTCCACCGAAAAATATTCTATGCCTGTTCAGTACACGGCCAGAAATACAACAGTATATTATGCATGTTTTTTAGACCTTTCAAAAGCATTTGATTTAGTGTCCTCTTAAATAAATTAATATTATTATTCTTTAGCTTGATAACAATAGCACTTTGAATTGAATTGAATATAATATATCGCAGAACAATGGGATTATATTATTATCGGCTCCTGTCTGTGTTGGTGTTTCCCGAAAATTATAATTTTTCATGGCTAGAGTGAATAGGCATTTCGTAGACCATAGGGTGCTCAAACTTTTTGTTTCACCGCCCACTTAGGCAAGATAAAAAAATTTCAACAACCAACCACCACAAAAAATAATTAAAAACACGTATTTTTTTATAACTTAGCGCAAAAATT
The DNA here is from genome assembly GCF_003589595.1 of Hyposmocoma kahamanoa. Taxonomy (NCBI): domain Eukaryota; kingdom Metazoa; phylum Arthropoda; class Insecta; order Lepidoptera; family Cosmopterigidae; genus Hyposmocoma; species Hyposmocoma kahamanoa. The sequence continues at coordinate 21,895,040 of NW_020654466.1, forward strand.
CACTAGGAAAAAATTCAATATATGTAGTGTAATTTACAATTTATATTTTTTATTTCAAATGCGGTAGCACCCTCTGGACGGCATCAAGCCCCCAATTATTATGATGCTAATATAATGCTAATATTAGCATTATATTAGCATCAGATTCATCCTTCACATTAGTTTTTATATTAGAATTGTGTTTGTTTTATTTTGAATACAAAAAAAAACTCTGTCTGAATACTATAAAGTTGCGTTTCAATAATCATTCTCATTGGCAGGTGTAGCCCGAAAGAGTTAATTTGAGACCTGAGCGCCGTTGTGTACTAACTACTGCGATCAGGTCTCAAGTTAACTCTTGCGAGTTAGAGCATATATTATTTAAGTCTCGTTTAGAATTAATATTTAATCTCCGCTAATATAGCTCACAATAATTAATTTAACTTGAAGTTATAGTGGTTTTTAAGTAGGTGAAAGAATGAGGGCGCTAAAAAATAATTTATTCTCAAAGTAGGCAGTAGACAAAGTAAGTCTGGGAACCCCTGTTTTAGACAAACGCGCACCATCGTCGATTACATCGTGGCGTCGAGTATATAACCAGAAATATACTCGATGCATCGTTGCTTAACACCAGGTGATATTGTGACGTTTTTGCATAAAGAGTAATTGACGTGCATTACGTGTATTACTCAAGGATGGAAAAAAATAAAGGTAGTATTAGAATTTTACGAATTTTTAGAATTTTTCTCAAATTTTATAACACAAGCAATAATTAACAGCAAAGACTGTTATTTTTATCAATTTAACTAAATTGGTTACTTATATTTCATGAATATCTTTGCAAACTCCAAAAAAATCAATATATTATTTAACAATACAATGCTAAGTTAAGAACTGAGAGAGTAAACAACATGGCAAAGGAAATTTGTACACACAACCATGACTCTACAATAGTTAACTTAAGACTTTTAAAACATATTTACTACGTTTTTAGTACATAAATCACATTTTGAGACATAAGACATAACAGAGACTGAGGAGCCAGAAAAGTTTCGTCAAATGTGTCCTCTAATCTAGGTATTGAGCCAGTTCAGACAAGGTGCAACTTCTGAGAGACTTCCTCCTGCACATGAATTTCAGTGGCCGATCCGGACATTTTTAAATAGACTTCGGAGTCAAGTTGGCCGTTGAAATAAGGACAATTTGTTCAGGTTGCAATTTTCGGATGATTCTATTCTAACCTGGAGGTCTACTCCCGTTCTCCAGGAGTAGACCCTCTGGATTGTATGTGCGACGCGATTCAAACGATGGCCCACCTCACATCGCGCCCAACACCTGCACGCTTGAGGATATAATATCAGCTACTAGTGACGCGGTCGACGTGGCTGAGTTCTAAACCACAACAATATACTTAGTGTATGATATTGATACGATAAGTATTTCAGTTCCCTAGACTATTTCTTTATTTTTTTCCATCCTCTAAGGTAAAACCCAAAAATTATAAAAAAAGACTACAAAGGCATATTACCACGTCTTCAGTTCGGTGAATTGTATTTAAAAAGTCAGAACAGTATCGTCAACGTTACAACTCAACAATAATTATTGTAATGTGACGTGACTGTGATCATCGCAAAGTGACGGAGGTGACAAACAAGGTGTAAAACTTTTACTCACGTGTTGTTTACAAAACCAAGAGAATAATGCTAATTATCATAATCATTATTTTATGGAAACGTAGAACAAAGTGCATAGACTGCTGTGTGGCCGTGTAATAACAAACGATTTGGTCAAATATTACTTATAAGACAGTAATTGTCTCAGCCGAATTATGGAATTAGATACGTGCATGGAAAAAGTATCGAGTACTTTTCCTTCCGAAACTGATACTTTTGTACTCGATACTTTTCAGGTATCATTTCGAATAATTCCTACTTAGGACACCTCATATCGTAACGCAAGCTACCTTGCGATTTTTTTAAATGGCTACCTTCATCACAAATGTATAGTGTTCTTGGCTGTATAGTGTATGCCACCATTTGCCTCTTTATAAGAATGAGAATGAAGGGATTCGCTCTGGACCTTTTGGAGGGAAAAGTGTCGTTTTTATTTTGACTTTCAATTATTTTGTGAAATCTAGTTTAAAGTGGAATAGGATAGTGCTATTGTGCCTTAATCGAAGATTAATACGCGAAATTATACGAATCTCGAACTACAATACCCGTATCGGCCCGTTTTAAAGAATCTCGAGTCAATCCAATTACGTCGCCTCAAATTGCCTATCCTCTTTGGGGCGGCCATATTTACAGAAACATAATTAAACGAAGACATGGCTCAAAGAACTTGTATCCAAGCCAAAATTATTAATAAAAATTATCAGAAATATTTGAATTAACATACCTGACAAACATTATATTTGAGTACCTTGCAATTCCGGCGAAGTTTGTTTCTTCTTCAGAACGTTTGTTCTCAAAAGCAGGCAATACAATATCAAAAACGAGAAACAGACTGTACCAAATAGATTTTTGTTTTTAAGTGATTTTATAGAGCAGGAGTGGGAAATTTAAGTAACACAAAATTTTAAATTTAAGTAACGATTGATTGAATTTATCGATTTAATCAAAGTCTGTTATTCATGTGTTTTATTCTGTCTTTAATTAGGGAAAATTTGCTGGATAAAAGTACCTATATAAGTAATAGTAAATACCTCAAGGTATCGATACTTTTATGAGTTCAGGGTCAAGAGCACGTTAAGCTTGACACTTAAGATTTAAATCCAACTCTATGCCGCTTACGATAACAACGATCCAAAGTAGACATGGGGAATAGCGTTACATTTCTATCGCCGTGACTGTCGTTCCGGTTCCAAAAAAATCACAGTGATAAATCATCGTGATTTTGTCACGACTGTTACTTCCGTGACCTTGTCACGCCTATAACTTACATTACGATGTACGGTTTTAGCCAGAGCGGCTTCTTTCTAATACTTATAGCCGTTTTTTATAGAATGATTTAAGTTTTTGCTCCCTATGTAATAAGTTTCAATTCCATTCAAAAAGTTGATTTTGTATTTAATGTAATTTTGTTTTTACTTATTTAATGCCAATCTTTGGATTGTTAAAAATAGCAATAAAATGTAATGTAATTATATTTCTAGTAGAATATACAAAGTAGATTATACATAAATATAAAATACCAACTCTTCCTATAATAAAACAAATATACAAAAATATTTTACTTTGTTCATAAATAAGTTTATAATAACTGCCGCAGATTTTTTTCATCCGCCCTTTCTAGTAGTAATAAGCACCTACGACACTTGTGAGTGAGCAAAGAAAGTGATCCTATTTCATTCACTCCCATCGCCGGAATGGCCCGATTTGAAGAGAACTACAACGAGTGGCGCGCTCAGTCACCACGGAATGGAGGTCGCGCATTGTATCGAATACCTATGTCGAGATGTGAGTGACGGAGATAGCTATTGGAACGGAGGAACACCTAAGTCACAGTGATACTGTTTGACGGCGGATCATCGTGATTTTTTCATCGCGACGTTATTTATCACCCACCTCTAATCCAACGTACAAAGTGTCAAGCTTGACGCTCTTGACTGTACAATACTTTTTATGCGATACTACTCATGAGTACACTATCGATACTTTTGATTCGATAAGGGACACAGGTCCCTACCCCTGATCCTCACACTGTAATTTTTCTTGAATAGTTAAAGTTTTTGATATTTTTTCGGGAAATCGTTATATCTTGACGGTGACCGTTTTGAAACTCAAACTTACGAGATTTTGTAAAAAATTCTATTTTTGTTTTTTACTACTGTAAAAAAAAATAGTTGGCACGTTCGCTATATTTAATAAAATAGCTTAAAAACACAACATAAATGTCATAATTAATAAAAATCCACCCCTACTTCAAAACTCATAAATTTACAAATTGTCTCATTTGTGATAGCATGAGATTGTACAGCAGTTTTTAATATTTTTTATCAAAATTTTTTTTTTTCGCATTTTGTTGTGTCCTTTCAGAACAAGACTTCCAATATCGTGTAACATTATCCTGTCGGGTCGGCATAAAATAGGCGTAGAAATGACATTATCACTTTTTTGCATATTATTTAGCTATATTCATTATCCGTGGTGACCACAAAAATTACTTTCTAGCAAAATCTTCTTTTGCTTATTGGCGCTAATCCTTTTAGCAATTCGCCAATATCGAGATTTTCGCTAAGTAACTATAAATATAATTATTGTATAAACAATGTAAAAAATTCGACGATCATCACCTATGTCCAAAAATATTAATTTTGTACTTGCATAATAATAAAAAAAATTAAATATGAAACGAAAATAGCCTTGTCTATACTAGAGCAACTGTCATTAACGTCAGTCAATATGCGACCAGTCAGTCAATCGAATTGATTTCGAACGAGTGGATGCCGTGTTCATAAAATATCAAGTTAATTAATCTAATAATCGAATAACGATATATTAGTTTGTTAAACAAAGTGCTGACTTTCTGAAAATATGGATGATAACCGGGCAGAGGGCTGGAAGTATTTAAATAAGCAGTTTTTCGGTGATGGTTTGTAGCAATATTTTCTGTTTTGTAAAGTGATGTTTCGAGGAACTATTAGGAATAAACATCGTGCTATACCGTACAATACGGTATATTGTTGATTTGACTACATAGTGCGCTTGAAATTTCCGCTATAGTTTCACTGTACATATGAAGTTTATGTACATGATAAGCCCGGGTCATTAATAATCGCGAAAACCGACTGTTTATTGGTTATGTTTAACATTTACAAGATAAGAGTTCTGTAACGTTATCTATGTGATATAAGGTTAATGATTTATGGTTAAGTAAAGTGTTTGCGAAGGAAAAGTAATAAACTTTATTAATCTTCATAATCTTTTTTATTAAAATTCACTACAAGTTATTGAAAATGAATTGATTGCTGTAGTGTGGTATAACACTGTTTTGATATTATATTTGATAGAAGAATGATATTGTCTGTAACGGCCTAGTAGGTTTTAATTTTCTAGATATATCTTAGGCTTTTTTTGATGAATGACATAAAGCTACACTCACTGGCACATTTAGTGTAACAAAAACCAAAGAGATTTTAAAATAGTGCCATGTATATTTAGTTACAGCCTTATCAACCATTATTGAAAAAAAAAAAACAAAAATTAAACGATATACATTTTATTTCAGATTTTGTGAAAAAGTAGAAACAGCTGAAAATTCATTATTGTAACAATTAGACACTTATTAACTTTAGCAAATAAAAAAGTTTTAAAGTTAAGTTTATGAATTGTACACGGTGTGCAATTTGAGCCTTAAATCAACCTTAAGGCACTCGACAAACCTGTTTTTTTATGATAGCAAGTAATAAGACAAACAAATTGTGCATCTGGTGGTAAGAGACACGCCTGACCATACCAGTAGAAGTGCCAGTCAGAGCTTTAAATCGCAAAGATCTGTGGGGCATTGCCACTACTCCTAGCACTGTGTGACAAGTTGACAAGTCCCATGTGCCTATAAGTTCACCCTTACCTTTCATAATTCTAACTCAGTGATGCTCACATTACTGCTTGGTGATGTAAAGTGCAGTACTTCCCTGGACAAACTTTTTCACAAGCAGCTCCATTGCTGCTTAAAAATTGAAACAAACCAATAAAAAAATTACAGTTTAATTTCTTATTTTCAAGTAAGACCTATAATAAAAAGTAATATAACTGACCAAACTTTTGTAAAAACGCTGCATTGTTAAATTAGTGTCCCGCTAAATATGTAGTGTGCATTTTTCTTCTTGTCTGTCAGACTGGAATATGAGTGTAGATAATAAATGGATGGAAATATTATGACATTATTGTCTGACCGCATCCAGTTTGAATAAATATGTAGAGGCCACTTCTAAATACAACTTAGCAGGCATAAACAAGGAGTGACGCACATGCGACCTCATTATGATTATGTATAAATTCTCTGGAATTTTAATAGATAAATTTAAGCACCTTCATGATTATCATGCAATTCTTTCACTAACTAAAAACTGATGTCACATTTTGACTTGATTTTATTTTTTTATGTCCAATGGCAGTTTTATCCAACCTGAACAGTACTAAATTCTCCTTCAAAATATGTTTCAAATGCACGGATCTAAACCCAACATGGCAAATTAATTCAATGAAACTATTTAATTCAAGCTTTCAACTACATATGTTTAATTAAACAAAAAGCAATGCCATAGTACAGGATTTACCTAGCTTGGGCTACTGTCTTCCATATCAAAGTTCTATGTTAAAACATTCATTATATATTTTGTACATTTTCAGAGATCAAAAATTAACTATCATTTCTAAGTCTCTCTGCAAAATGAATTTAATGTAGTGTATTACTATTTGTCTTATGTATTCTATGCATTTACATATTATTATGCAAATTATTAAATTGTAAACAATATGAAAACTTTAAACATACATTGTATGTTTGTACAGCTTTTTATTCTATTATATTCAATATGTCAATATTTTTTAAAGATAGTAAAAGCTATAAACGATAAACATCTTAATTCTCTTGATATATTGACTATATTTTATAAATCGACAAAAATGGGAATTATGAGTCAGCAATTAGCACTGTGGGTGCTAGATGGGGAGGTCTTGGGTTCTATTCCGTACATAGGCTACGTACCTAAGTTATAAACCAAAATTGTTTTAATTGGTTCTGGGCCAAATGTTCCAGGTAGTAATTTTTCCAGAGGAAATTTCGTTACTTTGTTACTAATGGTACAGGGAATTTCCTAGACTGTGACCAGATTAATTGATCCTTCCATATTAGAGAAGACTAGTTTATTCAGAGATATCTTTTAATAACCAAAGGAAGTTATTTATGCAAGTTTCTTACTTAGAATAAGATATTTTGTTGTTATAATATTTGAAATGAGCTAGATACGAACTTCGTATGGATGGATGTTTCTCAATCACTCGTAATTAGATTTAAATGAAAATTGATAGATAGACAGTTTTTTGCCTTGATTAATACACAGCATTATTTTTAGAGTTATAATGATGTTGTAAGCAACAATATATAAATAGCTTGTATCCCTATTTACAATGGCTATTGCAAACCAACAACTAAAATCCATAGATCGTATACTTTAATGTATCGGCGATTGTATATATTTCAAAGTATACAATTAGTATATGGATTGTATATTACAATAACACGTTTGAAGGAAAGGAAGGAAATTGAAAGTGTACATGTTTGATACTTCATCAACTATTATAAGACCTAAATATAACTACATGTTTTGCTATAAACGTTTATTATTATTATTATTATTATTATTATTATTATTATAACAGTTTGTATTTTCTAAGGTACCTTTACTATACCTTTGGATTACCGGTTTGTATAAAAGAGTAAACATGTAGACCAAATAGGGTCTATCCATGTTTTAAAGTCTATCGAAAGACAATAAAGAATCATTGATCGAATTTTTTATTTTACTTTAAAAAAAATTTGACTCGAATTATTGCAAAATATATTTTGTAGTTGGTGAAGTGTATTTTAAGATATAACGTTGGTTGTTTCAGGGGAACGAGCGAACTACGTAAATATACCGCATGTGATTGCAATGGTGGGGCTGCCCGCACGTGGCAAGACTTACATTTCAAAAAAGCTTTCGCGGTATCTAAACTGGATAGGAATTAATACTAGAGGTGAGTTTATGTTTTTGTAGTTTTTTGCGAACTCTCGGACATGTAATTCGAGGCACCTTGCATTTTCAGTATTTAATACCCTAAGCTTAAGGCGAGGTATTTGGATGCGAACCTGGATTTTAGAAGGTTGAGATATGGGGGCCGCCTCTTGCGTCCTGCATACCTGCGTCCCTCCTTCCTCCCCCCTGATATTTATTCTTCGGGGGCTAGCACAAATCCGACATTGATAAGCGCCCAATGGCGATTGACGGGGCAGCAGACGGCGCGGCGTGTCGTTAAACCGCAGGGCAATTTTCAAGTTTTGGGATGAATACGAATTCAATCATTATAGGACCTCAGTTGAAAATCAAAATGTAGCAGGTTCTCTGTAGTACTTTAAGAGAAATATCTCCATATAAAAACTATGTGTAAGGTTAGATATTATTTTATTCTTAAATAATTTGCTTTAGACTTTTATGTTGTCCTGTTGTCGGGATTTTATATGTCGAATAAAATACAGAAAGATGGGACCATCTTGTAACGAATTATCACAGTCTTTAGACAATATCTTTAGGTGTATCCTATATTTTTAGTAAGACCGTTATTTGATAGTAAATACCTAAACCATTTATGAAAACAGATTTTCCCGCTTCTCTTCCGGTGGCTCGACTTAAACAACGGTTTATTGCTTAAAAACTGGTATGCTTTTTTGAAACTGGTATACTAAACGTTATTTCCACAAGTCCTTGTTTAAAATTAGAATTTGTAAAACCGGTTTTCTTCGATGATAACAATATTTTTGTATTCTCTTGAAGAATAATAATTTAAAAAATCAACCTCAAAAGGATGTAAATACATCTATTTGCCAAGTTTTGTTGAAACCGGTAAAGGGAAAGTGGGTGAAATTAAGTTAAATCCAGTAAACCGGATACATCCCCTGATTTGCTACCCTTAGAGGTGAAATAGTTTCATCAAATTTGAATGGTACCACTATCGAAGTAACACCCTTTCCAACAAAAAAAAGCATCTTCTAAATCGCGTAACATCACACAAATAAACAACAATCGAATTGAGAACCTCATCATTTTTATGAAGTCGGTTAAAAATGCAAAGTGGCTCGAATTATGTGCGCGGGAGTGTATTTCTTTCTTATCTTATAGAACTGCAATATATTACATTTTCCTTTCCTTCGCGACTCGGAAGATTTATACTTTTCCCAAAATTTTCTATCAAAAACATCTGAACTGAGTAAATTGAATAAACGGAATAAACATTTTAAAAAAATTAACAAAATTAATTTAAAAAACTGAGCATAGTCGTACTGCTCTCTTCCCTGCTCGTGTGGATCAACTGGTTTCTTGGCATATAATTAACTTTTAACGTCACTCCAAATGAAATAAGGATACTCATAGAGTTCTTAGGTTTTCGCGATTGTTACCATAGGAAATGGATTTTCTTTGTTTTTCAAACAGCCCAACGTTTCAGGCCTTTTACAAGTCCCATGGTCACGAGTGAGATGGTAAAGTCGTCAACCGATTATATCTGAATGCTAAAATTCAGTTTAGTATCACAATTATATCAAACACAAAAAGTAGTTTTTGAGTAAACTGGCAAAATTTTAAAACATACACTTTAAACTGGTAAAATACATACATCGGTCACAATATGCCAATATGACAAAATTCTATTTGTAATTTTAAATTTTTATTGAATTGATATTCAATTATTTTTTGTGAAGTTACTCCACTAGTTTGTTATAATTATTAATACAAAGATCGAACACTCAGAAAAAATTCCTTCGATCCGGCCGGATTCGAACCGACGTCTTCTAGCATACTGGGCCAGACACTATACCAACTAAGCAACGGAACGAACCTCACGAATTTTTCTATGTGCTTGCGTCGTGTCTTTGTATTTGATTTTTCAACGACTTTTTAGTCGTAGCGCCTTCTATTTGTAACTTTAGCTGCTGGTACCTGTAAAGAAATGCACCTGGCTGAAAGAAGAAATAGATACCTCACAGATGGCGCTACGGGAAAAAGTCGTTAAAAACCAAAAACAAACATTTGCATCAAGCACATAGAAAAATTCGTAAGGTCCGCTAGTTCGTTCCGTGACTTAGTTGGCATAACGTCTGGTACGGTTTGATAGAAGACGTTGGTTCGAATTGGTTCGAAAAAAGTTGGGTAGTCATTGGACGCTCAACGGAGAACACTTAAAATAAAACATTAAAACAATTGACATAATTATGCAGTAAGTACCTAATTCACCGTCACGCGTGTCACGACTGGTGCAATCGGGACTTGCTCAGCTTTAGCCACAATCGGTTTTTTAACCGACTTCAAAAAAAGTACTGTGTTTTCTTATGTATGTTACGCGCTAACTCTGGCATTTGTGAACCGATTTTGGTGATTCTTATTTTGTTGGAAAGAGGGTACCTCAGTAATGGTGCCATTTAATCTTGAAGAAAATATTCCACCTCTAAGGGTGGCTGTTCACGCATGAAATCTTATTTTTATTGATAGCGCCTAAATTTTATTAGGAGCAATTATTTTAATGGTTGATTTTTCTATATCCAATTGAAGGCGTTTTTCTCTCGATATACAGTGAGCACCGATTTTTATTATCTCTTGTGTTGTTATATCCCGCATAATCCAGTTTCGCGCACTTTCCGGTAACCGATTTCATGCTTGGCAAATAGATGTAATCCACGAACTTTTAAGGTCGGTTTTTTTAGTATTGTGTACGGAGATTATTTTTAAACCGTTTCGTAGCTCTGTATTTCAACAAGCCCGAGGCGAGTGAGCCACTGACAACAAGACACTGAAATAAAGAAATCAACAATAAATAATTAAACAGATAACAAAACTTACATAATAGGAAGTGTACACGTCGCACACAATTCCGATAAAAAATTATATACAACTGTGAACGTAGAGCGAAACAATATGCAATTATAATTCTTTAACATATGAAACGGTAATTAAATTTGTATTGAATTGATATTCAATTTGTGAAATTACTCCACTAGTTTGTTATAATTATTAATACAAAGATCAGAAAAAATTCCTTCGATCCGGCCGGATTCGAACCAACGTCTTCTAGCAAACCGTGCCAGACGCTCTGCTGACTAAGCCACGGAACGAACCAGCGGACCTTACGATTTTCTCTATGTGCTTGTTTGTCGGATCTTTGTACTTACTTGGTTTTCAATAACTTTTTAACCGTAGCGCCATCTATTAGAAATCTTTGAAAGTATTTCGTCACCCAAAACATGAAATGGTATTTTAAATTTAATCGATCTTTACAACATCGCAGTATTCAATCTGGGCGAGTACCGCCGCCACGCGACGACGGCGTATACGAGTCATGAGTTCTTCCGCGCGGACAACAAAGAGGCCATGGCGATCCGACAGCAGTGCGCGTTAGATGCGTTGCACGATGTCTGCGAGTGGCTCACCAAGGGAGGAGAAGTCGCAGTTAGTACACCATACTTTTATACTATATATATATTTTTACAAAACGTACACATCTACCTATCGGACTTTATTATCAACAATCAATCAAATAATCTTTATTTCATGGGTAAGCGAATTACACGATTAAATTATGCTGCTCATTCGTAAGACAGATTCCCCTGAAAAGAAGAAACTCTAGGGCATAGTTTCCCTTAGTGGTCCCTACCACCCCCAACGGGCGCTAAAAAGTCCTAAGTTCCAGCCTAGGAAGCAATTGATGCTGTCCATGGGTGCCACCACATTTGAAACGAAAACCAGAATTATCTATATAAACTACACTCATTGACCTACCAATAAATGGACGTCGGGTTCGCGCTAAAAAGTGTCCGCACCTGTAGGGCGTTAAAATCGCATACAGAGCGTCAATTGCGCAATAGTCTTCGTTTGTTCGAGTGACAGCGCGGTTGTCAATCATGCAGTACCAATATATGCAGTACAAATAATAACTTGTAAAAATTACTGCAGTAAAGTGTGAAAACAGGATTTTGTATCCTATTTTCACTAAACAAATATATTGTGTTATCATAGTTGTCATTTAAAAGTGTTATTTTGTACAGTTTTATAGTATTTAGTTTATATATAAACTGAATCGTAAATATAAATTACAAAAGCACACGACATAATGAAATAGCTAACTGTCCTTTTTCTACTCATGGCATGCGGAAAAGATGGAAAGAGACCCGTTACGTCAGTTTCAGGAAGCTTATATAAACTTCTTGGTCATTTTCAATTGTTCGAACCACAAGCGATTGATATAATTATTTAGGACAAAGAAACTGTAGAGTTGCTTTGATTTTAATCCTATTTTTATAATGATTTTTTAATTAAACGTTAGCAAAAACTAACAAAATGTTGTTGTACTCCTTTTACGCATTGGGATTACCTATTAGAAGTCAGAAAATACATTTGCCCGAAATAACATTAGCTCGAATTTCGAAAATGTGTTTTTACAAAGATTACAAAACAAAAGCTAATTTTGTCTATGTAAAAAACATCAAAATTACTCGAAAGCGTAACGGTTTAGGCTGCATAAAATAGGATTTTATGCTCTAGTGCATAAAATAAAATCGTCGTTTAAGCCAGAGGCAATGACGCCTGCGCCGACAGCCACGCACACTAGAACTTTATATAATAAAGTTTTGTTTTTATTTTTTAAATCCGTGCTATATTACAAAATTAAAAAAGTAGGCAATAGTAATTCTAATAAGTTATATGAAATAGAAATACATAAAAAATAAAAGCTTCTAAAATATAACAGAGCATTATGTAGTCCGACCTGAGTCACGTGTAGAAAATAATCGTTTATTTGTAATATTGCTGTTTAATTTCCTCGCAATCGAAGTGAAAAGCAGAGTCTATAACTCGTTCATAAAACCCATTTTACCCTCGACTTAAGTATTCATCTTCGCCAGCAGCTCGGGTGGATATACTCATCTCGGGTAAAATAACGCGTTTTATGCACTTGTTGTACAATCTACTATTTTTGAATTATTTTTTCTGGTGGTGGTAGGCGTTGAAAATTTTTTTATCTTGTCTAAGTGGGCGGTAAGTCAAAAACTTTAGGAACCTATGCTCTAGGGCTTGCTCTTGAGAGCTAAACGGGTCATTACCACGGATTTTTGTCATCTAAGTACGCAGAAGCTGTACACTAACATTTAGTATAAAGATTTTGTTTCACTATAGTTTTAAGCCTCGTAAATGGGAAATTGTGATTATCAATCGGAATCTTATTAAAACATAACGGACACACACATAGACAACCTCAAATTACACCAATACTTTTTTTAAAGTACTGCCTCCTTACCTGCCCCCAAGCAGTAATGTCAGCATTACTGTGTTCCGGTTTTGAAGGGTAAGGGTGCTGGTGAAATTGCAGGCACATGGGACTTGTCAACTTATGTCGCAGGGTGACGGGCGCAGTGGTAGTGCCCCTTAGATTCTTGCGATTTGAAGCTCTGAGTGACACTGCAACTGTTATGGACAAGCGTGTCGCTTACCACCAGGCGCAGGACTTGTCCGTCCCGTCTTGATATCATAAAACTAAACCTTATCAACTTCTCCATGTACCAACTACGGCAGTTTATATTCTTTGGATTTCAAAATTGTAAAAGTATTTAAAAAAGCATGTAACTGACGTCGTATGCGCAGGTATTTGACGCGACGAACTCCACACGCGAACGGCGACGCATGATCCGCGACATCGTCGTGCACAAGATGGGCTTCAAACTTTTCTTCGTCGAGTCTATCTGCGACGATCCCCGCATCATTGAACAGAACATCATGGTAATCATACCTTATTTAAGATAACGACGTAGTACTGAAAAGATTCAGCCGTATGTGATTGGCTAGAGATAAGCCTCTAAAGCCACATTCATAATGGCTAGCTAATTTAGTTCGTTCACACCTGTTTACCTTCTTCCTCCGCCATCTGTCAAATTCAAATTCAAATTCAAAATAATCTTTATTTCATAGGTAAGCATTATTACACTTGAAATCGTCACAATGGTTAAACTCTACCGCTCATTCGTAAGGCAGATTCCCCTGAGAAGAATGAGCAAGAAACTCTAGGGGTTGCTCTTTGTAAATAACATTTACAATATTTTTTTTTTATTTGAAACATCAGAGATCGAGACTACCTCCATGAGCTAAACGGGTTACTACCACGGATTTTTGTCATCCAAGTACGCAGCAGTTGTATAATAACCTTTAGTATAAAGGTTTTGTTTCACTATAGTTTCAAACCTCGTGAAAGGCAAATTTTGTATATCAACCGGAATCTTGTTATAGAAGCGTATACATTGCCCCTTAAATGATTGTTTGACTTTGTGAAGACGACTATCAAGAAAAGCTAGTTTATTTTTATTCCTCGTATTAATGTTATGTCTGTCACTATTTTTCATAAAGAAATTACTATTCCTTTTAACATAAATTATATTTTCATAAATGTATTGTGAGGCTAGTGTAAGAATGTTAATTTCCTTAAACTTATCTCTCAAAGATACTTTGGGGCCCAGATTGTAAATTGCCCTAACTGCACGTTTCTGCAGGACAAAGATTCTATTGATATCGGCGGCATTACCCCAAAGCAAAATGCCGTATGTCATTAGACTGTGAAAGTAGCTGAAGTAAACCAATCTAGCGGTTTCGACGTCTGAAAGTTTCCTTATTTTTTTAATCGCGTACACTGCAGAGCCGAGCCGTTTTGATAACTTACTTATATGGGGACCCCATTGCAATTTAGCATCTAACGTTATACCTAGAAATACAACTGTATCCACAAGATTCAATTTTTCGTTTCTAACTACAATGTTTGTAACCGTCTCTCTGTCCGAAATAATTACTATGAAATAAGTAGTAAGTAGCTTTGAAGATAGTAGAACTCCTTGTGAAAGAGTTCGTGTAGGGAAGTACTGCCACCTTACCTATTTCTGCCGTCTAAGAGTAATTTCAGCATTACTGCGTTCCGGTTTTGAAGGGTAAAGGTGCTTGTGAAATTACAGGCACAAAGGACTTGTCAACTATGTTTCAGGGTAATAGGCGCAGTGGCAGTGCCCCTCAGATCTTTGCAATTTAAAGTTCTGACGCATGATGCGAATAAAATATAAATAAATAAATTTTGAAAAATTGTTTGGGACGGAGAGCGGGAGTAGACACCCTGTGCAGTGCGGACGCTTGTTTTTTCTTTATTTGCTACCAGAGTGGGTTACAACACGAGCAGATAAATTTATTAATTAAGAAGAAATTTGATTTTGTGGAAGACTGCAGTTCTACTTATTAATTTGTTTATTTGTTTTGTAATATCCTTGTGGTAATTGTAATGGGCCTCTAGGTCACAAATAAAACTGAAATTTTATACATAAACGCATTGACTTACAATTATATGGACGTCGGGTCCGCGCTAAAAAGTGTCCGAACTTATACGGCGTTAAAATCGTATACAGAGCGTCATTCACGCTTTAGTCTTCGTTTGTTCGATTGACAGCGAAGCAAGCAAAATTAGACAGTACTGCGATGACATTACAATTTAAATTCAACGTTTTAGCTTTTTCATATTCCTTTACATGTCACTGCGTTTAAATAGGTTGACTTGGGACATTTTTTTCGTGGTTTTTGTATTAGACCCGTCGTCCATTTATTTGTAAGTCAATGCATAAACGTAATGTATGTAGACAGTATCTCTACTAAACAAATTACTTCGTTAACATATCTATCTAACGCGTTCGGTATTACAATATAGTTATTAATTTAAATATCTTATTTTTAATTTATCAAATAACATTCCAATTTACGCTACATAAGTTTTCCAAAATATTTTATTGTAACAATACCTATTAATTTTTGCTAAAATAAATTTACTAATTAAGAGGAAGTTTGATTTTATGTAAGACTGCAGTTCTACTTATTAATTTGTTTATTTTATTTGTAATATCCTTGTGGTAATTGTAATGGGCCCCTGCCACAAATAAAACTGAAATTTTATACACAAACGTAATAGATACAGACAATATCTCTAGTATTAACACCAATTGGTAGGGATATTAATTTCTAATTTTCTAATCTATTTTTTATCCACTTTGACGTCAAATGGTAATAGTACCGCCACTTTAGGGTCCAAAAGTAACTCATGATTCTTCTATGCCTTGATTTTTTTAAATTTAATTTTATTAAGGGATGACCAACATTTGTACAAGGTGAGTTATACACCGTAAGAATAACCGTATACATAATTGTACAATTTACCACATCACCCCACAGACTACTACATTTTTTTTAAATAACGCATTATCGGTATTGATTAAAAAAAGTACAATGCTAACAAAGAAAATAAAGTTAAAAAACAAACAAACAAACATAATAGCATTACAAAGTACATTTTAAAGATAAATAAATCGAGTTTCACAGTCTACTACAGTGTCATACCTATACTCCGTCCAATTTTTGGACGAATATGAATGCACGGAGTACAATGTTCCAATAACCGCCTTCTTAAATTTGTATTTAACAGTCTATGGCAGTCTGTTGTGAGTGATGGCTGTAAATTTGTAATTCTCGCTTATTATGCGTGAACGCGGACGAATAACTTTGGCAAAGATGTTGTATAATCAATTAATTTATAAATATTATTGTCTAATATACAGTATTCCACGACTATGGGTCACGGAGGGAAAATAAATATTGTAGATAAGATATTTTTCTTCGCGGTGTCATTATTTTTAAAAGTAATACGAAGCATTCGAAGACTTAAAAGAAATCTTGCCTCATCTGGGAATGGAACCGACCAAATCTTAAAAAGAAACCTGTATTTTTATGTCTATTGCCTTTTATTTTTAACCGACTTCAAAAAAAGGAGGAGGTTCTCAATTCGACTGTATGTTTTTTTTTTCCCTTTTTTTTGTATGTATGTTAAGCCATAACTCCGGTATTTGTGAACCGATTTTCATGATTCTTTTTTTGTTATAAAGAGGGTACCTCCATAGTGGTCCCATTTCATTTTGAAGAAAACCATCCACCTCTAAGGGTGGCTGATGACGCATGAACATTCATTTTTATAAATAGCGCCTAAATTTTACATAAGGAGCAATTATTTTAATGGTTGGTTTTGCTATTCTCCAATTCAAGACATTTTTCTCTCTCAATATACTTTGAGTAGTGAGAATCGATTTTTATTATCTCCTGTGTCCAGTCCCGTATAGTGGCGAACTAGGGATTATTTCGATAAAACTTTTTTGACGGTTTTTTTTTTAGTACTCTGAATCAGTAATCAGTAATCGTTTATTGCATAGTCACATGTTTATAATATTAAAATTACAGTACATGTGACACCCTGTTAGGGTGTTTTCAAAGAGAGTGGCGCTATACACATTTTAAAAATATTTTGATAAAAATTATTACACAGTACTATTTCCTAATTGATACCACGCATACAAAATGGTGTCTAGTAGAACTATATAATTTACACATTGTGTTTCAACTCTATACTAATTGATATAATTTTAAAACTAAATACTAATTGAAATAATTTTAGCTACATACATTTATACACAGAAACATACAATTATAATTTTCTATTATTATTTCATATTAAATCATTTAAAGAAGGTCATCAGAAATATCATTAAAGTATTCTGTTATATTGTAATAACTCCTATCAATTAAGAGAGATTTTAATTGTCTTTCAAAAGCCTTGGAATCCTGAGTACATTTTATGCTGTTATTTTTATTAACATTGAGTGGGGACCCGATGAATACAATTTCATTTTTGAAGGAGGTAATTTCAACTTGAACAGATTACGATTATTTCGTTTAACTGTTTTTAACGGCGAATACAAGTCAGAGTGTTTTTTAGTGAATTTACAAGCTTCAAGTATGTATATGCAACATATCGTTAATATGTTAAATTTGCGAAAATAGTTTTTACAAGATGTCATTTGGTCTATGTTTGAACTGTCTGAACTGAGATTATTATGAAGATTATTTCCTTTTAAGAGCCTATACAACCTCAGCTCGAAATATATTTTTTCCCGCACTAATACGCTTCATTTTGCTCGAGTCGAGCGGACGGGACACTGGATTTGTTTCAGAATTTATTTTTTTACAAACGAAACGGAAGTCATGTTCTATTTAGTTCAGTTGATATAAAAAAAATCGTTGTTATATGTAAAGTACGTATTGAATACAGCGGTTTTCTTGTAAAATTTCTAGGTAAGTTTGTGTTTTTTTTTCTATCGTGAAAATTTTTAGGAATAATGTTTTCACACTGTATACTAATTCATCAGTGTATATCCTCAAATGTACTATATATTTTTTCCACAGTGATTGATTCCACACTTTCACTGTTATGCGGAATCAACAAAAGCTATTTGAGATTGTATAGACTCTTAGGTAACATAGTATTTATTTTATTTTTTTATTTATGCATACTATATGTAATTTTAATCGCGCGTACGTAACTAACTCTTAACTGAGGGATAAATTGATATATTACTCCATTACCCTTTCTACGAATAAAGGAAATAGTTATTTCCTCCACCACTTTCATGAGTTCATGAACCACAGTTCAAAGCAATATAATCTTATCAGAGACGTCATAAATGAACCTACCTGAATGATCTTCTTTATAATAATAATAATAACGCTCACAATCAACATAGCCCCGCACTAGGGAAACCCTGTGTCGCGGGTGCCATGGACACACACATAGACAACCACAAATTACACCCAAACTCACGAGAGAAATAAATGTAGGCCATACAAACATTTCTCCCGGCCCGGGAATCGAACCTGGGACCTCTGCGTGGCAGTCCGGCATGGTAACCGTTCGGCCACAGAGGCAGTTAGTTACTTTGATCAAGTACTCCATGTTAAACAACTATGTTTCTAAATGACGTCAATATTGAAACGGTCTATTCATGTTCATAGGGAATATAAATTTTAATTGCCCTATGTTATTACAAGAAGTAATAATTGTAAAAACGACAATTTATTAAAACTTAGACACTGCATTAGGGTATTGAAAGAAATCGGAATTTTCCAGTGCCGGAAAATACCAAAGCTCACCCTGACCCATAGTAGTGAAGTTTAGCTTTTTATGAACAACCACAGGTGACAGAAATGAATGGAAGATAAAGACAGCTTTGAAAGCCTTTTTACTACGGCTTTCAAACAAACATGCCTTTTGGATAACACAGCATTATCCAAAATGAATGTTTTACAAAAGTCAGTTACTTGAACGCTCCTTTAGTTATTGTAGGAGTGATTACTAAGAATTCTATTTAAAAAATACATGAACGCGAGAATGAAATATAGTAATATATATATAGTTTCCGCCATATTATATGTATAAAAGAGCCGCCCTTAATTCATGTCTTTGTGAAGTAAACTTTTGTTCGTTATTTGAATTATCACACGCACTTTTTTGTTGCAGCACGTATAAAATAGAAATGTTAAAGACGTGTAATTTAAAAGATTTTTAAAATTATTATTGATACAGATATTGAACAAACAAAAATTCCGTATGTGAGAACTTAGGAGCCGCGCAAACGTGTGTCTTGTGTTGGATGCAAGTAACCGGCAACAAGAAGCGAATATTCTGTTTTCACACGAAATGCGGTTCGGCAACCTGTGCCATTGTCCGAATGTGTCGATTTTATGTCAATCCGCAGCGAGGACATAGAGAAATTCTGCAGGCTCGATCCGTAGCTCAGATGGCAGAGCGTAGCCATGTTGTGGCGACAGCCGCTGGTGCAAGTCTACTCGGATCGAAGGAATTTTACTTTGTGTTTGTTCGATCTTTGTTTCAATAATAATAACAAACTAGTGAAATATTTTCACAAATTCATAAAAAAAAGTAAGACTTAATTTGTCAGGTTCAAATCAGGTTCAGTACAAATTTCAAAGATATTAAAAGAAAAATTAATTATTATTAATTGTGCAATGGCTATAAAACCATCAATATAAAAAGATATTAAAGAATTAACAAACTCAAAACGTAATGTAACTTAAATACAAATTAAATCATGTGAAAAGTGTGACCATATAATCCCGCCATTTTTTTAATTTGATTTTGATTATTGTAATTACTTAGTTCCATAATTATTCGTTACCTTTTTAAACTGATGATTCTATAATCAATGCTGTGTGAATAAATAATGTTCATTAATAATAATAAATAACGCACACACTCAACATAGCCCCGCACTAGGGAAACCCTGTGTCGCGGGTGCCATGGACACACACATAGACAACCACAAATTACACCCAAACTCACGAGAGAAATAATTGTAGGCCATACAACTATTTCTCCCGGCCCGGAAATCGAACCTGGGACCTCTGCGTGGCAGTCCGGCATGGTAACCGTTCGGCCACGGAGGCAGTTCAGACAGTTAATTAAATTTGACAGAACTAAAAATGGCGGGTATTTGTAGCTATACAGTTTTTACACAAATTAAGTTTTAGTTTACCGAAGTTTTATTTATTACATTTTGAGTTTCTTAATTATTTGTTACTTACTTACTTAAACTGTTTACTTACTTAAATATAACAAGTACGTGTGTTATAGAATATTCAAAACTTGAGCACTTATGAGCGACGTACGGGCGAAAGCCAAACGTTGCAAAACGGGGGAAAACTAAAATCCGTTGCCCAATGTACCGAGAAATCCGCGGGTAAGATCCCCGATTCTACGTACATCTACCTACAATCCTGAAAAGTGTTACAAACGACGAAACGTTTTATACCCAACTAAAACTCCTTTTATTTTATTGGTCTGAGGTCATGGTTTTTGCGGCAGGAAGTAAGTGTCCTACTGTTGTAACAGTGTTTAAATTTAAGTATCTAGGACATTTAATTAAGCCTGATCTCAGAGATGATAATGACATGGAGAGGGAGCGTAGAGCTTTGTCAGTAAGGGCTAAAGTGTTGGTTCACAGGTTTACTCGATGCTCTGCTGCAGCTAACTCTTTTCAAGGCTTACTGTTCTTCTTTTTACGCGAGTAGCCTGTGGTACCGACACACACAAAAGTTGTACATTGCTCTTCGCTCCCAATACAACAATGCTTTTAGGATGCTGTTGCGGCTGCCGAAGTTCTGTAGTGCGTCTGCAGTGTTTGCTGATTATACTACGGAAGAAAATCGCTTCTCTTTTAAACAGAATTCGTAACGGTAGCAACAACATCTTGAAAATGATTGCTGAGAAAGTGGGGGGACCTCTCATAAGGAACCTCATAGAATTTACGCGATCTTTGTTTAAAATAATTTACTAACATAGTTTATAAATCTGTAACTAACTTAAATATGGATTTATGTTGTCCGAAAATAAATAAATTATTGTTATATTATATTGCATGATGAATTCTACAGTGTGAGTTTCTTTTGAAACAATTATAATGTTGTTTTACTCGACTTCAATGTATTTAGACAAGCAGTAGTTATACTACTTTATTTTATATTTATTATTATTGTTTGCGTTAGTGACGATCATATTATCCCTTGACATTGTATTTTTTATTGTAATATTGTGACATTGATAATATGAAATAAATAATTATATTCTATTTTTCTTCTCAGGAAGTAAAAGTAAGCAGCCCCGACTACACAAACATTCAGAACACAGATAATGTACTAAACGACTTCCTACTTCGAATAGAGCATTACAAAGAGAAATACGAACCACTAGAGGAAAATTTAGAAGCGGAATACAGTTTCATGAAAATATACGACACAGGAGAAAAAGTCGTTGTACATAAGCACGAAGGACATATACAAAGCCGTATCGTTTATTACTTAATGAATATACACATCGTACCTAGGACCATTTACTTGACTAGGGTAAGTTCTTTTTTTCTAACGAAGCTTTGTTCTTGGTGAGCGTTACTGCGTTCCGGTTTCGAAAGGGTAAGGATGGTGGTGAAATTACAGGCACATGGTACTTGTGAACTTAAATCTCAGGGTGACAGTCGCAGTGGCAGTGTCCCTCAGACCTTTGCGATTTGAAGCTCTGAGTGGCGTTGCAATTTCTATGGACAGACGTGTCGCTTAACACCAGGCGTCCGACTTGTCCGTCCCGTTACTTAGTGTCATAAAAAAAGTCATCAATTCTATTACAAGCAACATTGACTTACAATTATATGGACGTCGGGTCCGCGCTAAAAAGTGTCCGAACTTATAGGGCGTTAAAATCGTATACAGAGCGTCATTCACGCTATAGTCTTCGTTTGTTCGACTGACAGCGAAGCAAGCAAAATTAGACAGTACTGCGATGACATTACAATTTAAATTCAACGTTTTAGCTTTTTCATATTCCTTTACATGTCACTACGTTTAAATAGGTTGACTTGGGACATTTTTTTCGTGGTTTTTGTATTAGACCCGTCGTCCATTTATTTGTAAGTCAATGACAAGCAAACACCTTTTGCATGAGTTTCATACCGATACCTCCAACGGACACTACGCCAACTTAAACTTTGGACCTGTTCTGTTCTTATTTCGTATTTTTTTTTTCAAGTTTTGTTTTTTGTTTCTTTATTTTTTTTCCACAAAATTCGTGTTGCATAATATTAGTAAATAAATATGGCTGTTTACAAAAATAACAGAAATAGACCAAAAAATTGACGTAGTGTTCATTGGACGTATCGGTACAGTATTCGACTGTGTAGTAACGCAAGCAGGGCGTTTTTAGCACGGCGAGAGCGTGCACAACATCGTTGGCCGCATCGGCGGCGACAGTGAGCTCTCCCCGCGCGGGAAGAACTACGCCCAGTCACTGGCTTCGTACATCGAGCAGCAACAGATACCTGGACTCCGAGTCTGGACCTCCTGGATGCGAAGGGCCATACAGACCGTTACGGATGTCAAAGCGCCGCAGGAGCGCTGGAAGGCGCTCAACGAGATTGATGCCGTAAGTAACAGTGACAATTTCATCTCCACTGCGTTTCTAGGATGATTCGATCTTATTCTATTGTTCCGTGACGTCACTTTCACTGAAAATCAGTGCTGGGAACGACTTACTTTCTTAAACTCGTATCTTAAATCACAAAGTTACTGAAATACAAAAAATGGATTGTTTATATAAATTTTGCAGACTGATTTAACATCACATTTCCTTTTCACGTACTGGATTTTACCTACTCTTAAAGCAATCGTCCATATAAACACCCCTGATAAGAAATTTAAAATAAATAGAAAGTTTTGCCATGTTCTGAATAACCACTCTTTATAAGATACGAGATTGAGAAGGTAAGGCATCGAAATGCTGAGTCAGTGACCCTTTTGTTATTGCAGCGTATCAGGTATCTCTTTACTTAGTGTCTGTATGTGAAGTTTGTTTTTTTTCATGTTTTTTTATTTGTTTTTTTTGTGTTTTTGTTTCGTAATTATTTATTTATATTTTACGTCTGAGTATTATGATTATGTTTTGCTTTTCTTGTTTTGTTTTGTGGTACCATTTGTGCTTACACACACAAATATTACATGATAACAAATAAACATATTTTCTTTCTTTCTTTATTTAGTAATAATATTGATAAGGGTGCAACTAAAGAAACCTCCCCGCACGACGTACCATCTCTTTGCTGTACGTTTGGCACACCGAGGGCAACAATTTTCGAGTACCGTACACCGATCGATAAATCATATTAACACAATGTCAAGCATTATAGTGTATGCCATCAATACAATAAGAAGATAAAAACGAAATATATTAAATAAATCACAAAAGTGTATGATCTATGCAAAAGGTTAATTATACTACTCCTGTGAACAGCATATCAAGCTATACACTTATTCGTTTATCTTTTTATTATACATATAGGCTCCAGAGCAACAGAATAAGATCCGTCAATTTGTAGCTTGATAAGCTGCCGTCTGTACATGAATTACGAAAACCTATGGTAATCAGTGACCTGTACCTCTGCCATGAATTTACTGTGACATTTGCTTTTCTATTCATTTCGGTTACCAATTATTTTATTTTATTTTTTTATTACAGTTTCACATAACAACAATTGATTAATTTCTTATGCACTTTTTTAATCAACTTGCTATTGAATATCGTCAGAAAAATCTTGTTGAAATTATCCCGTGTGACTCCTCCCGCACCGCGCAGCTACCTCAGGAACTGGCTCAATTAAGAGTCTATACTACCTCACATGGCTTTAGTTGATTTCGCATAACAGTGAAATTGTTGAATAAATATATAGTAAAATTGAGGATTATACACTGATTAATTAGTATACGGTGTGAAAACATGAAAGCTAAAAATTTTCACTATAGAAAAAAAAACACAAACTTACCTCGAAATTTTACAAGAAAATAGCTGTATTCAATACGTAGTTTACATATAACAATGATTTTTTTTATATCAACTGAACGTAATAGAATACGTATACCGTACGATATATATTTTTCAAATGGTTGTAATTTCGTTTGTAACAATTATGAAAAAAGCCCCTGACGCTCGACCCAAGAAAAATGAACCTTATTAGAACGGGAAAAATTTTAATTCGTACTGATGTAGTATCCTGTAGTAATTGTGTCATGTTAGTGAATAAACTGTTGTATCTATCTACCTAGACTAATTCCGAATATTGATTCCAGGGCATCTGCGAAGAGATGACCTATGCGGAGATCCAACAAAAGTACCCATCAGATTTCAACGCGCGAGACGCGAACAAATTCGCGTACAGGTATCCTCGAGGAGAAAGCTACGAGGACCTCGTAGCGAGGCTAGAACCCGTCATAATGGAGCTTGAGCGACAGGGTAATGTTTTAGTGGTGTCGCACCAAGCGGTCATGAGGTGTTTGCTGGCTTACTTTTTGGACAAGTCCGCTGGTAAGTACATTATTGCAGAGCCCGGGAAGTAAGGGATTGCTGGACGAGTATGAGTTACAAGAACGAGCTCCAGCGAGGCCTTGTATTAATACGAGTCAAGGAATCCCCGTTACCGCCGAGGCATGTATAGAATTTTTCTCAAACAGTGCGAGGAAATCATAAAAGACTAAAAAGAGAAAGATGTATAATAGAAAATGTAAACAATATTAATTAACGTTTAAATTACGCAATACAATTGCTAAATGAAAATGTTATTGTTTTTCCGAGCACATTAATGGTAGTCTGCTGAACTTCTGATGATGTGTTTGAATATGTATCTATTACTGTATAGTCTCATTTTCGCGACCAAAATACAAATAAAAATTACAAAACAAAAGAAACACTTTAGTTTAGTGTTCCCGCCATTTTCTTTTTCTTTTTTAAGTAAGCGGTACAGATAGGTATCTTTAGTTCTCGCAGTTATGAACACCAGGCAGTTGGCTGTATGAGTTTTTCTCTTGTTTGTTTACGTAGTTCATTAATAGTAGGTAGATTTAAAAGTTTAGAGAAGAGGACATTATTATGGATTTTCATACTTGCCTTGCTGGCCTTGCCTGGGAAGAAGTCGCATGGGCCATAAAATACAAACTTTCCGTGTTCGTTTTTTGAAAGTAATGCAAACATTTCCGAGCATGTTTGAGAAAGACATTTTTTTTAATATTAAAAAATGACGTAGGGTTCAACATGAAAAAAGTATTTTCATTACTGTAAATAAGAAATTACTAACGATCTATTAGAAGGCTTTAGTAACTCGAGTTTTGTATTTTTTGCCGTCTGTGATACAATGTTTGGTGTTGCGGACACCAGCCCGTACACCAAGTACATTTTTTTAATCAATGGATGGCCATCTGGCTATTCTTCCATAGATAATATAAGTCGAACTAAACAAAGCTAAACAGCCATGATGGATTGTAAAACTAAAATTAGCTAAATTTTTATACAGAAAATAATTAAAATCAATTATAAAAAATTCTTAATAATTAGTATATAAGTAGTATGTGGCTGAATTGCAATGAAACTTCTATTTAGACAACATTTTAAGTTAATCTTAATTTTGAATTTGAGTAACCTACTTGCTTGAACTTTAACCTGACCCATGTAAGGAAATACATCGTGGTACAAAATTTAAAAAAACTCCTTACCGACCATGGCTGTAATGGGAACAAAAAAGGCCCAAGGGTTTTATTTGGGGCATTAAAGTCGAGTTAGCCACCGTACAATCATACTATTTACGAACAAGTGTGATGAAAACAATTTTTTTTCTTAGAATCGTGATCCTAGTGTATAAACATTTACAATACTATCCAATTAAATACGATCCCAGCATCGAGTATATAACCAGAAATAGAGACGAAATGTCATTTAATTTGTTTGAAAACTATTCTGCCATATAATCACTGTGACAACTGCGCTTCGATTGGCCAGCCCGAATTCGAAACAATTGACGGGTGTCGTCAATTGTTTCACTTCAAATTGAGCAGTTAATTTGAGCTTTGCTAAAATGGACGAAAATTGCAAAATTACATATTTAATTACCGCTGAAATTTGATTCTGTTTGTTTTGTAATTAGATGTTTTGCTGTTTTCCCCACACCACCGAATAGAACAGCATGCTATTGTTAGAGATATTATCTTTATTACAATAAATACAGAATATTTTTGGAATATGCGGAGACGTACATACAGGTCAGTTGTTGGCGGCTGTCTATATTTCAGTGCAAACGAAAATTTATATTTATAAGTGATGTATCACTGATAAGTTACCAGGAATGTACGGCCCTTTTTTCGTCTCTATTTCTGGTCATATACTCGATGGATCCCAGCAACAAGTAATGCATTTACAACAATTACAGAGGAGCTACCGTACCTGCACGTGCCGCTGCACACCGTGATCAAGCTGACGCCGGTGGCGTACGGCTGCCGCGAGGAGCATATCAAGCTCTCCGTGCCCGCCGTCGATACGCACCGACCTAAGCCCTCCGTAAGTGTACTTACATCTGTACTTACATTTCCAAGACAGACACCGACTTATATATCTAAGTTACTACCAGAGCCATCTAGCGGCAGAATTCGTAATGATCCATCAATTGTTTCTTTTCAATACTAACATATCTCAATGTGAACTACATACAATTTTTAATATATGTAATAGCATTGATCGCCCACGCGTAGTTTGCCCACGGAAAAGGTCATTTTCCCACGTAAAAAGGTCATTAAATATTAGTTCAACCACGTGAAAAAGTGATTTTGCGCAGGCACAAAAGGGTCGTTTGCATACCTAAATAGTTTACTCACGTGAAAAGCCTATTTGCCCACATGAAAAGGCGATGTACCCTCATAAAAAGGCGGTTTGCCCACATGAAAATGTGGTTTTTAGTAAGTAGTCGTTGAGTGTAAAAATATAAATGAAACTGAGAATTAATATGATCAAGAAATATTATATATGATATACTATTTGACACTTGAAATCTGGATTTGGTAGTAAGTTTGAATCTGTATGCTTCGTCCCCAATAATCACCACCCCTATCCTGCGTTTTGCATCGGACTTACTTTAGCGCTTTCTTTTATTACCTTACAGAGTTATCACCGTTAAAAGCGATCTGTTTGATTATTTTTATTTTTGTACGAAAGTAAAATCGGAAGAATTATTTAAAGTCATGGAGCATAAGTTGTTGTTCACTATGTTATTAAATCCTACGAAATTGTTATAATACGTCCATGTGCTTCTGGATCGCTATTTGCTGCTACACCAAGTCCCTTGACAATCTTGGTGCTTCCCATAGTGTTTGTCATACGTTTAGCTGTTTACATTTATTTCAGAGGTCTTAAAAGCCGTGGTAGCTCAAGCAGAGACCATGGGTTCGAATCCAGGCTTACATTTCTCAGTTTTTCGGAATTTATGTGTGAAATTTAATTTGAAACTTAACATGATCTTATCGGTAATGGAAAACAACGTGATGGAACCTACACGTCACAGAAAGTTCACAGCGTGTGAAGTGGGACGTATAAAATGGCTTGATGATGATAGGGATTATAAAGAACGATGATAGTCTAGCACAATGTTTGCTTCATGTGCATGTTTTATATTCTAAGTTACGCACTTCAGGTTCACAAGCCTTGAAAACTTGTTAAATATAACCCACATTAGACCTGGTCCTTAAAGGAGATCCGTGCCAACAGTGGGACTTTTATGTATAGCATGGATGAGGACTGCTAATCTCCATACTAGACAGTGCTAACCGAGAGCCTGGAAGTTGTTTATATTATGTAAATGGCCGTGGATATCAAGAGCTAAAATTATTTTTGACATATCGCACTGCTATTACAATAGTGTTGTAAGTCAAAATATGTGAAATTCAAGATTATACTATTGCCGAACGTAAAATTTGATTCTCTACACGTCAATAAAACCGTCGTTAAAATATTGTAAGAAACAAAATAAATCTACTTAACTCAAAATGAGACAAACTTTTTGCGAACTAATTCTGAATAAAACAGCCTTATTAAATAAGTGTCTAAAAAAGATTACGTTATTTTTTTCCTTTTATTTGTTTCGATGTCTGTAATAAATAAACTTTAATCTTTACATAAATGTTAATAATATTTCACTGAAAGTGAGGAATTTGTTTTTCATCGTCTTATGCTGTGGGGCAATTCAGTAGTCGTAGAAAGTGCGTTTAAGGTTCAGAAGAAGTGTGTTCGGGCGATATAGGGTGCGTGGTTCGACAACAGCTGTAAACCGTTATTTAAAAAACTAAAGATACTGCCTTTGCATGTATATGCCGTGCATATACATTAGGGATATCTGTGTATTTGTCAAAACTTATCCTCAATATTTCAAAACACGTGGTGAAATTAATCAAAGGCGGACTAGAGCAAAAATTATGAATCTTTTGTACCAACCTCGTGGCTATAAAGTAATTTATAAGAAATACTGCTTCAACATGTTTATAATTATTTTCAACAATTTCCCAAATGAAGTTAAATTGTTACAAGGATTGTTGTTGTTTTAAATTACAATTGACAAAATGACTTTTGACACATTGCTATAGTAATAAAGAATACTTAGAATTTCCAAATTCATATTTACATTAATTTGAAGTGCAATTAACAGTAGAAACCCAACATGACATTAATATTTGTACATCCGCTCGCAGGTTGAATACAATATACCTAATTTTATTTAAGACCTTTATCATTACTGTATTCTGGCAAATAAACGTATTCTATTCTATTGATTCTGAAAAAATATACTTTTTGAGTTAGTACACTATTGTATTCACAGTGCGATATACGCGTGTCAATAGATGGCATTGTGTGTTACAAATCGATTTATAAATTAAAGCTTGCTAGCGCGTTTACGAATATCGCTTGTACACCTAGAGATAAAGTGATGCGCGTGACATTTCGGATCGTCATTTCTTAGATTCGAAACTGATACGAATGGGACGTAGCCTGTGCAATAAGCGAAGCGGTATCATCAGAAATTGGAGTAGCTTTGATAAATTGTAATTCGTCAATTATTTACGAAAATAGCTATTTGGTACTAATCGCGACATTTAGTCTACCAATAGGTACTAAATACCCGACTACGCTGACTTGCACCGCGATTGGCAGGCCTCTGGAATTATTAGTTAATGTATATAGTAAATTACGCAGGTGAATTGACCGAAGCTACACTCATGCAATTTACAAAGTAACAACATGATAGATACAAGGCTCCATGTAACACGTTTTTGTTTCTGGGTTTTCAATATCATTTTCTAATTTGTTGTAACATAAAAAACTTTATTTCCCTTCAAAAATTTTGCTGTTGTGGTCAAGACAATAAAAGTTTAAATTTGCGTACCACACCAAAAACACAATGAAGGATGGCGAAAGCTGACCCAAAATCAACGAAGTGCCGTTCATGGACTAAGCTAGTATAATTTTACGTTTTAGTTTATGCCTAGTTATTAATATATTTTTGTATAGTTTTAGAAGTCGGGAATAAAGAAATTGCAAAAGAATGTATTCTAGAATAGATGCAAGAACACAACGCAATTGATTCAATTCGACCATAGATTAGGTAACGTTATTGTACATGCGTTTCATTTTAAGCGTGATTGAATGTTTACATATCTGAAGTATTGGTTACTTTATAGTACACACATATAACATTAAAGCTATAAAATACCTAATCAAATAATCAATTACACAATAATGACAAAAAGTAAAAAATAAAACACAATGTGAGAAAAATGTTTAGATAATATTTAAATGAGAGATACGAATGTTAACAAAGGAACGTTTTGACAAGAGGCCTCTTGCCAATGTCAATGTCACTTTGAGATTGAGAACAGTGTGACCATTATTGGCAGAACCCCCCAGCTTCTACATACTGTACTCAATTAGTTTTTTGATGCTTTGATAATGAACCACAAGTATTGATAGGTCTGTTTTATGCACGTCGTCAAAAACACTGGGTCACAAAATACACGGGATGTCGCCATCCTTCTTTTTGGATTTTTTGGTTTCTTTTTCTTTAAAGACAAAAGTCTATATAGTATATTACAACCAAAATTCTACAAATTAATTGCAAAAAACTTAGAAATGTGTAGATTCGCGAGATTATGTAAATACCACTATGTAGTTATTCTCCTTTTGTTATGAGAACAAGTAACGGGACAAACAAGTCGTGCTCGTGTCACGGTGGTAAGCGACACGCCTATTCATAATAGCAGTGCCACTTAGTGCTTTAAATCGTAAAGATATGAGGGGCACTGGCCACTGTGCCCGTCACCCTGAGACAAGTCAACAAGTCACCCTAGAGTTGGGTCATGGAAAAATTTCCATTTCGGAAAAATCATATTTTTCAGAAATATGATTTTTTCCGGATATATTTCCAATATTTTTCTTTTCAATTTCCACATTTGACGTTGACAACTGTCAAAAGTTTAAGTTACTGAACGAAAACCATGGAGCCATTAAAAAGGATTTTTTTCACTGTTGCGAATCACTCTAGTCTAGGGGTTGTATTCCAGAACTCTACTCAATGCTCAAGTCAGAATTTTAGTATGATTTCAAGCACTGGAAATACGACCCTAATGGCAAGGACTTGAGTATGATTTCTAGTGCTTTACATCATACTCAAGTCCTGACTAGAGCATTGTGTAGTGTTCTGGGATACGACCCTAAATCTCGTTATTTCTCTAAGTTGTTTTTACCTATATATGAGTGTAGTATTTTGTAATTCACGCTAAATAAAACTTTATATTTCTAAACGTAGAACATAACATAAGCCTTCGAAATTATATTTTTCCGGTTTTTCGGGAATTATTCCGGAAAATTTTCGGAAAATTATCCAACAGTACATGTGCCTGTAATTTCACCAACAGTAATGCTCACATTACTGCTTAGCGGTAGAAATAAGTAAGGTGGCAGTACTTCCCAGGACGAACTCTTTCACAAGGGAAAAAAATACTTTTAAAACAGAAACAGAACCTTTTTGAAAATTTGTTACATAGTGATTTGCCATAATCGAGCGTCAATTCACCGGCGTAATTTACGTAAGCGTAGAGCTAATAGCATTTCTTTATAACGACTCCGGCTTCGACAATGTTTTTTTAAACTTTTAAATTGACACATAAAAGCTATGACCGATGACATGTTTCGTATTTATTCCTGACAGGGGAGCGAAGAAAGCTGACTGCGATAAGTACGCTGTGTGAAGCCGCATGTTTTAGTAGAGTAGAGAGATCTGTGTTCTGATTAATATATTGTCATGCTTGTCAAAAATGTATCACACCCTCAAAAATAATGTATGCATCCTTTGTAATACATGTATAGATATGAGATTATAAAATAGTAATGTTTATATTGAAATAAATAAAAATTTGACACTAAGTAGGAATTGAATTAACATCGCTTAACGTCGTCGGCTTAGTGCAAGACTTAAGGCGACTTCAAATTGGACTCATTTAAAAGCGCTTCAGTGGCGCGACTGTGCCGCGTAATTTTTAGGTCACTAATTGTGACTGCAAAAGTATCGGGCGCGTGTCACGACAGTAGCGCTGCAACTGCGCTTCTAAACATTGTGTAAAACATAATAGTGGCGCGACCATTGTAGAGCCACTACAGCCATTCTATAAGCGTCTAATTTGAAGCCCTCTCAATTTTTTTTTAAACTAAATTTGTCCCTATTAACTTGTATTACAAGTTAATAGCGACATCTCTAGCCAGCGCTGGTAGCTGTAAAGGTATCTAACTGGGTGACGAAATACTTTCATAGATTTCTCATAAATGGCGCTACGGATAAAAAGTAGTTGAAAACCAAATACAAAGATCCGACAAACCAGCACATAGAAAAATTCGTGAGGTCTGTTGGTTCGTTCCGTGGCTTAGTTGGCATCGAATCCGGCTGGATCAAAGGATATTTTTCTAGGTGTTCGATCTTTGTATTAATAATTTTTACAACTAATGCTTATAAAATTTACAAGAAGGCAAAATCAACCTTGAACCACTCGACAAACCTGTATTAGTAAGGAAATTGAAACGAATGAAAAATGTAACAGACTCATACTTTATTATTTAAAGTGCAACGTAATATTAATATATTTTGTCACGCCTGTCACTTACATCACGATATAATGGTTTTGGCAAGCGACTACTTTCTAACAGTTATTAATAACCACTTTGAAATAACGTTAAATTTCATTTGAAAATGGATCCACAATAACCTTCACAGTTTTACAGGCTTGTCGCATTATTCGTTTGGATCAATTTTGTACAATTATCTTATTTGTATTTACAATATTTACACTGATCTAATTATGTCATAGTTCATAATTATAATTTTAAAATAGAAGCGAACTACAATTAGTAACGCAGTCGCCTGTCTCTACAGAACGAAGGAACAACCTATGTGATTTTGGAACGTTCGTAAAAAGTCACGGTGATACTATTTGACGGCTGATCGCTGATTTTTTCATCGTGACGTTATTTATCACCCACCTCTAGCTACTAAGCGTCTGCGGGTCGCGTCTTTATAGGAACGGCACAAATACAAATAATTTATTGACAAACGGTATACATTTGTAGATAGGCTTTGACAACCACACTAGGCCATGCCTGTGTCGTGGCTGACAATTCAAATTGTATACGAAAATAAAGGCGATCGGCACGTGTCAATCTATAATAAATACGATATCGTCTGTTGCTTACAAATTTACTCGTTTTATTCGATCAAAAAATTGATCAAACCTGCTGTTACCTTATCTGAGGTTACCTGGGTTTACGAGTTTTCCGCTTTGCGTTGTGGAGAGACTTGCGCGCATGCGCGGCGCCTTGCCTTTGTTTGGGTTGACGACACTCTTGAACCGGCTGCTGCTCTGTGATTGGCCAGTGGTGCTGTCCTCCACAAACGTTCCTTGTTGCTTGCGTGGAAATATATGTATATATAATAATTAATAAGACATATAATAATTTAAACTTTGTATTAGAGTCATATTTATTTGTTTTAATATCGTGCAACTGTAATATGCGATACCCGCCCACTGTCTTAATCGATTTGAATTGTCAGCCACGACACAGGCATGGCCTAGTGTGGTTGTCAAAGCCTATCTACAAATGTATACCGTTTGCCAATAAATGATTTGTATTTGTATTTGTATTGTATTTGTAATATCAAGCTTGCTAGATATCAAACTCACGCAACGCAAAGCGAGCGACTTGTGAACAGTCCCGCCTGCGCGTACGCAACAAATCTTTGCGTACGCGCGAAGCGAGTTACGCAAGCAAGTGAAAGACTTGTGAACCCGGCATTAATATCGAGGATTGTTCGGTACCGTATCTGCCCCATTTCGCTCTCGTCTCGTACGGGACTATATATAATTAACTTTCATTGGATTCGTTGACGTCATTGAAACACTCGAACACACCTTACAGGACCAATTTTCTATATGTATATTATTTAAAAAAAATGTTATTTAAATTTGTATTCAATTCTTTTATGTGAAATATGTGTCGGTTCGGCAGGATCGAAGGAATTTCTTCTGAGTTTTCGATCTTTGTATTAATAAATTATAACAAACTAGTGGAATAATTTACATAAAATAATTGAAAATCAATTCAATACAAATTTAAATACAACGAATAGCGACATTTCTAGCCGGGGCTGGTAGGTGTAAAGGTATCTAACTGGGTGACGAAATATCATAGATTTCTACGCTACGGCTAAAAAGTCGTTGAAAAACCAATACAAAGATACGGCGTAAGCACATAGAAAAATTTGTGAGGTTCGCTGGTTCGTTCCGTGGCTTAGTTGGTATAGCGTCTGACACGGTAAGCTGGAAGACGTCGGTTCGAATCCGGCCGGATCGAAGAAATTTCTTCTAAGTGTTCGATCTTTGTATTAATAATGATTAATGTTTGTATCGAGTTCTTAGGTTTTCGCGATTGTTACACATAGTAAATGAAACTATTTTTCCGGATTTAAATCCCGTATATTTGTTTTTTCAAACAAACCGACTGACCGAACCGACGTTTCAAATATACGCGATTTAAATCCGGAAAAATAGTTTCATTTCCTATAATTATAAATGTTATTAGTAATTATTTTTGACAAGCATGACAAGTTTTTCTGAAACGTAGTTTAGTGTAGAAAAATTGTATAAATAGTCAAAATTATAGTAAAAAATTACACGAAACGAGGTATTCTTTGTACTGCCTGAAGAACCTGTTAAACAGTTAAGTTTTGACATTTTCAATGGTGACGGAGTGTTTTTATGTTTGTTTGCTTTATATGCTGTTTTTTTTTTGAGAGAAAGTGGACGGTTTTGGGCGTTACACGGGGTTTTTTTAGATGTTTAGTTTTTTTTACAATTATTAATATTTCCATTGCCAGATCTTCCATGGAGACTATATAACATTGTTTCTTTTTTTTATATACAGGTATATGTACGCGTTTATGTAAATGAGTCTTCAGCTTTTTGATTATTTAATATTTCGCGTTTATTTTAGACATACACTCCCGGGCACATAATTCGCACCACCTGGCATTTTGGTCTTGAAAGGACTAGAATACAAAAATAGTGTTACCAATTTGCCATCGAAGAAAAACTTTTCCCCCGGTTTTTCAAATCCAAATTTCGAACAAGGACTTATGGAAAAGACGTTTAGTATACTAGTTTCAAAATTGCTTAATAGTTTTTCATCAATCAAAGATTGTTGAAGCTTAATGCCTTAAGCTAATACTGAAAATGCGAGGTGGCTCGAATTGTATATGTATATACGGGAATGTATATTTAGCTTAATATATTTTGTTTTTATACAAAATGCGTCTTTATTACTATTTCCTTTTCATATTAAATCTTGTATACTTCAGTTAGGTATGACATATTGCTATTGACTTACATAAAAATGTGTAAATTTAAAAAAATGTGTTATATTCAAGTGTTAAATATTTCAATTACCTTATTCAGGTAATACCAGCGCCACAGATAAAGCCTCCGGTGCCGCCAGTCCTCAACGGGGAGTCAAACGGCGACCGCGCAAGTGACAAAACTTATTAACTAATCTATAGGTCAGAGCTTAGCGTTTGACCAGTTAGTAGAGACGTATGTATAAAAATAGATGATCTATTCGACATTTTTATTGTTTAATATAAGTCGCACCTTAACAATAAAGTGATTAAATTCAAAGAGTAGTTTTAGGGAAACTAAAAGAATTTATTTAAAAAAAATAGCATAAATGCCATGTGGCTGATGCCATATACGACAACATTCTGTTTAAAATAAATAGGTATGTATTTTTTTATTCATATTTTCAGTCAGTTTCCCAAAAATGTCACAATTCGAATATCGTCATTCTCACACGAGACATTTGTTGTATCTCAAGATTTATAAAGATCATCTTTGAGCTGATTTTACATTTATAATACAATAGAAACCTCGTCTGTAGACAAGTATATATAGGGTTATATAATTGCAATACAGTAAATATTTTGTGATAGTTCGAAATGTTTTATCTTAATAGAAAAGAGAATTGACATAAAAGCAAATTACGATGTATCGATCTCAATTCTACGATAATACAGTCACGTGCATTAATATGGCGTAATTAATGTTCTATTTTGTTTTATTTGCATTCCACAATGTACAAGGTTTTATTTATTAAAAGAATCACATCATGAACCCTTTCCGACACAGCAAAGTAGAAGGGAAGAGAGTAAGTAGGTTGTTGTTAAATGTACATTCGATGCCATATGATACTGACCCCTTAGCCGACCATTTGGTTCTGATTAATGTCAAGAAAAGTGTTAAACAAACTTAAAATATTATGTTAAGAACCTGTACGCTGTAAAGTTATTTAAAAATTATATTTTAAGAAACTTTTTAAGCCAATTTCGACGTTGGAATGGTAACGGTAAAAGAACGGTGATTTACCATAATTTTTGTAAGAAAAAAAATCATAAAACTATACGTATATGGAAAAGCTGAAACTTTCTAGTTGTCCATATATTTTTATAATGTCAAGGGACGGGATGAACAAGTCGTGCGCCTGATGGTAAGCTACACGCCTGTCCATAACAGTTGCAGTGCCACTCAGATCTTTAAATCGCAAAGATCTGAGGGGCACTGCCACTGAGCCCGTCACCCTGAGACAAATTGACAGTCCCATGTGCCTGTAATTTCACCAGCACCCTTACCCTTCAAGTAATGTTCACGTTACTGCTTGGCGGCAAAAATAGGTAAAGGGGCAATGCTTCCCTGGACGAACTCTCTTACTAGGAGATCTACTGCTTTTAAAATAATACAAATAAAATTAGAATTATGATTTTAATATTAATATTTTCTGTAATACTTTCCAAATGCACGCTAGACGTTTTACCTTTCCAGCGTCGATTTGATCTTAAATGTACACTTACTTAAGAATCGATACTACTTTGGCTTGAATTAAAATTTTTCACATATGGTTAATTTAGCTTGGGTTGTGTGGCAGCGACACCGGCTTTATTTCAGAATTAACTTTTTTACATACGAAATTACAGCCGTTTGAAAAATGTACATCGTTTACTACACGTGTTCTATTTAATTCAGTTGAAAAAAAAATCATTGGTATATGTGCCTATTGACTACAGCGGTTTTCTTGTAAAATTTCGAGGTAAGTTTGTGTTTTTTTCTATCGTGAAAATTTATAGGAATCGTGTTTTCACAGCGTGTAGTAAGCAGTGTACATCCTCAATTTTACTATATATTTTTTCGTATGTGATTGATTCAACAGTTTCACTGTTATGCGCAATCAACCAAAGCTATTTGAGGTTGTATAGACTCTTCAATACATAGTACTTTTTCAACCATAAATGCGTAAGAAGGCTCTCTGAATCAAAAAGTCGGCCAAAGGTCAAACACCTTAGGGCATTTACTGTGCTATGAAGAATTAATTAATGTTATAATAACATTTATTTATTAATATATCCTTTAGTTTTTTTTTTTTAATAAACCAGAATTAAAATTCGATTGAGTTTTTTTTATCTGCATTCAGTTGACCAAATTTTAAGCAGGTGAGTTGAAGTTTAGTGAAATGTGGAAATTAGAGCCATTGCCCTATCTCCAGTTCATTAGGTGACAACAGCACTCCTTGTCATAACTAACGCATTTGCATTTCTGTAACTTGTGAGATATTGGCGCCTAAAGTTTTATTGTCATCTAAAATAAATGTCAATTACGCAAAGGGTGAGGCCAGACGAGCGTAATTTTGTGACTTGTGAGTCGCGTAGTTTGAGTTGACGACTCAAAATAAGTTATCTGCCGACTCACGGGCGTAATGACGACTGGCTTTTGGTCGCATCGTGCGACGTACTGGCGCGGGTGGAGGTAGGGGTGAGGGAAGGGGGTCACTTTGGTATAAACGTTTAAAAGCAACTGAATAAAATACGTTAGTCTGGCGCTCCAATCGAATTTCGGTCGTGCGCAAACTACGCAACTCAAAAAACGTAACTCACAAAATTACGCTCGTCTGGCCTCACCCTTAACCTGAAATTTTTGAGTTTATTTAATGGCAGGATGTTTGACCACCATGATATTAAATTATTTATGTGAAACTACAATAGTTTGTAATAATTATTAATATCGAATACTACAAAAAAATTCCTTTATCCGGCTATATTCGAATCGTCGCCTTCAAGCATACCGGAACTACGGAACGAATCAGTGGGCCTTATAAATTTTTCTATGTGCTTGTTGGAGATGTTTCTTTTTGGTTTTTAACGACTGTGTTACCGTAGCGCCATCTGTCAGAAATGTATGTAAACAAATTCGTAAGTTTCGTTGGTTCGTTCCGTGGCGTCTGGCACGGTTTGCTGGAAGACGTTGATTCCAGCCGTATCGAAGGATTTTTTTTAGCTCCTTGTATTAAAAGAAAGATTTCATTATTTAAAGCATATTGCGAAAACTTTTACACAAGCAGCCTGTAAGTGAAGTACACGCAGAGAACCCTGAATACATTAAGGATGCAATATAACAACGCTTTTAGGATGCTAATGGGGCTGCCGCGACACTGTAGGGCATGTACACGGAGGCGCACACAGATGGCTTTCATGTTATTATGCGCAAGAAGGCTGCCTCACTCATGATGCGTGTGCGCGGCAGCGCTAATAGCATTCTAGCCGTTGTTGCCTACAGGCTGGACTGCCCCTACCAACTACATTGCGTGCAACTACACGTGCGTAGGGTATAGGTCTAGATTCACTTTTCACTAAAATTAAGTAATTTTGTATTGTACTAACCATAGCACGTAAGAAAAATTTACTGTATTACTAACATTATTATGGATCATGGTCCGAAATAAATAATTCTATTCTATTAATCAATAATTAATAAAACTGAAACTAAATAAGGTTTTTAAAAATCGCTTATAGGGGTTTGTAGACGTCGTTTCGCTTGTCCCAGATGTGTTAATAACTAAATTTCGCTAAAAATCGATTAAGTTAGTTTTAATAAGGAGGGCAGAGCACGCGGGCCAATTGGTTGCGATGAGCGCCTATTTGATGTCTGTAATTTAATCGTTATACTTCTTAAATAAAATGGTTCAACACATACAAGGACACGTAAAAACCTCAGCAATTTATTTTCAAGCTTCTCTTCAAGAACCCTCTGCATTTTCAGATAGTAAGCGATTTCTGGGTTAGTAATTAATTAACCGATTTCAAAAAAAGGAGGAGGTTCTCAATTCGACTGTTTTTTTTTTTATGTGTGTTACGCGATAACTCCGGTTTTGAAAATTTGTGAATCGATTTTGATGATTCTTGTATTGTTGGAAAGAGGTTACTTCGGATGTGTTCCCATTTAAATTTGAAGAAAATATTCCACCTCTAAGGGTGGCAAACTAGGGGATGAATGACTTTTGTGGTCGGTTTTTTTTATTACTCTGTACTATTTTTTGCAAAATAAAACTGGGTTAAGAATCATTTTCGAGTCATTGTAGCATTCCAATAAATATCGCACCTTTTACGACAGTTAAACTTACATTTTTGTTAGGAATAATTTTTATAGTTCAACTCCGAATTTCATATCTTATGTGATGTCAGCACGCATAGACTTTGATGTGGACACGTACCAACAATTTTTTGTATATTATTGAGAGTAAATTATCCAAATTGCAAGATATATGTAATTCATCATTTGCTCATGCATTGTGTCAGGACGGAACCTATCAGGGTGCGGTTATAGCACAGCTTGGTTTTGGTCTCTTAATGCTGGGTGGTGGAGTCAACAAGTAGTGCCTCGAAAATTTTCTAGACATATTTAATTAGGTAGTATAATGTATCTGTTTGAATTCTATTAAGTGTTTTTTTATGTATTGTTTTGCTAATAAAGCTGACATGCTCAATATTGATCAAAGAAGAAAAAAAAAATCCATGCTATATTTTAATGTAAATAATTAATTTTCAACCAAATTGTATATGTAAGATACAACTTGTCTTGATCAAATTCAATGTTTTCTCTATATATACATATAAATGCACGTGACTGTACTTTTCTCTCTTTATCAAGTAAATAAAATGTTAAACATCTGAAAGGCTGACAAATTAGATTTTTAACCTTCGCTATGTGGTGTTTATTTTTTTCTGTCGAGTCTACAGTCGGATTGTTTATTAGATACTGGCAGTTAGTAATGTGACTTATAAAAGTAACATTGCCATTGTTGTTGAACAATTCATCTGCTAAACTATGTTAATCTTTACATGATGGAAGTAACATTTTTCTGTTATCAAATAATTGTTTTTTTATTTTTTATTTAATACCGACTAATGATATATAAAATATATAAATTACATTGATTTTGTACTTGTGAGTCGAATTTTAAGACATTATTTTTGTTACATCAAAAACTGGCAACCCACAAGGCTGAAATTTAGAAAACAAACTGCTTAAAGCACGAAATGAAATTAATATTTTCATTTTACTATGTTTAATAAGAAGTATTTAGATGTTAGTTTTATAAATTTCTGCCTAAACCATTGACTTACAATTATATGGACGTCGGGTCCGCGCTAAAAAGTGTCCGAACTTATAGGGCGTTAAAATCGTATACAGAGCGTCATTCACGCTTTAGTCTTCGTTTGTTCGACTGACAGCGAAGCAAGCAAAATTAGACAGTACTGCGATGACATTACAATTTAAATTCAACGTTTTAGCTTTTTCATATTCCTTTACATGTCATTACGTTTAAATAGGTTGACTTGGGACATTTTTTTCGTGGTTTTTGTATTAGACCCGTTGTCCATTTATTTGTAAGTCAATGGCCTAAACACTAAGTTTGTTACCTCTAGTTAATATCCGATGAAAAATAATACGACAGCCTTTCTATTTTCAGATTACGGTACCCATTGAGTATGTGTGTCTTTGATAACGGTATGTACTTCTAAGAGTTACATATATAATGTCGATTCGAGCAAACAGAAGGTTAAATTAAATTTAGTGCATCTCATTAGCATTAAAGACAGGAGATTATTTTTTTGTTTAGTTGAGCTGTAATGTTTTTTTTTTAATTTAATATCTATTCGTGATGAAAGCATGCTGTTTAAAGTTAAGCGGACAACCATTTTGACATTTGTTTTAGCTATTTTCCTAATGATGAAGAAACATTGCATTCGAATTTACTTCAGTTTGCGTCTATTGGAATCGCCGCATACATTTTATTCAGGCTTTTGTTTTAAAAAATACTCTAAAAAGCGATATCTTGATTTTATTTAGTGTGAACATTGATTTTATTTTTTGAGTCTTCAATACATATCGATTGTTACACACCGGAGATGAAAATTATTTTTTTTTTCGGATTTAAATCGCGTAATGTTAGATAACGTTTAATATTAAACATAACTGGTTGATGAATTTACCATTTCAGTCAGCCGTAACCGTGGAACCTGTAAAGGGCCGAAACGTAGCCACGTTGAGGCAGCAGGCACTGGTTGGTCCAGTCTGATCGGAGGATTTTTTGTTCGTGTTTGTTCAGTCTTTGTATCAATAACACGTGATTTACATCCGAAAAAAGTTTCATCTTCATTTACATTTCAAATAAAGTCCAAAACTAGATTGGAAAAATTATCTAGAGCTTAGATCAACATGATATCTTAGACATTATCGGTTAAATGTTTAATAATAACGTTTATAAATATATAAAATAAATATATACCTTTGTATTGAGAAGTTGTTTTACAGTAGTTTAAATTGTACTTGTTATATTGTAGCGTCTTATTTATCTATATGAATATTCTCTGCTAACTAGTCAAGCATTGTTTAAGTGGAAAGTCGATGTTTTCAGTAACGTGGTTTTAAGTCAAAGGGTTTAGGTTTATCAGGATCGTAATGAGTGGAGGTTCATGGTTTCTGCCTACCCCAACGGGAGGTACGGTATGTATGTATTAATTCTACACAATCTGAATGGCACTGCTGTTGAGTGATTCTGGGTAAACTAAGTACTGGTTGAACCAGTTTAACAAAAAAAAAAACGTAAATTAATTCCCTTCTGGGTACCCAGAACAAACACACAGGGTTAGACATACACTTCCTCTGTCGTTTTACTGGTACACAGAATTCCCTTATTCCTTACCAGGTTAACGGCAACTAAAAATATCATTAAATTATGTACGATCCATATTTATAAAATATCGACTTTACCCAAATCCATTGTAGATAGACTATAGAATAAAAAAATAATTGTCTATGACCAATGAGTACTTTATAGTGTAAACGAGATATAGTTTGTGGTGGGACTATGACTGCAGAGACTGATGAATAAAATGTGTTTACATTTATAAATTTTAAATCTTGTTAAAGCGTTGACGCCGAGTGCTTGGAACGTAAAAAGGACTTAAAAATTAAATATTACATGAAGACTTTTTGTAGAATCTCTTTGTCTTTGCTATGGTAAACGAAAGAGAGACTCGATGAAACTTCTTTATCTACTTCAAGGTATAATATTTTGATTCGTACGCATGCTGTTATTTATTTATCATCTTTCTTTCAAATAACATAAATACTATTATGGGTTATCTGTAAAACACAACCTCGCAGGGCTATATTACTAACATCATAAACAACAACTTTTTTGACTTTTTACTAAATGTAATAAATTTAATAAAAACAACTTTCAAGTTTTTGTGGTACCTACTATCTGACACTTGTGAGATCTGCATTTGGTAATAAGTTGTTTAGCAACGCTCATGCTTTCTCTTTCTACCGCGCAGACATATAACCGTTTAAAGCGATCTATTTAAATATATTTATTATTGTACGAAAGTAATTTTTGATGAATTAATTTATAAAGGTCGTGAAACAAATAATATAGGCCTGCCAAGTTGTTCATATTTGGCAAATAACCCTATATTATTCCTTAGTGTGCAGTCATATCCATTTCAAAATTAGAATTGCCTACATTTAATTTGCGTCCTTGGTACGTGGAAATTGCGTCCAAAACGGTCCTAGCTTTCGGTCCAAGTACGCAGGGTATTGTAAAGGAACATCTGCCATTGTCACTTACTGCTCAGATTTGGCGTGGGGACTATCGATGCGGTAGCATCGCGAGGATCAGATGCCTCCCATGGAAAGGCTTTTGGTGATTCACCTGTCCCTCCCATCACTCATCACTTGAAATTATTTCAGGCTGAATAAGTTCTTAGAGGTGGATTTCACCAAAGTCGAATAAGTCTTATTCCAAAAATAAGAAGTTAATTACTCGCGTCTCATTCTTGTAATAAGACTTATTTTACTTTAATGAAATTCACCCTTTATTTAATAAAACTATTTCAAACATCCAATCCACTTTTATATTTTTTCCAAATTAAGATATGGATACCCTAATTTATACTGGGTGCATACACTATTTAATTTTTAAAAAAACCTTTTTAAACTTCAATAACTTATTTGACATGTAATTGTATGTGTGTATTAATTGTACAACAGACATGTTAAATAGGTCAGTGACATAGACTATGAAATACATAGGCGTGGCTGATATTGCCATACCCCATGACGATTAAGATACTAAAAAAGTAACAAACAACAATCAATGTATGTATTTGTATAAATACATTTGAAAACCCGCATCGTGTGTTCCCACCCTAATATATTTTTATAAAATATCTCGTTTTGTCTTCTCTCATTCAATCATATTGATTATATACATATTTAAATTATACATAATAGTGATATTTACAAAGTGGCTATGTATATTAAATGTAATATTGTAATTGTTAATTTATTTTTTTTAAATATAAGTGTATTCTAAGTGGGTTTATGTGGTTTTTATTTTCCTGTACACACTCCTTTATATACATATAATTAATCGTACATCAAGAAGTACATAATAAGTAAGTTTAGTCTGCGAGAAATAGAAAGCTTATTACTTAAATAATATGTTATCGCCCCTGTCGAGGACAGACCCTCTTTATAGTTTCTAGTAACTGTTAGTCTATGTTTAGCTCTTTGTCTCTGTCCTTTTTTATACTCTGTGCTTAGCATAGTATTAGGGTCTGTCCCGGCCTGCTACTTAAGGTAAACTGTTAGTTTACGAGGAGGGCGATGTCGAGGACAGACCCTCTATAGTTTCTAGTTATTAGTCTATGTTTAGCTCTTTGTCTCTGTCCTTTTTTATACTCTGTGCTTGCTTTTTCTTCGTTTCTCTTTACTGTCTGTTTCCTCTTTAATAATACACCTTTTTCCTTCCTAAACCGCCGTTTCCTTCGCTGTCCTCGATAGCCCCCATACAAATACATGTCCATTTTAACTACATTAAGAACCAAATAGACAAATAGAATTCAGCGCCAATGCATCTTATTGGTATCTATTTAAAGTAGCAAAGATCTGAGGGGAACCGCCAATAGGCCCGTCGCCCTAAGACATAAGCTGACAAGTCCCATGTACCTGTCATTTCACCAGCACCCTTACCATTCCAAACCGGCACGCAGTAATGCTCACATTACTGGTTGGCAGCAGAAATAAGTAAGGTGGCAGTACTTTCCTGAACGAACTCTTTCACAAGGAAGTGCTATAGCTACTAAAATAAATCAATATAGTAGCAAGCTCAAAGGCATGACTGACTTCAATAATTAGATTTGTTACTATAAAAGTCATATTTGACGTTTGTTACCATTGACTTACAATTATATGGACGTCGGGTCCGCGCTAAAAAGTGTCCGCACGTGTAAGGCGCTAAAATCGTATACAGAGCGCGACACTCCGCTTTAGTCTTCATTTGTTCTACGGACAGCGCGATACTGCGATGACATAACAATTTAAATTTCGAATAGGTTGACTTGGGACATTTTTTTCGTGGTTTTTGTATTAGACCCGTCGTCCATTTATTTGTAAGTCAATGTTTGTTACCTTAGAATAATAACGCATAGAATGATAGTTTCATATCAAACGAACTGTCACAAGTGAGGCAAAAATCAAATTCATGTAGGCTAGTTTTAGTAGTACGTTAATTTTCGGTTTTAGTGAATATTTATATAAAAATACAAGTTGAAACGCGTTACTTCCTTGTGGAACGTGATGTTAGTATCTATTTTATGTTTGTCTAGCGTATTTTTACACTCATTTACCGCACATTTCGTCATCTTTAGATAAAATTCTGGAGCTGTTCGCGGTGCAAGTTGACCTTGAGCACTGAAGGCCCGCCCGCTCGTGTAGGCCCTTTGGGAGCGCTTCAATTTGCCTCACTTAGCGTGTGCGGGCTAGGTTTCTATGCGTTATTATTCTAAGTTTGTTACGTTAAAAACAC
Source organism: Hyposmocoma kahamanoa (assembly GCF_003589595.1). Lineage (NCBI taxonomy): Eukaryota > Metazoa > Arthropoda > Insecta > Lepidoptera > Cosmopterigidae > Hyposmocoma > Hyposmocoma kahamanoa. The sequence goes on from NW_020654466.1 coordinate 21,939,886, forward strand.
TAATATCAAAGGATTTTGCTTGTTAGGTAGTTCAATTCAAAGTCAAAGAATCATAATATTGCATAGGTAAAAAAATGTACACTTGAAAACGTCACTTTTAAGCTCATTCACTATGCTGACTTCCTGAGAAGAACGAGCAAGAAACTCTAGGGATTGCTCTTTTCAAATAAACTTAAATGCTGTGGATCAAATTTGTGTAGCCATGTTGTCTTTCCATACATCTTTATCTTCTGTTTGTGTTTTAGTTCTATTCATGAGTCAAGTATTAAAAGTCACATTTAAATAGTTGTGTTGTGCCCTTTATATGCAGTTATAATATTATATATTTTTTTCTAAGTTAAAAGAGAACATTAAGGTATTTTTAAAAACGGCTGATTAAAATACAATGAAATTTCTGTATAAAACATATTGTATGTATTTATAACATAAATATACTACTTAATATCAAATGTGTATTTTAACTATTCTTTTCAATAGAAAAACCTAAAAAATATTTAAATACGAATTTAGAAATTCTGCTTGTGACTTTCTGCTGAAGGCAGCATTGATAATTAAGTTATATACATAAAGTTCGATTCGTAATGTGACAATGTGACCTCTGAAAGTTTCACCGCGTCTCTAATTAGCGCGTATACCTTCACGAGTTCTACAATAACATACATATCTTGTTGCCGGAAATATCAAATTGTTTGAATCCAATGCGGCAAACTGAGTTTTTTGTATAGTGCTATCTAGTGAACAGTGGCAATAAGACCAAGTTGTCATCTTCCAACAATTTAGTACTCGCCTCAGGACGCGCACTGGCATACGAAATAGTTTCTGCTATGAAAAAGAGATGGCGCTAGTAGTAGCATACCAATGTGCCGGCTAATTCATGAATATTCATAGTCAATACCTTGCTTTGCCTTATATGTATTACAGCTAACTGGAATAATAACGAGACCTATTTATCTATACCTTAAGTCTTGAATGACAAAGTAATTTAAAGGAAATATCTGTCGTTTTGCCACCAACGAAACAAATCACATAACTATAGGTACTCACACTATCTTACGTGTGTAAACAGTTTGACTTCCGCAACTACTTATTGTAATGCCTTATCGTGAATATCTACAACCATTTCACTCAAGTTCTTTTACATTAGGTAAAGAACGTTTTAAACATTAAAATTAATTCCCCGTCCTTGTACCATTTTTGTCTTGACTGTACCTAGTAACAATAATATCAATGATGTCTAACTTAACAAACTAAATACTACCTACTATTAACAAATAATAACTAATGACTTTTGAACAATTATTTTCTTTCTGTGCATTGCCGAGTAGACATATAAATAATTTCAAAAGCGTACAAATAGAAATATACAGGAAATAGAGCAAAAAATCTATCGTAAAAACGTATTGATAAAATATTGTAACCCACTTTCCGGGCTGTAACAAAATAGCGCGCCGAGCTCGGCAGACGGCTGCCTGCGTAGGTACATACATCTATGTACCGCATCCGTCCACTTCGGTTCATACATAACGCAGGCAATCAATAAAGTACGTACATAAACGGACATGTAGTGAACGCTCCGATGCTTACCTATGCCTACGCGTATCTGCAGCGCATTTCAATGTAGATATTTGAACTAGTTTCGAATGGATTGGGGATCATAAAGTATGGAATAGCCTTGTTTTTACTGAACTACCTATGTCGGAGAATTATGATTTAATAATCGGCGTATTATATGTATGTTGTATGTATGCATGTACATATGAACGTGTATTCGTCTGTTCTCCATAAACCTAAACTACTAAAGGAATGATATTTCTAGGTTAAGGCATGTATAGGTTGTTCTTGACTTTAGATATTTTTATGAAAAATTCAATACGGTATCATTACATACGACAAGTATGTCATAAAAAACAAAACTTCTCGCATACCATCATGGTAGAAATTAATGTCAGATAAAAAGCTATAATCGACGAAAAATATAAAACAAATGTGGCGATAGACTAATACGTAGAACAATACTTTTTGAGAGTCAATTTGCTCTATTTTTAAAAATATCTTCAACTAACACGTGGATGCAGTTACATAGAGAAAAAAATATTTCGTCATCATCATCCCTTATCGATCATCTTGTAAGGTTAGATCTCTTTTGAGGAAAGGGTTCTTCAGTAATACTTTTTTTTAATAAATTACAGCTAACGTAGCTGTTATCGATACTGCACATATAGTAACTTAAACCGCTATTACAGTCTCAGAAGTTATTTGTTTAGTGTGAATATGAGCTGATGTTTAAAAAATATTAGTAAATCTTTATAGATAAAATAATCATTATATGTATATATACTTGCCACTATGCTCGTCGAGTACGTTAAGGGCCTCCTACTATGACTCATTCTCTGAAACGTTAAAACTTTACGATAACAAAAATTCCTTTACTTGCCTTAAATAACATTAAAATTGGCTCTTAAATCAATTTGATTTTAAACGTTTTAATATATACAGTTTTATGTCGTAGTCGAGTGGTTTTTGTTTTTAACTTTTATTTTGATCTTTCTGAGCTGTATTGCTAAAATCTATTACTATATAATTATGTGCTATAGTCGTCGAATTTTCACATTTTCAAGTCAGTAACTGCAGTTTTATTTTAGCTTATAAAAAAACCAATTAAAAATAACTTTTCAACGGATTACTTTTTATTTCTTTGCAAAGTAGCACACGTAAAATATCGATATAAAAAATCGATGAATATCTAATGATTATCGATTAATACCTTAGATCATTGACTTGTCTATGGGTCTCAGCTGTCATTGACATTTCGACGTTCAAAACGTATTTTTACGAATAGATTTTGTGATTTTTTTAATTTTGTCTCGGGCAATAATAATCTTACATAATTAATTTCTTGGAATTGCGTTAAACATGTTGCATCGCATACTTTATTTCTATATCCATCGCACAGTATTTTAGGATGATAGTTAGCAAAATTTTGTGACAATTTGGCAAAGATGGTTTCGACTTTGAACACTTTGAATTTAGAAGAAAAATATAACAGAGGTGCGCCATATTTTTGAAATTAGTGTGACTTGTTATTATCATGAATAGGTACGAGTGGAATTTAGATGTTTCAAACGGAATTTATGTTGCAGTTCGAAGAAACTTCTGTTTTTACTTGGATATTCAAGATCATGGTCTTGCTCGTTCTTTGTCAAGAAGGCTTCAAGATATGGGACTGGTAAGTAATTCCAGTCTATTTTTGCCGCCAAAATCAAGAGTCGTTTCCATAGTAAAAAAGCTACGTTGCGCTAAGTATTGTAAATTTTTGGTTATGTATTCCAGGATTAATCTTCTAAATATGTGAATCGTTCATTTAGATTGCCAACGCTTTTGTTCTTGGGGTATTCAATTTGGTCGCATAGCAAACGTTCTGTTGTACGGATGAAATTAATCTTAATTAATTTGCAATGTATATAATTATTGTATTCACATCTATACTTCGGCTAAAGGTTTAGCTAATAGAGAATTTTTGATGCACTGTTTTTGCGGTCGCTTAGTATATAAAAAACATATTTTTTTTATACCATATATTAAGTACCGTCATGTTCTATATAGGAACGCAATTACTACGGACCAATGAGAAACGTTTCCCCTTCCACGCTTCAACAGCGCCCCTAGCGACCTAAACAAAAACTAACAAGAAATATCTCCATCTTGTCTGACAGATTTGTGTTTGTTGTTATAATTTCGATTTTATTTGGCAAATGACGTTAAATAACTGTGAAAGGTGTCTGAGATGTTTCACTAAACATTCACGCTGTCGGCGCACATAGAAAACAGTGATTACTATAAAGATAAGTTGTAATACGAGACAAATCTGGTGGAGTGACGAAGTGCCCGTCTCAGTGACTGGTATATAGTTACTTATTTTTGTGATAAGGCGGCGCGCGGGGGTCTCGCGGACGGCTTTTATGTAAGTATACATATTGTAGAATAAGAACACATGCGTACCGACCAGGCGATCTAGTCAGAAATGTTCAGAAAACACTTTGAAACTGTGTTGTCCGAGTGGGTAGCGGTCGCGTAGCTTGCGTTCGATTTTAGGTCATCTTTTGTACTGTGGCGTTTGTGCTGCCGTCGCAGCGCGAAATGCACCAAGCCGAGGCCGCGCGGCGCGCTCACTCACCCCGCGGTGCACTACATTTTAAATGGCATTCAAACTATAGTTTTCTTTGGGCTTCGCGTGTGTATGCTTTAATTTTTGACAGTTGATATTGCTTTTCGTCTACAAACAGATTTAGATCTTAAGTCGTACGTGTTAAGGGTGATTTCGGTATGCATTCCGATGGATGATATTTTTTGCGCGGGACGGTTGGCGCGAGTGGAGCGATGCGATGCGTCCGCCGGCGTCGGCTGTGATCCGGCGACGGATTCGAGGAAAAGTCCATGGCGGGCGAGGCAGGCCGCCGCTTGCCACTCGCCGCCGCCACCGCTTGCTTGCCGCGTCGATAACTCGCTTGCGACACGCGCCCATCCGCGCCACAACCCAACAAACAACTACAATCTACATTACGCACGCATCCTACTCTATCGCCGTGTGCTTGACAAGGATAGATGTTACATACTGCCTAACACATTTCCAAGTATTTATACCCACATCATGTTCTGAGAATGTCCCCTGTTGCTAAGTGCAGTCAGCATTTTGTGGTTGCAACATGCTTTACTTTATAGGGTCACTGCTGACTTTCACATTCAACCAAATAACCCAAGTACCTATTGACAGGTCTTATCAGAATTGCTAAACAGAAAAAAACAACCTTGTATTGTAGGTTAATCAATTGAGTTTGTAATGGCAACACTGGTAATGTCTTATCTATCTAACACACTTTATTGTAGTTTTAATGTACAATAGAAATTATAACTTTTGTCTATTAGTGTAGTATACACTAGTTTACAAAAACTGCAAAAATGTACATTTATCATAGAAACAAAATGAGGTATTCATTTACTAAACTAGGAATGGCATAACTTATCTTCTGTAAGGTTAAGAGATTGGGGTCACCTTTGAATATGTATTATAATAGCAAAGTGACTATTTTTTTTCCTATGCAACAAGTATAAGATGAATTTGACATTTAAGACCCATTTTGTATTGAGCGATAATCACATAAGTAGTTTAATTTTATAACACTACTGATAACAAATTCTGTAAAACAGAGAGCATTTTTAAAATAATGCATTCTTGTATTACATTTGACTAAAATTTTTGTTTTAAAATAAAAAAAATCTCTTATTGGTACAGTACGTTTTGTTGTACTTATGAAACTATTTAAATACTGGACAGTAACATTGTTGTTAAAGGTGATTCCCAAATCATCTTTCACATTGGCTTAACTGAGTTCATACTTTTTTGTTTTTTTAATTTTTTAACTAGAATATGAATATAAATGTAAAAAATTCATTGTGATATTGGGCAGTTAGGTATTTTATACCCCAAATATACTATAAAAAGAAGCGCGGACCACTGGAAAAGATACCTTAACATAAAGTAGATACGTTATTGTTAGAAGTGTATACAATTTAGTGTAACAAATTAGTCTCTAGAGAACATTTCTTTATATTTTTTGACACGAAGACTAGTCCAGTCATTGTTTGATTACATTGTCACGATTATTTCCAGCAACAAGAAGTATTTCTAACTTCGCGCGTGACGCACGTGGTGCGCGAGCACGTCGGCGTCGGCGCCGAGGCGAGCGGGACCGCGCGTGCGCCGGCGCGATGTAGCGGCCGCGCCCGCGCCGATGCCATGCTCGAGCGCCTTAGGGAGCCGCACCCCAACCCGCATGTAGTGCACCTTACTGTGCAAAAGGTATCTCCATCTCCATACTAGAAAATAGTATTTAGTAAGACATGGTAGTTTTGGTTGATAAAAGGTGGGTCAAAATTGATGTAGAAAGAGTGTCAAGTCACACCCTAAAATTATGACATGACAAAAAAACATTCCTATAAAAAAGAATTTAACTATTTCTGCAGAAAAATTTTGGCTTTAAAATTAGGCTCAAACAGTGCAAAAATTGGTTAAGTGACACTGCATGAACTTATTGTCTACTTCACTTACTATTATAAACTTTAATAATTTCCTAATTCTTTACTAATATTACTAAACATAATATTTCTACTAATTTCTTAATGGTATATATTTTACAGCTTATGTATTCGTCTTTCAGGCTATAAGTCTATTGGATAAACTGTATGACACATTCTTCACGGCGCCGCGTAAAGCGCATATCAAATACTTCAGTAAACATTATATCAAGATTGAATTCTTGGACAAGTATGCATCAATATTATAAAAAGTTTCATCCCGTTAACAATTAACATCCATTACTAACACATACATGTCTTTGTTTCTAGACCCTGCAGACCAGTGTTCAAAGAATTCGATGAGTGGCCCGCCATTTCGCTAGAGCCTGATCCACCCAAAGAAAAGAAAGAGAAAAAAGAAACCAATCCTACGCCAGTTAATCAAACTAACGACATTAATCAAAACCTTCAAGCCAATCAGAAGTAAGTACTATCTTCCAGAAGCTCATGTCATTAGATGAAGCAATCCGCTAATTCTAATCAGTGGGTCTCTCCTTACAGAATGACAAGGAAAAGTCGTCCGCGCATCAAAGAACGGGAGGACAAGGAACCAAAAGGAGGGTACTGTGAAATGTGCAACGCGGACTACGTAGACGCTGCCTTACATAGGAGATCTCCACACCATTTGGCATTTGTTAGAGACCATACTAACTTCCTATCTCTCGACTCACTAATCGGGTCGGGCGCCGATGTGACTACATTCCTAGACAAAGCTACACCGATCAACGGCGAGCGGCGATCGCTACGAAAGATGTGTAATGGTGAAGTCGAGCAGCCAAAGAGTAAACGCTCTAAGCGGTCTCAGTCGCCCGATTCCACCATCAACGGCAACCAAAGCCCTAAACGAAATGGAGGTCTAGAGGACGAGAAGAAACATAACACAAGGTGCAGTAAACGAAGTAGCGAGATCGAAGATCGACAGTATTATAAAGTAGTTGGTGTCAGTACAAAATTGCGATCCAGTGGCGGATTTCAAACAAAACGCAAGGAGTCGCCACCCCCTTGCAATGGAGCTAAACCTCTGGTTGTAAAGTTCAGGAAAGTGAGACGTTCGGAACTGTCTGTACTTAGCGACGAGGCGGAACAATTCATGTTTCCAAAACGCGCCAGCTCGACGAGCTCCACGTCTTCAGATGAAGACGACAAAGAGGAAGTTTTGAGTCCAAGGCGGAAGACTCCTCAACCGCCGCCGCAGTCCATAGAGAGACGGCGGCTGGCGAGGCCGCTCGCGCTCAAGGAGGAATCCTCGGAAGAAGATGGATGGCCGGAGGATACTAGGCGGCGGAAACGGAAAGCGCCTCCCATTAAACGTGGGAGAAGAATCCCTTTGAAACCACTTGATCCTGAGGCTGAACCCCTACCCGAACCATCTGTACCAGTGGAGCCGGAAACTCCTCAGCAAGAAGTGGAAGTGAACCCGTTAAGAGAGGAGCCAGTAGAGAAATGCATGAAATGGGAAGATGGAAAGCTAAAGTATACGCCAGCAGTGGAACAGCTTGAGTTCGCATTCGAGTCAGTGCCTCACAGCGAGCCCTGGTATGAGACATTCAAACGACAGGACCAGGACAAAGTCCTTACTAGGAATGTGCCACAGTATTTTGGTAAGCATTTTGACTTACACAGACTTTCATACTTTGTTTTTTATTGTATATCACTACATTAGTGTTATTTATGACAATTTTTTTATTGTTCTTTTCTGTTGTTTCAGCACTGTACACTAAATCACCAAAGTTACCGTATGAAATCGGTCAGTTACCGCCATTGAAGCCAAATTGTTGTCCTCTCAGTGACCTAGTCAAACGAGACGACAAGGCCGGACCATCGCGGTCGTACGGCACCCGCGGCATGAAGAAACAAAAGATTCGCAAACGAACAGCGGCGCTCATAGCGCTGGAAGGACATCCTAGGAAATCGCCTAGAGAACATGCGTCTACCCTAGCTATACTCGGTTCAGCAGGATTGTTGCATCGACGGAAAAATATCGATGACGCGAAATCAACAGCGTCAGAAGACACTATCAGTGATACTCATAGCAACGTCAAAGTGGAACCTGTACTTTCGGAAACTCAGGAAGCGTCAGAACGCCTGCAGCAGTTCCTGTCAGAAGTGTTTGAAGATGCGGCCGAGTTCGAAGTCTCTGAAGAGGCGATGGAAGGCGAAGCTGCGGTGACGACCTCGACGAATGCGCCGGACGTGTCGAGTTTAGTCTCCGAGTGCGAAGGCTGTGAACTTATACGGAATGAGATAAAAGAAGGTTTCGCCAGCGAGCAAGGGCGTCCACGAGGACGTCGGGGCAAATTCAAGAAGAAGAACCGAACCGGTTGGCCAAATAAGAAGAAATCTAAAAAAGGCTCGCGGACCAGCAGCCTAGAATCTGAACAGAAAGCAGACAGTAGCATAGACCGGTCGTCCGTCGAGCCGCACGACGAGACTACGCAGGATATGATTAGCGAGGAAGACACCAACTTATCAGAGACTGAAAATGATAAAACTGCCACAGACGACGGCCAGGACTTGTCGCAGGACAAAGTTTTAACCGAGGAGAAGATTTCGGAGGATGAAAGCGAGGAGGAAGTTAAAGAGAAGAAAGCAGTGAAACGGAAGTTGCCCCCGGCTAAGAGAAGCTCGCACTCCTCGGCCTCAGAGACTGATGAAAAAGAGGAAAAAAAGAAGAAGAAGCGTGCACTGGCAGGTTTACTGCTGCAGCCGGTAGTGAGGGTGGCGCGGGTGGACCCCAGTGCCGCGCGTCGTCTACGCTCTGCTGGTAAGCAGCGCGCCAGTCGGTACAGATAGCGCGCGAACAATAGGAGCCGCAAGCGGCCCTAACCTGTGTCACAGCACGGACTATAGCCTAATTACGTAATATCCAGTGGACAAATCCAGACCTTACCAAGTAAAAATTTAATTATATCCGTCATTTTTATCGCACTGTTAGCAGATCACCGAGTACTATTTTAAATCAGTGTTGTCATTAGACGATATTTACATTTTACAGAATCTTCACTTCAACCTTTATGTATACAAATTTCCATGTATAAATATAGACGTAAATTGCAAGTTTTGGCTCTAAAATTTGCTACAAAACTTGAGAGATCGCAATATTATAATCTTATTGGACAAACATTTTAAGGCTGCCAAGAGATTGACTGCATGTTTACAGTTAATGCGTGAAGTCGTAATTAACTTCGTGCTTCCGAGACCTCAACTACATGAAGTTGATACATCATCGTCTGTTAGCAGATTTAGAACCAAATTATTGCACTACAGACTTCAAAACATATTCATAACGTACCACTAAAAATAGTTAAAATGACATTATGTCTAATGTTTTACAAAACAAACTTGTTCCTGTACAAATAAAATACATGAACAATATCAGTAGTTGTGATCTCTATCTATAGTTGACAATGAATTGTTGCTTTGAACAACAAAGTCCTGGATTTGTAACTATAAATTATTTGTAAATATTTCAGAATAAATGTCAATTCCAGATTCAAATTTTTACAACTTCATTTGTATCTGGAAAATGAATTTCTCTTATTTTGTAAATGCTGCAGAGAAGACAAGAGGTTGGACTTCAGAAAGCACTGCTATTTGTTTTTCGTTGATTGTATATTATCTACCTGTTTCTTTTTTCTGTAGTTAATTTAATGGAGCAGTATTTAAGTTTTGTTTTCGTGCAAGAGTAATATATCACGAGTCTCGAACTTCGGATGTATGTTGTGTACATAGTGGTGTAATATATTTAAACGATTTTTCTAGTATGTGTGTGTACTGTACGGAAGGTAAGGTGCATTATAGATGTTGCGAGCTTAGTCTTAGAATATGGTTTTCTTTGGATGATACGTCTTGTGAAGTTTCATCAATAAAGTTGTATAAAATATGATATTCTCATTTAATTGTTTCATTTTAAATGAAATTCATAGATGTTCCAAATAACGAGGTTTCCACATGAAACTATTGCAGAGTGGGAACCAACACTGCCTTCTATAACATAAGTAACAAGTATGTGCTGTTAATGATTTTTTTTTTTAAGATATTTTTTATTTCATGATCATGTATTGTAGTGCCTCTGGCTGAACTGACCTGAGTTCGATTCAAAGCCTTTCAGCCTAAATATTTAGAATAAACATAGAAAGTAGTGTAATTGCCTTGAAACAGCTTTTTTGTGTCCAAAATGTGAACTAGAGTTGTAGAATTATGCTGCACAAAGACCACCCAGAGATTATGAGATACTTCAGCCTCATATTCAAAGGCTATATAAGTCTGATCTTCATTCACAAAGTACATGGTACATTTTTTTCTTTTATTGTATGCATGTGGTCCAAGTGATCTTTTTTTAAAGTTGCTCCAATTCATAGGAAAATTACAACGGAATTTGTGCTTGTTAAAATCATAATACTATATATATAAATTTATGGTCTTATTAACTAGAACTCTCATGACTCAAAGAAAATGTTATATCAGAAAGCACTTATCGTTTCTACTGTCACTTCAAATATTTTGTTAACAATTTGTTAAAAACTTGGAACCACTTTTTAATCATTTGGATGAGCAGTTAAGACTTAATCAGGATTCATTAAGATCATTCAACCTGCACGTGCGCGGTACGAACGATCTTTGAATTTATGGTCTGTGACTAAATTGGTTCGTACAACTCTTGTGTATCATAACAAAAATATTAACGGAAACAAAAATCAAGACACAATATTTTATTGTTAGATTTTGATTGAAAATGATCACATTAAAACAAATGATCTACTCTAACAGGCATGTAATTAAAAACAGAATTTACACTTTATACATTGCCACTGTAGTCCAGTTTTCCACATTGTTCTTTCTTTTTGGTATAACAAATTAACTTTGAACTATATATCTAAGCTGAGTGTAAAAAATCTTAAACCAACTGCCAACAAGATGTAACACTTGACAATTTTATTCCAGCTTCAACTTATTTCAAATGGCAATCATGAAAACCCACAGTTGGTCTAACATTTTATCTTCATAAATCCCTAAAATCTGAGTTTAGTCATAACAATCTTGTTTGTCAGCTACATATTGGATAATGTCTTTGGGCTTCATTAGCCTCTCAGCATCCCCATCAGGGATCTCAAATCCAAACTCGTCTTCCATAGCCATGATCACTTCCACATGATCTAGAGAGTCCAGACCCAGATCATTTATGAAATGCGAATCAGGATTCAACTGAAAATAAACAACATTTATGTTAGCTCAAGCTCTAAATGCAGTTTTTAGTAGAATTTCTTTTACTTCTTAATTCTACTACTAGGCTACCTTTGATGGGTCTATTTTGTCATAAAGCTGTAGTACAAGAATCACCCTTTGTTGGATAAGGCTTAATGTGAGCGGTGGGCCACCACTGTAGTTGCGAACACCGCTAAATAGTCCCTGAAACAAAACAACAAATAAATGCTAAATACCTGACAATCAGATAGTTTGTCGTACGCCTTGCACACTTTGAACACGCGCTCCTCTACCTCTTCCAATGAGGGCTTGGGTGGGCCTTGCTGGTAATGCCGTATACGCTGAGATACCTAGACAGTTAGCATCAGTTGTACACATTTGTTATGCAATAACAATTTTGAGGTTATATCATTCAATATTTCAAACAAGTCACTTTATTCACTGAATTAAAATCGCACTATGTTTTTAATTCATGTATCGTCTTTTAGAGCGTGAATTTAATTAAAGTTAAGGAAAATCACGTTGTATTGATCGGAAAAATACATTACCCCATTTTGAAGACTGCATTTGTTGTTAACTTTTACAGCTATATTCACTGCATGATACTTTTGTTGCAGAGCTACAGTTGAAAGCCGGCATACCACCGGGGTCTTATATACAGTAGGTTTTCGTAATAACCCATTGAAAGCACTTCGCACAAAATTTACGGCGGCCATTTTTCGTACTTCAAATAAGAACCATAGTTAAATCCAGGATAAACTTGTGACGCAAGGTGCTAGTTTTTGTCATTTGTAACAAAACCACTAATACACGAGAAAAGATATTTAGAAATTCCTTCAGTGCTTCGCAAAAAGCCAAAAAAGAAAACCAAGTTTTCACTCTATGGTCATCTGCTGACAGTTGTGTTGTCATAGTTGTCATTCTGTTCTTGTGTTGTTCTGGTGGGGACGTATGTTGGAAATGGATGTGTTATTTTTAAACAACTAAAAAGTCATTAAAATGGGAAACGCTGACACGAAATTAAACTTCAGGAAAGCTGTAGTTCAGCTCACCTCTAAAACACAGGTAAGAATAACGTTTGTTGATGCCTACGCAGTATTGATGATTGGAAATGATGCATTGGTTTTATCGATGTATTTCAGCCTGTGGAGGCGAACGACGATGATTTCTGGGATCAGTTCTGGTCGGAGACAGTGACAAATGTGCAGGATGTGTTTGCACTGGTGCCCGGGGCGGAGATTCGGGCGCTACGTGAGGAGTCGCCGAATAACTTGGCTACCCTAGTTTATAAGGCCGTAGAGAAGTTGGTCAAGATCGTGGACAGCAGCTGTAGGACACAAAGGGAGCAGCAGACAGGTACCTTAACTTCCATAAATAATTAATAAAAATAAGGTTTATAATAATAACAACTCTTACATAAAGAAATAAATGATTTATGAGTTATTTGTCTGTGGGAAAATTACTCACTGGCTTCGTCGTCACATGTTAGTTTGTATCTATGTTGAGTGCGTGCGTTATTATTATTATCAAATTAGGTGTAAAATAAGCTCATAAAATACTTCAAACAATGTGTGTTTACATTATTTGCCATGCACAATTGTAATTATGAATTTATGCAACATGCTGATAAGCTGTTAATTTATATTATGCTCCACAAAGCTATTAATAAAAAAAATATTTTTATGAGACTATAACATCATTTTACATGATTTACTGATGCTGAAGTTGAGATTGTCGAATTGCTCCATAATACAAACAGTTGAAAAGTGGAAGAGACTATACATAAAATATAATATGAAAATGAATTATACAATGTTAATAAAAGCCATAAATTGATTGACTGTTGTTATGAAGATGAAACCATAAAAATATGTCACTAATCATCAGAAGTAAAACCCAAGAGACAAATATTGATGTGCTTCACTTTGGCTAAGCTAAGAGGTCTGTACAATAATCTTTATTATTGTATTAACCCTCCCGATCTCACACTGACTGCATCCAGCTACCTTCCCCAAGAGGGCTTGCACGACACGACGTGACTTGCACAAGTGCGACATATAGCGCAAGATATTGCTATAATATATTTACAAGTTCTTACTCACTGATAGAAATAAAAAGCATACTTCCTGGTATGCTTTTTATTTCCTCTGTTCTCTCATGTAATGATTGTAACGCTGCTGCATCCATTCTTGTTAATCTTCTTGCGCAGGCACTTGTTTCAAACACCAAAACTCTGAAGTTAGCACATCGGTTTTCTATACTCAAGCCTTGGATTACATTGGGATTGCTACGATGTATGCGAAACGGGGACAATATGCATATGAAACTTAGGGTGACACCAAATGACAATATCCTATTGATTGCTTATCGAAGGTACCGGAATTATTGTAATGAAATATTAAAAAAGTTAAAGCGTAGCTATCAAAGAAACGAGATAATAGAAGCTCGTTCTAATAATAAAAAACTTTGGAAAGTCATTAAAACCAATACCTCCATGGAAACACCAAGGGAATCCGCTTTGGAATTACTAAAATCCCAAAGCTTGCCACAACTTTCTGTTAATGCTTGTAATGAATACTTTGCAAGTGTTGGCAGTTCCCTGGCCGAGGTTATCGGATCTAAGGATTTGGGGTCGTCCACTTCCTCTTCACATGGCACACAGGTCTCACAATCATTTGCCTTGCTAGCTACAGACGAAGACGAAGTATTAAATTTGATTACTGGTCTCAAAGCTAACTGTGCTGTGGGTTGGGACGGAATACCATCAAACTTCCTTAAAAGATATGCCGCTTTATTATCACCAATCATTGCCCATGTTTGCCAGTTAAGCCTTACATCCGGCTGTTTTCCCGACGTTTTTAAAAAAGCTGTCGTAACACCAATATTCAAGTCAGGGGATAGAGACCGTGTCTGTAACTATCGCCCAATCTCAGTACTTCACTCGTTGTCCAAAATTCTCGAGCGAATCATGAACACTCGATTGATGAAATATTTAAAAAAATATAACATTCTGTCTCCACAGCAATTTGGTTTCAGAGCTAGTAAATCAACAGACAGTGCTGTTCATGAGCTAGTTAATTTTATCGTTCGCGGTTTGGACGATAAGAAGAAGTGTCTTTCCATCTTCTTGGACCTGGCTAAGGCTTTTGACACGGTCTCGATCCCACTTTTACTCAAAAAGCTTGAGGGCGTCGGGGTGAGAGGAGTCGCACTTAAATTATTTCATTCATATCTTGCCAATCGTACACAACAAGTTAAAATTGGAAACTTCACCAGTGACGAACTCTCAATATCGTATGGAGTGCCCCAAGGAAGTATCCTAGGGCCATCTCTGTTTCTGGTGTTTATAAATGATTTGTGCCAAACTAAGTTACCAAATGGGATTGTGATATCCTTTGCTGACGACACAACACTTTCGTTCCAAGCTGACTCTTGCCAGCAAGTTTTTCAATGTGCTCAAATAGGGCTCAACTCTATCCTAGGTTGGTTAAACTGTAATTTGTTAACTTTAAACGCACAAAAAACCAAATATATGGTATTTGGATTGTGCTCTAATTCGCTGCCTACTATTGGCCACACACTCATTGCTCATGACTCTCCTGTTAGTTGTAATCGTGGTGGATGCCGGTGCCCGGCTCTGCAATCCGTCCAAGAGTTCAAATATTTGGGTATAAATATTGACCAACATATTAATTTTAAAAATCATATTAATTCTCTCTCTAACCGTGTTCGAAAGTTAATAGTAGTTTTCAAAACTTTACGTCATATAGCCGATTTTAATGTTCTTAGGATGGTATACTTTGCTACGTGTCAAACCATTCTTCTTTACTGCATTTCATCCTGGGGTGGTGTAGCAAAAACGACTCTTATGAAACTGGAAGTGGCTCAACGAGCGGTTTTGAAAGTGGCATCATTCCGACCATTCCTTTTTCCAACTCGAGAACTTTTCAGAGATTGGCAAGTTCTATCCGTACGCCAACTGTTTGTTCCTCGGGCCCTTCTTATATAACGAATGTAATGGTGATTTGCATATTTATCCTCTAAACAAGTTTGAATGTAAGAACGTGGTCACAAAAAGGCTATTGACTTTGTCATATGAGGAAACCGAAAACCTCCTTCATGTTCCATTATAGTTAATTCCCACACACACAAACACACACTCTCACTATCTCTCTGACACACGCACACGCACACGCACACGCACACGCACACGCTCACGCTCGCTCACGCTCACGCTCACACACACACACACACACACACACACACACACACACACACACACAC
>NW_020654466.1:21955516-21969741 GCF_003589595.1 Hyposmocoma kahamanoa
ACACACACACACACACACACACACACACACACACACACACACACACATTCTCACACACCCACAACAAAATACTTGCCCTCTAGTTTTGAATTTTATTTATATTTATAATTTTTTGATTTGTATAAACCAAATTTTGAGTA
Source organism: Hyposmocoma kahamanoa (assembly GCF_003589595.1). Lineage (NCBI taxonomy): Eukaryota > Metazoa > Arthropoda > Insecta > Lepidoptera > Cosmopterigidae > Hyposmocoma > Hyposmocoma kahamanoa. Next base: position 21,955,657 of record NW_020654466.1, read on the forward strand.
TCTTTCTCTCAGCAATTATTCGTGACGCAGTCAATGTTTTATTGATACTTTATCCGTAGGCGGAGGCCTGGAGACCTATAGCATAGGGTATCCTAGTTTAGGCTCCAGCCTTCACAGACAACAAATGTTTTATTACTTAAGAATGTTTAATTATGGTTGAAATTGTGTGTGAAGGAAATAAATTTATTATTATTATTATGGTGGAAACAAGATATTTATACCATTGTGCGCGGATAGACTCCAAAGCAAAGAATCAAATATGAGAAGACCTGAATGTGGAAAATATGAAAGAGCGATCAATGGCCTGCAAAAAGTAATATATAGAGGGGATATTTGTGCACTTTTATGATACACCCTGGCCAATTTCCGCTGGATAAAAAATCTTCGAAATTCAAATAAAGAAGATACAAACTTCAAGGTATTCTATCACTGAAACTATTAGAGATAGGTAGGAGGTGCTGGAAGGAACGTTATAGAGGGTAATAGTGGTCAACTGCCTGTGTGTGCAACAAAAAAAATTCATGATAGCGAATTTAAAATGGCGGTTGAAGACAAATTTGCTTCGAACTGGCCGAAAATTGGCAGCATATTTTGGGGTTAAAAAGTTTTTTTTTTCGCCATTATTTAATATGGCTGCCATATAAGCGTTTCTGAAAGAGACCTGCTCTGATTCAGCTGAAAATGGGCATGTGGAGGCCTCTAGAAGTATCAGATAATAATTTGTGGTCAAAATTGGCTTTTCGCCATTTTCAAATATGCCAACAAGCGTTTGTTTGCGGCATATTTGAGTTAGTTCTCTAGGAGTGCTGAGTGCTAGATAATAATTTGTAATCAACATTAGTTTTTCGCCATTTTTCAATATGGCCATCATACTAGCGTTTTTTGGCGGCAGGTAAAAATTTGCTCTAATTGGACTGTCTCTATGGGAATTTAATAATAATTTGCGGTCAAAATTTACTTTTTCCCATTTGTCAACATGGCCGCCATCAAAGAGCCATGTTATTTTTTTAAAACAAAGTCAAGTGCCGAGTTTCAGCGGAGGGCGAAGTCCGAAGCGTCCATACGCCACCCTACGTAGGCAGTATAAGGAAGCTCTATTACGAGTACAAGATCTCACAATTGTTCGAAATGTAAGGCACACTTCCCGATCTAGTGGAAATGAGATACATATAGCATTGTTGTATCTCAACAGTCTCTCTGCTAGATTCTTTTTGCTTGGAAGCTATGCCAAAGTGAAGTGTTTAGGGGAAAAAATTACCAGGCAATGACACCAAATTTCTTTTCTCAAATTAAGGAACACCCTGTACTATGAATACCAATTTGGGTGTAATTTGTGGTTGTCTATGTGAGTGTCCATGGTATCCGCGACACAGGGTATCCCTAGTGCGGGGCTATGTTGAGTGTGTGCGTTGTTATTATTATTATAACGATATCTCTGAGGGCAACTAACCGCTGTACCACCGAAGTGCACAAGCACGCCCCGTAATCTAAGGCCAAACACGCGCCGTAGGCCGAGCCCGACCCCACCGTAGGTGGGGTACAGGGCTCGTTTTCTGTGCGAGAATAGCAGTCTTGCTCTTTACGTTGCTCTCGGCAAATCGCGCCCTGTCGTCCTAGCCCTACAGGTTGTCTATCCAACTTGGTGCATTTTATTTTAAATTGTATTTATTCTCTTTGTTAACGCCAAATAAACACAAATTGTTACAGCTCTTAACTGTGCCCGGCTGTTGACCCGTATAATTCCATACATGCTGGAAGACCCGGAATGGCATGGATTCTTCTGGTCATCCCTGCCTGCTGCAGCAGAAAATGAGTCCATACCTCTAGCACAATCACTTGTGAATGCTGTTTGTGTGAGTACACTGTTTATTTTTTATTTATTTTTTGTGCTAGGCATGACTGCGGAGAAAGAGACCTCCCATTTTACCTCCACATTTTGTCATTTTCTGTCAGCAGAATTGAGTGCATTCGCCTATCTCTTTGTAAGCCTGCCCTGTTTCCGCTTCCCAACCTCTCTTTTTTATAATAATAGGAATGCATGGACAAATTGACCCCTGGTTTACTGTAATCAATAGTCTTTACTTAAAATCTATACACGATGACAATAACACTGCAGGCTTTGGGAGAAACATAAATTTAAACGTACGTAATTTAGGTCCAGTAAGGGAATGATTTTTCCTACACTATAATAATAATAAGTATTAAGAATGGTGCAGGAAAAGATAAGAGCATGCTGAAGACAATAGATAACCCAAGAGGACAGATGTTTGAGTATCTGATACATAACAATATAGTATAGTGTAAAGTAATAAGGAAGATCGAAGCAAAGACAGATTGAGGGAGACCGAGACTAAATTATTTAGATCTGACAAGGAATAAAGTTAAGACGAGTCACTGGAGGAGAGTAGGCTGTTCTTTTTTTCGATATGTTAATTTACAGCGCGCGGATTGCAGGACGCGAGGGGCGACCTCCCTCCTTAAATCTAAGCTAGCTTTGGCATACCTCTCCTTAATGTTGTGTCGTACCAGAAAATATTTAGGGTGTTGCGAGCTCTTAAATAATAAGATAATTTTATTCTTTATGGACATTATATTGATCCCTCTGTGGGAAATATATCCAATTGGAATTGTCACATTTCATCCAAACAATACAAGCATAATTTCAATTAATAAATAAAATAAATAAAAAATAAAAATCATTTATTTCAGGCCGTAAGCCCATAAAAAAAACAGCACAAAAATAAAATTAAAAAATAAAAGAAAAGGGGTATTAGTAACACAACACATCTTAAAACTATGTTAGTACAAAATTGACACAATACAATTAATATATACATATGTTAGGAATCACTACCTACTTTATATGTCCAGTAGTGATCCCTAACATGAAATTCAGCATTGCGCTATCAATGCGACACGCAAACATCTCCAGGATGCCGCTGCCACCACCATGCACTCTTTTCAGCAGAGACGTCACTTTTTTGCGTCTAATTGCGTAAAAGTCGTCAGTCCGCGCTTCAGCGAACATGCCGGACGCGCTGCAACGCCGTGGTAGTCCCAACAACATCCTGAAGATGTTGTTGTATTGCACTCTCAGAGTATTATATGTACTCTGGGTATACCTGACCCATAGACCACTCGTGTACATGGATTGGCAAAAAGCTTAATAAAGTTTCTATTTCTATTAAATATTGAAATCTCTCCACAGGATCTCCTATTCTGTCCTGACTTCACAGTAACGAGCACCAAACGATCGGGCCCTGTGAGTTATATCTTTACAGATAAGTCTTTGTTGATTCATTTATCGTATTGATTTATAGATAAAACTATAATCTACCTTATAGAACTTCATTATTGTATCATGAGCTTTGCATAAGTCTGCAATCATTATAATGTATTACATTGTTCGTTATAGTCTATGGATATCTCGTAAGACCGGATGGTCTTGTTATCTCATGACATTTTAACAAAATTATTCCTATTATTTAGTTTCGTTAGTGACTGAAATCAGTATGGACTTATAGATAAAGTAAATAACTATAACGTTATGTAGATAAAGAGTATGTAAATCGTGAAGCAGTAGAGTTCCTTGTGAAAGAGTTCCTCCCGGGAAGTACTGCCACCTTACCTATTTCTGCTGCCAAGCAGTAATGTGAGCTTTACTGCATTCCGGTTTCTATGGGCTGGCGAAATTACAGGCACATGGGATTTGTCAGCTTGTGTCGTGAGGTCACTGGCACCGCAGTGACCTTCAGATCTTTGCGATTTAATGCCAAATACATATTTAAAAATTAAAGGGACAATAATAATTTCATTTTTTTGAGTAAGAACTGTTATTGTCCAGAATTAATTCACAAAAAGATTGTCTTATTTTGAGTTAAGTAGATATCTTTTGATTGTTTTTCACAATATTCTAACGACGACTTGTATTGACTTTGAATTGGAAGGGTAAGGGTGCTGGTGCAAATACAGGCACATGGGACTTGTCAACTTATGTCTGAGGGTGACGGGCGCAGTGGCAGTGCCCCTCAGATCTTTGCGATTTAAAGCTCTGAGTGGCACTGCAAATGTTATGGACAGGCGTGTCGCTAACCACCAGGCCCACGACTTGTTCGTCCCGTCACATGGTAACATTAATAAAAAAAGTTCAATATGGAAAAAAAAACAGGAGGACGCTGAAAAACAGCACTATTCTGATGTATCGTCATTTTCATTAAAAATAGAAATCAGAGTAGCGCATAGTTTTATACATATATGATGTGGTTTTCTATATACATTATATGTATATGTATGTGTGTGTGTTTGATGAATAAAGTCCTATTATTTAATTTAATAATTTAATTTTAATTGCAGTTATACTCTTGTAGTACCAAAGACAATTTTTTTGTACTATAAAAAAAACGTTAACAGGAACGTGCTGAAGAGCTGTCTTCCTTGGACAGTTGCGAATATATCTGGGCGGGCGGCGTCGGGTTCGCCCGTTCCCCACCACGCGTGGCAACGCACGACGCTGCCCGGACCGATCTGCTGCGGTTGCTACTGGCCGCAGCAAGCGAGACCATCTATGTACCTCCACAACAGGCGCATTCGCATCATAATAAGTGGATTGCGTGAGTATGATTACAAACATATAGGTTTGGACTCACCGCTCACTTAAGCAAGATAAAAAAATTTCAACGAAAAAAAAATACATAGGGTATTTTTTATATCAACTTAACAAACATCACGAAGAAAAAAGTTATATACGTATGTGTAGTGTAGTTTATACAGGTTGGAAATTTGTAATGCCACTTGGAAGGAAAGTACGTTAAATACTAGAGATAGAAATTGTTACTTAAAGGAAACACTAATTTATTTTTAAAAAGAAATAATACTGCATTCAAAGATTTTCGATAATTGCTAGCCACACGCGAGAATCGAACCCGCTAAAATCTTTAAAAAATGCACCCTGTACTTTTATTAAATCAATCGATAGGGTCAATTATGAGGATGAAATCTCTCTTACAAACCATGAAATCTGGAGTTATAAATTCAATGGGTCAAGGTCCGTCAGATTACTTGTTAATTATCGTTGACGTCATTTATCCATTAAAATGACGAAGTACTATTTAGATAAGAAGATTGCAATTTGCACATGTTTGTATTGCAGACCCTTGGTCAGTGGCATGCGGTAATTTAAATATGGAATGTTTCATTTGAAAATGGATTGTCTTTTGTTATTTCCATTTGATTGTTTTTACATATCCTTTCTAAGTACTGATAGTTTTTCTATAAATAAATAAATTTCATATTTGTCTCATCGTAAAAATGGCATATCAAGAACAATTTGATTTAATGGAAGCTTATTGTTTAAATAACAAAAATGTGAATTTAGCTCTGCGGTGGTATGAAGAGAGATATCGGGATCGACAAGCACCAACTCGATTCGTTCTGAAAAGAATGGTAAATAATTTAAAAAATACGGGTAGCTACGAAAAGCGACGGCAAACTCCTCAACAGAATTATTCCGATCTTAATGTTTTACATAATATAATAATAATAATGTTAACATACTTCGAAGCATTTCCAAAGGCTTCAAGCAGAGGTGCTGCAGAAGATATTGGAACAAAAAAGTATAAGTATAAATGTTATCGTGACGGCCGGTTGGTGCAAAAATTGCATCCTAGGGATTGTGAGAGACTGCTTCAATTTTGTCAAAACATGCTAAGAGAAGTTGACCGTAACCCGAATTTTTTGAGTAACATTGTATGGTCTGACGAAACCAACTTCAGTAATAACGGCATGTACACCCGCCGCAATAACCATTATTGGTCTCGAGTGAATCCTGTTCGTGTTCATGAAACTAACAATCAAGTAAGATTCTCTTTCAACGTTTCGTGCGGAATTATGAGAAATATGGTTGTGTTAGTCCACGTGTACGAAGGTCATTTGAACACTGTCAAGTATCTTGAAATACTCGATCTCTTAATAAATGAGTTCAATGTTTTATCCGAGGAAGAGCGAAATCGAATAATTCTGCAGCAAGACGGCGCTCCAGCCCATAACAGCAGAGTCACTACTGCCTACATTAGTAACCATTTTAATACCTGGATGGGTACAAACGGCACAATCAGATGGCCTGCGAGATCACCAGATCTCACCCCTTTAGATTTTTTTTGTGGGGATATGTTAAAAATCAAATTGACCTTAAATCCTATGCGAGTGTAAACGAGTTGAAGGCTGAGGTTCAGAATACGATTTGTAATACAATTCATCACAACACGTTATTAAAAGTTCCTCAAAATGAATTCGTTAAAAGATTAAATATGTGTATCCAAGAAAATGGAGCTCATTTCGAGCAACTAATTAGATTACCATTTTTTTCGTTTTATTAAAATACGTTAACATTTCATGGTATTTTTTTTCATTTAATAAACCAATTTTGTGAGCGAGATTTTATTCTTATAATTAACCCTATCGATCGAGTGCAGGGTGCATTTTTTTCAGATTCGATTCCCGGGTGTTGCTAGAAATTTTGCAGTAATATATAATGCAGTAATATAACGCATAATCCTTTATGTAAAAATTTCTATCTCCAGTATTTAGAGCACTTTCCCTCCAGGTGGCATTACAAATTGCCACCCGGTATAGATAATTCAGATTTTTTTCAAATGAGGTAGCACACTCTGGACAGCATCAACGCCCCCCAGTTGCTTCCGACGCCCCTACCCTAGGACCATTATGCGCCCACTGGGGGGCGATAGGGAGCACTTTGGAAACTGTTTTAGTACCTTTTGGGACAATCGCAAACTGACTCGTAAGACTGCTGCTAAACGAACTGCGTGCGCGAAGTCCGCATAACTTCGAGATGAACCGCATGACAGTCGAGATCCACTGCATGCAGTCGACATTAACTGCAGATAGTTATCGCCGAGCGTCTAGTTCAAGAGCTCAGTGTAAAAGTGTTGACGTCGTGATGGAAGTACGGACGATACTTCTATTACGCCGCCGGCGTAATTGAAGCCAAAAACCAAAGTGTGCTGCGTGGATAGACCCTTTGTTCCTTCTTAGATCCTTATTGTTATGTTGCTATAGAGAAGGTGATTTTAAGGTTCTGTACCCGAAATTAAGACGAGATGAAAACAAATTTTACAACTACTTTAGAATGTCGATTGCCACTTTTGATAAATAATACAAAATAATAATATACGCACAGAGATGGGCGGTGGTTTAAATCCAATCAACCTGCTGAAGTTTAACCGAATTTTTATTCAAAGCGGTTTTAACCCATTTCGGCAAATACGGAATTTGATATAATTCCGTACTTATTACAAATTTCGATGTAAAAACACAACTCTACACAATTCCCACCTTAGAAACCTAAGCTAAGCTAAGCAAACCTAACCTGCTAAGGACTCGCATTACAATTCGATTTTTATGAAGATCGAATCCAGTGCATACGATCTAACGATTTTTTGTATCGGTTTCTTTTAATACAATTTTCAATCGAATAGATTGAATAGGTAGAAAGGCAAATCGAATCGTCTATATCCGAAAGCAATAAACATTTTGTAATAATGCCATTAAATTTTATCAAAACTGGATTTACAACGAATATTTAGTGGTAAAGAGTTTTTACCCTCGATTTCGGGCGGTAATGGGTTTTAGACCCGATTTGAAACCCGGGGGTACCAAAGAAAATAACGTATCCTCGTAAGAATGTCAATTACAACTGGATAGATAGCAACAACTGCCTCCGTGGCCGAACGGTTACCATGCCGGACTGCCACGCTGAGGTTCCAGGTTCGATTCCCGGGCCGGGAGAAATAGTTGTATGGCCTACAATTATTTCTCTCGTGAGTTTGGGTGTAATTTGTGGTTGTCTATGTGTGTGTCCATGGCACCCGCGACACAGGGTTTCCCTAGTGCGGGGCTATGTTGAGTGTTGTGCGTTATTATTATTATTAACTATAGTTCACATCGACGCTTGAAGTCTCAACTGCATACAATTGAGTTTGGACTGCCTGCAGTTAATGCGTGAAGTCAGTATCAACTTCATGCAGTCGAGATGTCGGCTACATGAAGTTGATTACTTAACGGTTTTATTACACTATTGTAATAGAAAGGATTAGTTATGAAACTAGTTCCAAGCCATAACATCCATCGGTGCAAAAGTTACATCAGTCATAACCTTAGAATAATGACGCATAGAAACCTAGTCCGCACAGGCTAAGTGAGACAAATTGAAGCGCGCCCAAAGGGCCTACACGAGCGGGCGGGCCTTCAGTGCTCAAGGTCAACTTGCACCGCGAACAGATCAAGAATTTTAGCTAAAAATGACGAAACGTGCGGTAAATGAGTGTAAAAATACGTCAGACAAACATAAAATAGATACTAACATCACATTCCACAAGGAAGTAACGCGTTTCAACTTGTATTTTTATATAAATATTCACAAAAACCGAAAATTAACCTACTACTACAACTAGCCTACATGAATTTGATTTTTGCCTCACTTGTGACAGTTCGTTTGATATGAAACTATCATTCTTTGCGTTATTATTCTAAGGTCATAACAATAAGGAACCTTTTTGCAGGTACCTGACTAGCCCTGAAAATCGGCACGCACTGCCTCTGTTCACGTCACTTCTCAACACAGTCTGCTCGTACGATCCAGTCGGTCTCGGCTTGCCATATAATCATCTCCTGTTTTCTGACACTCTCGAGCCTCTAGTCGAGGTAAATCCAAAGTAATACTGTTGTAAAATACGGTAGATAATAAATATAGTGAGAAACTTGTGAGAAACTTGTGAGAAATTTTTATTGAAGTGAGACTCGTAATGTCGTTCTATAAATGAAAAATTAATATTTTTACATTTACATTGCCAGTAAGAAAACTATAATTGTAACTTGTTTATTAAAAAGTGGAATCACGTCTATTTGCAGTTACCGGAAAGTGCGCGAAACCGAATTCATACCCTAGTTTGCCACCCTTAGAGGTGGAATATTTTCTTAAAATTTAAATGAGACCTAAGATACCCTCTTTTCAACAATACATCATACAAATCGGTTCACAAATGAGTAATCACGTTACATGCAAAATTTAATATTTTAATTTTTTATAATGTTTTTTAAGAATTTCATGTTTTTTATTCTTAAATATAAAATATATATTTTTGTTTTTTTCAAAAAATAAAAAAACATTTTTTTTTGTGTGTATGTACGCCATTTGTGATCCGATTTCAATGATTTTTTTTAATGGAAAGAGTGTATATCCGGTATTGGTCCCATTTAAATTTGAAGAAAACATTCCACCTCTAAGGGTGGGAAGCCAGGGGATGAATCCGGTTACGTTAACCGATTTCAATGAAACTTGGCAAATGGATGTAATTCCACGAACTTTTGAGATTGGTTTTATATATAAAAAGTTACAATTATCACTAAAATGTAATTTAACTACAGGTGGCGCTGCAAATTCTCATTGTGACACTGGATCACGACACTAGCAACTCTGCCAATCAAGACTCGGACGAGGTAAGTGTTTTGTAGCAGTAGAGCTCCTTGTGATAGAGTTCGTCCAGGGAAGTACTGCCACCTCACCTATGTCTGCCGCCAAGCAGCGCTACGTGCCGGTTTTGAAGGGTAAAGATGCTGGCACACCCCGGGCACTCCATATAACGGTCGAAAGTTATTTACCTACTACTATTACATACAGCGAGTTGCTATCTGCTCACGCGCAAATGTATGCGTGACGTTGCAGGATCACCCATCACTTTCTCGTACGTGGTCAGAGCGAACATAGCGAAATTTTTAATCTGTTATCGCACACACTCAACATAGCCCCGCACTAGGGAAACCCTGTGTCGCGGGTGCCATGGACACACACATAGACAACCACAAATTACACCCAAACTCACGAGAGAAATAAATGTAGGCCATACAAATATTTCTCCCGGCCCGGGAATCGAACCCGGGGACCTCTGCGTGGCAGTCCGGTATGGTAACCGTTGGGCCACGGAGGCAGTTAGAGAGATAATTCTATTAATAGAATCCTAATAACATCGAATATATAACCAGAAATATAGACGAAATAAGGGCCATCCATCCCTGGCAACTCATCATACAAATGGGCCTTATATCACTTTTAAATATCAACTCTCGTTTGCACTGAAATCACAAATTAGAAAGCTGAAATAGTACAGCGCCAACAAATGACCTCTGTGTACGTCTCCGTATATTCCAAAAATATTCTGTATTTATTGTAATATAGATAATATCTCTAAGCCCTCCAGCTGTTTCATTCGGTGGTGCGGGACAAACAACATCTAATTACAAAACAAACGGAATCACATTTCATCGGTAATTAAATTAAATATTAAATCGTGTTAAACTGGTCGATTTGAAGTGTAACAATTGATGACACCCATCAATTGTTTTGAACTCGGGCTGGCCAATCGGAGCGCAGTTTGATTTGGCAGACGTTTTCAAACAAATTAAATGACATTTCGTCTCTATTTCTGGTTATGTACTTGATACCTAATAATTACACATGTTCATTAGGTATTTGTATCAATATAATTTAATACACCTAAAATGCTATATTTTGGACATGTATTTTTAAATAAGGTAACCAAGGTATTTGAAATTGCGTCTCCAACTTTATCATTACTTAGTTAATAATCGGCAATTCATATTGAAAATTCGAGATCCCTTTTGTACTATATTTAATCTCATTATATTGATATAATAAATCTGTATTATATATATATTAGTCTGCACTAAATTTATGAAGAAAATAATAACTGAATGAGTCTCAGACAAGCTTTTTTACTTACCTCGTTTCACCTTTCGGAAATCGAAACAAACTCCTCTCTTTGTCCCGTTTAGGTGATGATAAACAGTCGTACACAGCCCAATTCACGACTATCGTAAATAGTAACGTACAATGATGTTATATATTAACGTTCAAGTTTCGTAATGAATAAGTGAAAAATATTCAAATATCAAAGCCGTCTTAGCGCGAAAATGGCTCACCGACAGCCTTGTTGCCGTTCAGTCAATGTGCGGGGCGTGGTGCGGTATCTAAATCTAGGGAGGGGCGGAGAGTGTCCATTATCGTTACTTTTTCGTTCTCTGGTGCTAGTGAAATTACAGACACATCGAACTTATCAACTTATATGTCAGGGTGACTGGCGCAGTGGCATTGCCCCTTGGATCTTTGCAATTTAAAGCTCTGAGTGGTACTGCAACTGTTATGAACAGGCGTGTCGCTTACCATCAGGCGCACGACTTGTTCGTCCCGTCACTTGACATTATAAAAAAAAAAGAAAAACACTTGTTCGTACCGTCACTTGGTAATATAAAAAAAAAGTTTCGACTCATCCGAAGAACAGAGTCCGATGTGATTATATAGCGCAAAGAGACTACGTAGGTTACGAGATTAATTTCGTTATTCAAACTAAAGCCTACGTAAAGGTGTTTTGAGAATTTATATTTCTTATTTCGTTTCGGAAATATAAAGTCGTACAACGGTCGGTCTGACATCCACAGCGAAGAAGAACAAACGAAATGTACTATTGTCCTAAGAACAAGTAGTCTTGCACATAGATCTTTGTTCTACGGATGAGTCGGTTTATTTATTCGCCTTAAGCAGTACGGGGTGGTTAATGAACGCTGCTTTTTGCAGCATTGCCATTTTATTTATTTACTAAATAAAATAAATAAGTGATAACCATTGTGATCAAGTTATAACGTTCGGTGTTCCAGCAAAGTCTACCTGACAACTTGTTCATAAATTACCTGTCGCGCATCCACCGTGACGAGGATTTCTACTTCATCCTGCGAGGAGTGACGCGGCTTCTCAACAATCCTCTGGCGCAGACCTACCTGCCCAATTCCGCTAAGAAGGTCATGCTGCATCAAGAGCTGCTGGTTCTCTTTTGGAAGATGTGCGACTATAATAAGGTATGTTGTTGATATACAGCATTTTCCACTCAACATAGCCCCGCACTAGGGAAACCCTGTGTCGCGGGTGCCATGGACACACACATAGACAACCATAAATTACACCCAAACTCCGAGACAAATAAATGTAGACCCTGGGACTTCTGGATGGTAACCGTCCGGTCACGGAGGCAGCTAATAGAGTAAGTAAGGTTTAAATTATAGTCTAGAGCACATCAGTATTGGCACTTTGCTGTCTGGACCGTTCTTATGACAAGGGTGTAGAGTTGCATTTGATGACTTCAAAAAAAGGAGAAGGTTCTCAATTCGGCTATATATTTTTGTTGTTGTATGTATGTTACGCGATAACTCCGGCAATTTGAATTTGGGAACCGATTTTGATGATTATTTTTTTTGTTGGAAAGAGGGTACTTCTAAGGGTGGCATACTAGGGGATGAAACCGATTTCAATAAAACTTGGCAAATTTCAGTAATTTCGCTAACTTTTGGGGTCGGTTATTTCTTTTAAATAGATATTATTTAATTATTAATACAAAGATCGAACACTCAAAAAAAAACACTCAGAAAAAATTCCTTCGATCCGGTCGGATTCGAACCGACGTCTTCTTGCATACCGTGCCAGACGCTATACCAACTAAGCCACGGAACGAATCAACGGACCTCACGACTTTTTAGTCGTAGCGCCATCTATGAGAAATCTATTACAGATTTATCACCCAGTTAGTACCTTTACAGCTACTATATACTGTATTAATTAAATATTTTTTATTGAATATGCAATAAAAAAATTTAATTAGATATTATTTATTTAATTCAGACCACATGACCCATATGACCACTGCCGTCCATTAACCAAAACGCAGCTAAGTGACAAACGGTCAAATATCCGTTTTAAATAGAAAAAAATAGAGCACAAAGTTCTCTTTTAAAAACAATTCAAATTAATTAACGAGTTCGACTTATCGAAACTTACCCTAATGATGCATAGCTGAAATAACATTAAACAATTTCAGTATTCTAAAACTGGGTTCTGGTTTTTTATGATATCTCAAAAAAATATTTTGTCACTTAGTCACGTTTTACTTATCAGACGACAGTATATAACTTAAGGACTAACATACATACATTATTGTAGATTTAGATTTAGATTTATTTTATTATCTTGTAAACTTTACATTATTATATACAATATATTTTATTACAAGAATCGTTACAAATAGTAATAAATGTTACATTTCAATAAATTACAAATATCCAGTACAAGTTTTGTACTACGTAATTTTAACATAGTCAACGTAGTTATGTAAATTAATGTAGGAACATATTAAATAATATAATAATAATTATGTCAATATAATGATTGTATGCATAAAGTTTATGTAATTTATTCATTTCTGTAAAATAATATCTATACCTAATAATCTATAAATTACAACATACATTACAAGACCATGTCCCTATATTCTTCAGTGGAATAATACGCATTATCCAACAAAAAGTCTTTCAGTCGACGATCAAATGTTTCATCATTAGGCTCATTTTTTAAGTCAACGGGTAGGTGCTCATAATAAGCCGGGCCGATTAGTCATCCGATTTACAATGTATAACAAATTTCAAATTGTTTAGAAAGTGTTAGTAAATAAATATTTCTTTTATGACTTAGATCTATTTGGGGGCGACAATGCCACAAACAGACGTACAGATACACAGACAAATGCTTCAAACTTATAACTCCCCTCTTTTTGCGTCAGTCGGTTAAAAAGTTGTTAAACAAAATGAACTTTCTAATAGCTTCTTACTCGCCTGTGTTTCAGAAATTCATGTACTACGTTCTGAAGAGCAGCGATGTCTTGGAAGTCCTGGTGCCCATATTATACCACCTCAACGACTCGAGGGCAGATCAGTGTAAGACCCTTATACCTTAATAATACTTAATAATATAAGAAAATGATATCAGCCTGTAGTAATTAACTATGGTCTCTCACTTACGGCCGTTCCCTTAGAGCATATAGGACTGGAGGCGTCATTAATATTCAGTCCCCTCTGTCAGGTACAAGCACAAAACAACTATCGCACAATAAACACTACTTTCCAATCATTGACTTACAATTATATGGACGACGGGTCTAATACAAAAACCAC
>NW_020654466.1:21974741-22008434 GCF_003589595.1 Hyposmocoma kahamanoa
ATGCAAGAAGACGTCGGTTCGAATCCGACCGGATCGAAGGAATTTTTTCTGAGTGTTCGATCTTTGTATTAATAATGGATTGTATATACAAATTTAGCAAGCTGATGCCACATCACATTTCCTTCGTATTCACACACTGGCTTTTATCTATTCTTAAAGTAATGCATCCCAATTAACACCCTTGATAAGAAATTTTAAAGAAATCGAAAAGTTTGCCATCTCTGGAATAATCACGCTTTATAAGACCTCCGTGACGACGTGGTCGAGTAACTTGTACACCGGTTTCCATGGCGTCGCGATCTCTGAGGTCCCGGGCTCGATCCCCAGCCGGGTCAGTGTAGAAAACTAACGTTTCTATATTGTCCCGGATCTGGGTGTTTGTAGTACCGTCGTTGTTTCCGATATTCATAACCCAAGTGCTTTAGCTACTTACTTTGGGATCAGAGCAACTTATGTGATGTATAAAATTAAAAAAAAAATTATATATGAGATAATTGAGAAAGTAAGGCAACGATATGTTGTGGACTCGTTGAAATTGTGAGAGCGGTCCATGACTAGAAAAAGACTAGAAACCCTGGCCTACGTTTATTTATCGTGTGAGTTTGGGTGTAATTTGTGGTTGTCTATGTGACAACATTGGCACCCGCGATACAAGGTATCCTTAGTGCGGGGCTTTGAGTGTGTGCCTTATCAGTTATCAATAAATGCTTTACCGATGTGTGCAGGTTTCCTCTCGCTGTTTTCCTTCACTGAAAAGTAGTTATAGTAAATAAAATTTAATTTCGCACATTAATTCAGAGAAACTCAGATGTGCGAACCCGTGTTCGAACCTGCAACCCCTGCTTGAGAGGCGGTAAATAAAACCTTTAACTGACCGGTTATTGAACATTTTTATTTTAGATCGAGCTTGTAATGTCAAAATTAGTCGATTGTCATTTTTAAGTCATTTTTTACTAATACAGGTTTTTCGAGTGATTCGAGGTTGGTTTTGCTTTCTTGTAAGTTTTGTGAACGTTACTTGAAAAAGCGTTTTTTATTTGTCAAAGTTTAATTTAATCAATGATTGAATCAGTGTTACGTACTAACCGCCTTTTTAAAAGCATTCTCGATTTGTAATATTGATTTTACTGAAAATCATGATATCCGTTTACTTTTTATGAAATTATTCTACTAGTTTGTTATAATTATAAATACAAAGAAAAATTCCTTTCGATTTGATAGGATTCGTCAAGTAATTTCACAAAAAATAAAATTAATATAATGGTAGTAAAACATCATAGTATTCAATAAAACCTATATTACAATTCAAGAAGCGACATCTCTTATCAAACTCTGGTAGCTGTAAAAGTACCTGATTGAGTGAAGAAAAACTTTCGTAGATTTCTCACAGATGGCGCTACGGTAAAAAAGCGTTAAAACAAAAAACAGATCTGTAATAAACGCATAGAGAAATTCATAAGGTCTGACCCGATCTGTGTACTCGATTTGATGGAAATGTTCCATACATTGAAAATGTGATTGAATAGATCGACGAGCGCGGAGTCGGTGGCAGAGACCCCAATGGAAGGCTCCCACCCGGCACAGCCTGCGGAGCCCGGCACCCTCAACGCTACCTTACCGGAAACACCAGGTACACATTCCCTTTTATGAGCTTGGTGGCAGGTTAGCTACGGGCGAGGTGGAGGGGTTGAATTCCAGGGGTAACCCAGTGGGAGCACTGATCCTGGTTATTGTAAACCACTGGTTATAATAATTCCATTGAGATTATATTGCAATTATGATAATATTTGCTAAAATCTAGTTGTAATGGCAATATATATCAATAGAGTCCGAAAATCGCAGTGATGGCATTCATTCATTCAATCACAATCGATGATGACTTACTATAGTCTGTCTTTTTTAACACAACTTAAAATGACAGTTCATAACGCAGAAGTGTTGCCCGCTTGCAAGCAGCTAGTGATTGCCGTCGATAAATAGTGTATCGACTGTCGATTAAATGTTGGTCACGCTTATAAAATAAATACCCGAAAAATTATCATTCGTCCAATTACTGAGCACAGGTTCATTTGAAATGTCAATTTTTTTTAAGTTCATACACACATACACTTTATTTATAACGATGTCTTTGAAATATACAAAGAGGAGACGTATTTTAAAGCTAGAAATCTGCTTATTCTTTTTAAAATGTATATGAATAAAATATTATTTCGGTACTAATAGACTAACTGTCAAAATGATAATAGAGATGGCAATAACGCAATTAGTAGTGTCATTATAATGTTTAAAAGTTTTATCTTTCACAATCTATTTATAAAACTGTCGACAACAACTACATGATTATTTAAAATTTTATGAAAACTGGCAACCCAGCAAATGTCATTTTACTCCGTCTTCAAATAAGACAGACTATGAAAGTGCCATGGAAATTACTATGCATAATCTTGATTTTTATTACGTTTCGTCAACAGTGAAGTATTAAAATTAAATGAATTTTATATACTTTTAAACTTCGCGTTGCATTGTACTAACATTTGGAAACGAGAATAAACGCACATACGAATGGGTGTTTTTCACACCTACCCAGTATCCCGACTTTTCGGCCAGGTTGCATTGGCCGCGGTCAGGCATCCGGAGGTGAATAGACATCCAGCCTACATGCCCTATGTTAAAGGAGTGACGGACAAGATAGGTCACGTATTACGTCAATACTCCATACCGACCGGTGGATGAAGATTTCACCGCCGAGACGGAGATGTAAACATCGCATCACCAGTCAGCCCGTGACCACGGCCAGTGTAACCTTGCCGAAACGTCGGGAAATTAGGTAGGTGTGAAAAATATCCATTCGTATGTAAACGTATTTTTATGTCAAATAATTAATAGTTGCAATGGCAATTGAATAGTAAGTCGAGCCACTGCTCTTAACTTTTAGCAGAATACCAAACGTTAAAAATCCTACCCTTCACACTCATTGGGTCGTATTCCAGAACTCTACTCAGTACTCAAGTCAGGACTTGAGTATTGCAGTGAGCACTGAAAATCATACTCAAAGCCTTGCCATTAGGGTCGTATTTCCAGTGCTTGAAATCATACTCAAGTCTGCTCAAATCCTGACTTGAGCATTGAGTAGAGTTCTGGAATACGACCCATTAACACACAACTGAGATGATTTAAAATAGCAGACTTGGTGGTTCTAGATTGACTTAATATCCATGTCCTGTGATTTTTTTTTAAGTTTACTTACATTTGTGTATGTTTAGTAGATATACCTCTAGTTAACGCAGAAAAAAAATACATCAGTGCGGCGTACAGATCTGTCGAATACGCCGCGCTTATATGAGCTGTATGCAGCTCGCCAGCCATTTGCCTGATCTGTACGCACCCTCATGATGAAACTAGTACATCGAAGAACATACACAATCCTTGGAAAGTCTATTGTAGTTTTTTATTTTGTTCTGTGCAGGCTACAAAAGCATGCACTTGTTACGCGAGCCTCAATGTGGTATTGTTTTTTTCTTATTTTACTTATCGACGGCCTCGTAGAATAAACGTGTATTATCAGAACACAGGAAAAATAAAAAGAGTGACAATTTCAATAACTCGACACCTGATGGATTTATTAATGACGAAAACGATGGAAACAAATTAACCTATGGTTATATGTCGTAAATTCGATTTTTTTTTTAGATATTGCACTCTTAATACAATAGTGTATTAACTCAAAAAGCAGACTTTCTCAGAATCGATGAAAAACAAATTTATCACTTCCCGCAAAAAATCAATAAAACATATGTCTATTATAGTTTATTACTCAATACACCTAAACAATTTCTCAAATATGTTTAAAAATGAAATGGAAAAAATAATTTAACATTTTTGAATAAGGACCAGAACCAGCTCACATAAGGTGTGTCTCATTTTGAGTTAAGTGGATCGCTTTTGATTATTTCTTACAATATTCTAACGAAGGTTTTTTTGACGTGTAGAGAATCAAATTTTACGTTTAGTCATGATATAATATTAAATTTCATATATTTAGAGTTACAACACTATTGTAATAGCAGTGCGATATGTATTATTTTGTTCGTGCATAATTTATCTTATCTGCCCTAGAAAAAAAAACATTTGAGTTACGTTACAATTGATTGATTATGTACAACGATTTTTGTTCAGAGTTATCAACATCAGTTTCTAATTGGATGCTATCATAAAAACATTAAAAAAAATTATTTTTCTGCAAAACCTTTGTTTTTGTAGTCAGAAAGACGAAAATTTGGAACTCGTCATTAACAGAAAGTTAAAACAAAGGGTGTCATAAACGAAGCTGCAAAACGTAACCGCAAGTTTAGTTTACTTTTTTCTCTCAATTAAATAGAAACCACTGACAACCCTGAAACAGAACCTTTTTGAAAATTTGTTACAATTTTTTACGTGTAAAAAATTTAGGGATTTTATAAAAGAGAATAGAACATTACAGCCTGATAAAAAAAATGTGAAAACTTACCACGTTTATTCACGGGTGACGTCGTTATTGCTTTGTTTTTTGTCGTATTGAATACGTATTTAGTATTGTTATTAATTTGCTACTTTTCTAAGCTGCATGAAATGTACTAACTTAACATTTCTTTCGCTTGACTCTTTATTTTGATTTTTGAGGTAGGTTTTGACGAGTTAATTAGCTAGTTATCTATAGTCGGATTTTTATAGAGATAAGAAAGTGTTATTTAGCAGGTTCCTAGTTTATGATTGAATAAAAATTGTATTAATTAAATTTTTATTGAATTGATATTCAATTAATTTTGTGAAATTACTCCACTAGTTTGTTATAATTATTAATACAAAGATCGAACACTCAGAAAAAGCACTCAGAAAAAATTCCTTCGATCCGGTCTTCGCCAGGACTGGTAGCTGTAAAGGTACTAACTGGGTGATAAATCTGTCAAAGATTTCTCATAGATGGCGCTACGACTAAAAAGTCGTTGAAAGACCAAGTACAAAGACACGACGCAAGCACATAGAAAAATTCGTGAGGTCCGTTGGTTCGTTCCGTGGCTTAGTTGGTGTAGCGTCTGGCACGGTATGCAAGAAGACGTCGGTTCGAATCCGACCGGATCGAAGGATTTTTTCTGAGTGTTCGATCTTTGTAAAAAAATTGTATTAATAATTATAACAAATAATAGTATTCTTAAATGAGCAACTTCATCGACTCGCTCTACTTCATCGGTCATCAAGGTAAATTGTGTCTTTTTAATGATATGTAGGTTTTTTTTAAACTAGAAGTATGTAAAGACTAAATGTAAAAATGCTTAGTAGATTAACAGTCAGAAATCTTGAACGTATCTTTTTGAGTGATTCAATTTCAATAGGTTCAAGAACAGTGCATCACTATGCCCTAAACATGGCATCATTATTTTTCGTGGTGCGGTTATACATCGCTTTATATTCGTGTGTGTAGCGTTTGCCATTCAAAGATTGATGCTTGTCAGTGTTGTCGCAGAAAAAAACGCGTAGGTTGACTATCCAATGCTTATATCATTCCTGTATTTTAAATTCATCGTAAATACCATAGAGAAAAATTAATTTATGAATCCGGTTTATAAAATTTCAACCCACTTTCCGTTAACCAATATAAATGAAACTTCACAAATAGACGTAATTTCACAAATGTTTTGTGGTCGGTTTTTTTATATATAATTCCGATCCAATCAAGTCCGACCAAGTTTCATTTACGTAACGCCTGACTGGTTTGTCCGACGAGGCAAGCTGCCGTAGCCGACATCCCTCGCCATAATAAACCACCGTCTCTTTCACTCCTATGAAAAATGACATGTTCCGCATCCTTTCATATATGCGACTTTATATGGCCAACTCGTTCGAAGTCGAGTTATGAGACAGGGTAATTAGCCATCTACAAGTGCAAGCGAGAAAGGTAGATTGTTGAAGAGTAGATGCTTTTTTAAATAAGAGATTAATAACGCAAGTGTGACGATCTGTAACTAGAATAGAATTGGCTATTTAGTAGCAATAGAGGTCCTTGTGAAAGAGTTCGTCCAGGGAAATACTGCCACTTTACCTTTACAAGCAGTAATGTGAGCTTTACTGCGTTCCGGTTTTGAAGGATAAGGATGTTGGTGAAATTGCAGGCGCATAGGACTTGTCAACTTAAGTCTCAGGGTGACAGACGCAGTGGCAGTGCTCCTTAGATCTTTGCGATTTAAAGCTCTGAGTGGCACTGCAACTGTTTTGGCCACGCGTGTAGGCTACTATCAGGCACACGATCTGATTGTGCCGTCACTTGATATTATGAAAAAAAATGTTTTTGTTTGAAAACCAAATATTTTGGCGGGTGGATTGATGATGTGCGCTAGTGTTTTTTGTTTTTGGTATTAAATTGACAACTGATTTTCTGTGACATTTCGTGATTTTTTGTTTGTCGAAGTTTTACTACCTAGGTATGACCTTAAAAATACTGAAAGCAGTAAGTATTTACCAGCTAAAGATATTTTTTGCGTGTAGCCATCGCAGCAATGACGGAACGCGAGTCGGCACATCCTCCCACGCAACCAACGATCACTAGCAGCGACCAACTGCTGCCACAGAGGGATGGAGGGGACGGGGCGGACCGCGCTGAGGACAGCGCTGATGATAAGCAGGACACACGCGCTGTAGTACGCGTGAGTTGCTTGTATACCACTTCAATGGAAGATAAATTGTCCAGAGAACCTTTCAACCAATATTTCGCGTTTCCCTTTACACTCCCCGCATACCGCACAAGAGTTTTGGTCGGGACCGTTATTCGCGGACCAATGAGAATCCGGCTAATTACTCCAGCCTCTATCTTACTTGGTGAAATACGATCTATTTATGTTTATATAGTCAGTTGGGGAACATACTTCATTGTGTCTAGAAAGAACACGGGTCTGAGGGGTCCTGCCACTGCGCCCGTCCCCGTGAGTCGTTTTTGTAGCAGTAGAGCTCCTTGTGAAAGAGTTCGTCTAGGGAAGTACTGCCACCTTACCTATTTCTGCTGCCAAGCAATAATGTGAGCATTACTGCGTTCCGGTTTTGAAGGGTAAGGGTGCTGGTGAAATTACAGGCACATGGGACTTGTCAAGTTGTGTCTCAGATTGACAGGCGCAGTGGTAGTGCCCCTCAAATTTTTGCGATTAAAAGCACTGCAACTGTTACGGACAGGCGTGCGGCTTGGTATCATAAAAAAAATGAACGGCACTATCGCAATAAAAAGTCTAGTCTTCTTGAGTACAGTCAATTAGGGATGCACATTACATGAAGATTTTTATGAAGATCGATTCATTTCGATTTTTAAACGATTCGTTTCAAAATTAAGGCGAATCAAATCGTCTAGATCGTATTCATAATTTAAACAAAAGTCCCATGATTTCGTCAAGTACAGAAACAGAAAATAAAGAGGAGGACAATGGATTAAGTTACACATTTCGAGTTCTTAGGTTTTCGCGATTGTTACACATAGGAAATGAAACTATTTTTCCGGATTTAAATCGCGTATATTTGTTTTTTCAAACAAACCAACGTTTCAGGCCCTTTATAGGTCCCATGTCAACATGACATGACATGTCAGTTAACCTTGATCATGGAAAAATAGTTTCATTTTTTATACAACATTATTATTGAACAGTTTTGTTGTCATCTGTGTACAAATTTTGAAACGATTTTTGTGAAATCGATTCAAGAGCATACGATCCGATTCGTGGATCGATTCAGAGACATGTGATCCAAAAAATCGATTCAACGCAAAAAATCGTGCATTCCTACTCCCAATTATGTTGCAAGATACTTGCGTACATTTTTTATTTCTTATAGTGAGTATTGTATTTAGAGAGACAGTATGCGGCTCACCAGCAGTGGCAATGAGCGACGACCGAGCGAAGGGTCAGGTGGAAGGGAAGGGGGAACTGCGCCAGGAGGGTGGAAGGCCAGTGCCGAGTGGGTGTCGAGCTGGCGGGCCAAGCTGCCACTGCAGACCATCATGCGACTACTGCAGGTCCTCGTGCCGCAGGTAGAGAAGATCTGCATCGACAAGTGAGTACATTGTTTATTCTATAACGTGATGCAACAGGCGAATGATAATGTCTCGAGTGTTACAAGCAGTGCTAGCCTAAGGGCTTGTGCAGCGTGCCGGCGATGTTTCTCGACTGCGGTCGCACCGACTCGCTGCGACTTGTTTTAACATGTAGAACTAAATATGCAGCGTGCCCGCGACCGGCGACCATTGGCCGTCAGACTTGCAGCGATTAGTCGGTCTTAAGTCGCTTGTGAAAATGATCAATTAACGTTCCTATTAGGAAATGAAACTATTTTTCCTATATTTGTTTTTTCAGACAAACCAACGTCTCAGGCCCTTTACACCTCTCATTACCACGGCTGACAGTGGGAATTAGATTTAAATTCGAAGAATATGTTTTATTTCCAATGTATAGCATTAGCGAAATAGTACATTAAGAATACAAGACATTTATTCGCTGAAAAATGTAGTTAACAATGCAGGTCTTATAATATATTATATTAAATCGTACATTTCACCAAAACTTGGCATACGAATATTTTACACAATGCTTATTTCACTTTAGACATAGAATTCATTAAAGTTAATTTAAAACAGAGGCTCCCAGACTTTTTTTCTCATAGACCACTTTCAAAATTTAGCTGGTTCCGCTGGACCCCCTGCAGCTACATTTCTACCATATTCACAAAACTCGACACAAAATGTGAAGAGTAGATCTAACTATGGAAATTTTCAACGCAAATTGCTGAGTTCCAACCACAAAATATTAAAATAGTTTTCGTTTATAAATAGTTTTAGTTTTTATCTAAATAGTTTTCGATAGAAAAAGTGAGAATTTAATTGATTGTGCTGTGAGTGGATGTCAAATAAGTAAAGACACGTTGTACTGAATATGGAATATGCAAGTTGCAAACCAACATTTTAGTCCTTCACTATCGAAAGCAGATATATTTTCGTGAACTCCTTACTTACGAGATGTGAACCCCCATTTTTTTGTCACGCCAACGTAGACTCCCGTCGAGTCTCCCGTGGACCCCTGGGGATCCACCGGGACCACTTCGGGAACTAAGGATTTCAAACAATAGCTACAAACTACAACAATTGGAATTTAATCAAGAAATAAGAAGTCAAAAATATAGCATACAATAGTTAAATTTTAATTTTTATGTTATCAAGTAAAACGTCGTTAATATTGTAATAGCATTGAGCAACTAACAAATTATGCAATTTCATTTTAAATTGTCTACAGTTTAAGTCTTTAACAGCATTCGGCAATTTATTAAATAATTTGGGTGCTAATACGAACATCGCTCTACTTGTAAAATTAAAAATTACTGCACAGGCCGGGAAGTAAGAGCGTGCTGGACGAGTATGAATTCCAAGGCTCTAGCGAGGCCTTGTATTAGAAAGAAAACGTTTATCACACAAGCACAGACACGCATATAAACAAAATAACAGAGGAACAACAATAATAATAAAAAAATTAGAACAATTGACATAATTATGCAGTACATAATTCACCGTTTTTTAAACCGTTTCGTGGCGCTTATTTTCAGCAACAACGATAAAGAAATCAACAATAAGTAAATAAACAGGTAAAAAACCGACATAATAGGAAATGTATATACAAGTACAAACACGTGATGTACTTATAATGTGTAAATAACAGTATACCACACGCAAAATAGGCGCCTTGACGTCGAGTTGCGGACACCAGCCCGTTACACCAAGTACCAAGTAACAGTATACCAATAAAACAAATTTTAATTCTAATATTTTTATGCATATCATATTGTGAAATGAATAATATCAAAAGTCGCACAGCCACTGAATTTATTGCAAACCAAATTTCCCGGTCGCATAATTTCACCAAATTCAGCCGTTAAATGGCCAGCTCGATCATGTGATTTAACTAACACCGCTGGATTATTTTTTATGGGGTTATGTTAAAGACAGAGTCTATGGGGAGCCAATCGAACCGATTGCAGCCTTATAACTCAAAATTCGTTACGTGATCAACGAAATAGACCCACCATTTTGTCAAAAAGTGATTAAAAACTTTGATGAAAGAATCGACATCTGTAACTGTGGTCGTGGTGGACATTTATCAGATATCATTTTTCATTCATAATTGCCAAACCTTACGTCTCTTAATACAATAAAAATTTGAATCATTGCCATTTAAATTTATTGTTTTATTTTGATTTACAAAACAAAGTTCTCGTTGAAAAACCGTTTACAAAATTTTATTTCCTTGTGATTTTTTGTGTTGTTTTTATCTAGCCTAAGTGGGCGGCGAACAAAAAAGTTTGGAAACCTATGAACTACATCATCGATATGATACCATATATCAATTTTTTCAGGGGTCTAACAGACGAGTCGGAGATACTCCGCTTCCTCCAGCACGGCACGTTGGTTGGTCTGCTCCCCGTGCCGCACCCCATCCTCATCCGCAAGTACCAGGCCAACGCCGGCACGGCTGCGTGGTTCCGCACATACATGTGGGGCGTCATTTATATACGGTTTGTCTTTGTTATTTTCTTTTTGTAGTTGTGTGTCCCGAGTTTATAGCATTTTCGGAGTGCCAGCTGCGATAGGGCCGTTTTTTTTATGACACCAAGTCACAAGTCGAACTAGTCGTGCGGCATTGCGGTAAGCGACATGCTTGTCCATAACAGTTGCAGTAACACTCAGATGTTTAAATTCCAAAGACCTGAGAGATACTACCACTGCGACTGTCGTCTTGAGACATAAGTTGAGAAGTCTCATGTGCCTGTAATTTCACCAGCACCCTTACCCTTCAACACCGGAACGCAGAAATAGGTAAGGTGGCATTACTTCCCTGGACGAACACTTTCACAAGGAATTTTCCTGTTCTTTCTCTTATTTTGCATTTAAATATGTAATAATGGGATAATGGTTGCTTATCAATAGAGACTATTCGAATCCCTACGCCTTTTGTAACTAAGTTACGGACGTTTGTGAGTATTTAGTAGCAATAATTCTCGCTAACGGTGAAAAAAACATCGTGAAGAAACCAGCAAGTCGAAGACGATTCGCGGTCCTTGGAAGACGTGTGAAGTGTCCAGCCCACACTGGACCAGCGTGACAGACGTATGGCTTGCATTGGATCGATTGATCGAAGGAATTTTTCCTAAGTGTTCGATCTTTGTATTAATAATTATAAACTAGTAGAGAAATTACACAACAAAAATTGAATATCAATTCAAAACAAAATAATTAACAACGTCATCTATAGCCAGAGCTGGTAGCTTTAAAGTTACCTAACTGGGTGACGAAATACTTTCATAGATTTCTCATAGATGGCGCTACGGCTAAAAAGTCGTTAGTCAAAGAATCATTTATTCCATGGGTAAAATAAATTTACACTTGAAAACGTCATATTTAAGCTACTGTTCGTTCACTACGCTGACTTCTCTAAGGAGAACTAGCAAGAAACTCTAGGGATTGCTCTTTTCAAATAAACTTAAACGCTATGGAATACACTTTGAATCAAATTTGTGTGGATTCTGGAGCCATGTCGTCTTTCCATACATCTTTATGTAACAATTTGTAATATAAGTTTTCAATCAGAATATTTTTAATGTAGTTTTTAAACTTGGGAAATGATAATCTTAATATACGCTCCGGAATCTTATTGTAAAAACGTATACAGTTCCCCTTAAAAGAGACGCTTGCCTTAATTGATATTGAAAATCAAATACAAAGATCCGACAAACAAGCACATAGAAAAATTCGTAAGGCCGCTAGTTTGTTCCGTGGCTTAGTTAACATAGCGTCTGCCACGGTTTGCTAGAAGACGTTGGTTCGACCGAAGCCAGAACGAAGGAATGTTTTGTTAGCGCTTGATCTTTGTATTAACAATTTAAAAAATGTTTGTTTATTAACAGCAACGTGGACCCACCGATCTGGTACGACACAAATGTGAAGCTGTTCGAGATCCAACGCGTATGAACTGACGACCTTCGATGCACCGACGACCTCAGCAAGCGATGACCTCGTGACATGACACTTAGTTAGTTAAACTACATCTGAGTTGAATTATTTCTTAGATATTTTTTTATACGTGAACGTTCTTGCCTTTTAAGGATTTTGATATGGACGCGATACAAAATTGGGTTACGCTACAGATGTAGTGAATAAACATCGGGGCAACTCGAAAACCCCGAATGCTGTTGCTAAGGCTATAAAATATCATATTAATTATTCACATAGCAAAACCCAGTTATTCCTACTGATTCAATTAAACAAATCGATCCATTCAATTAATTAATCGATTTGTAGTTGGCAGTACAAGTTGGTTGTCACTAAACTGTCTATGGTCGGGTATAACTGCTTCCGTGGCCGAACGATTACCATGCATAGGGCGTATATTTACTTCTCTCGTGAGTTTGGGTGTAATTTGTGGTTGTCCATGGCATTCGCGATACAGGGTTTCCCTAGTGCGGGGCTATGACTGTGTGCTTACCTTAATAAAGGTTATTTCGTTATAGCACAAGACTACAGTGATGAACATCTTATTTTTTTCAAATTGTGTACAACCTCTAGGTACAACTTAAATAATAATGTAACAACCCTACACTCCTAGCGAATTGTAGGCATTTTTTAAAAGTTTATATTAATTACAAGCTTTGCTCAAAAAAGCCCTTTGTGTGCTATGATATTTATGGCAATTAAATACGAAACTTTATTATTTAACTTAACTTATAGACGCAGCAACAGCGTTCGGGGAAATTCGTGGTTTCCGAATTTTCCCGACGTTTAATGTTTATTCGCCACATTTGTTGCGGAATAAATCTACTTCAGCGTAATCCTGCAATAGTGATGCAGTTGGTGTCGTGTTTTCCGGATGCATTTCAACTGCTATTTTGCAGTCGCAGTGCAGTCTGAATGCGGCTCGTGTGACTAAACACTTACAAGTATACTGTGTTGGACAAAATATGTTTATTTAAAAAATAATAATATTCGATGTACGACGTGTTTATCTACAAAAGTTATTCACAGAAGCAATCCGCTTCGTGCGACTGGGTGGCAAATCCGCTGTAGTCTCGTGGTCCCACTAATTCGTCCCAATAGTGGGACCACCCAGACTACTCCGTGTATAACATTAAATTTAAACACGACGGCTAACAACCTTATTGTGCTTAAAATAAAAAATATAATTGTACGGCATATCGACGCCTCCTACGTAAAGTATCGTATGTCGAAATTGCCAAGTTTACAGGGGAGTGTTTTAAAGTTCTCCGTTTCATTTGGCAAAGCTTGTTACTCACATAGAGTGATCATCTAATAGATCATCTAACCGATATCTAGGATTTTATGATACTCAACGTGTGTTACGAGATTTGCCGAATAAAAGTGAGAAATCTAAAGTCACGTGTTATGCTTATTTTAGTGAATTCAGAACTTTAAAAGGCTCCCCTGTAAACTTGGCAATTTTGACATACGATACTTTACGTGGGAGGGGTCGATATTCACTTTTAATAAAGCTAGTATTTTCAATGATGGTCTATGAATACTCCACTAAAAGTGCAATCAATGCATTCTACTGGAGCTTGAAACTTGCATAGTGAAATACAGGAACTTCATCCATGCGGCGGCAAAAGCTTCCTTCTCCAAACCACCCTAATAAAGGGTATGTCAAATGCATCCTTGACGATGTACTTAGTTATTGTATCCTCTTAAGGATTCCCCGTATAAATACATCTCATCATTTTATTTGATCTCAGTACAAAGTACTAAAAAAACCGACCTCAAAAGTTCCTGGAATTACATCTATTTGCCAAGTTTTATTGAAACCGGTTGTTCACTTGGATAGTTTGCCACCCTTAGAGTTGGAAAATTTTCTCCAAGTTCAAATGGGACCAAAGATCCAACAAAAAAGAATCATCAAAATCGGTTCACAAGTCGCGAGTTATCGCGTTATCGCGTAACATAAATTTTTTTTAAATCTGTCGTATTGGGAACCTCCTCCTTTTTTTAAGTCGGTTAAACACGTGCATCTTAGTAACTTGTCATTCATTTTATCCAGCACAGTATAAAGTAAAACAAAATAAACTGATTCTATTTTAAACCTTAGTTCACTGCAAACAAAATTTTCTCGTTTGAACCCCTTTGTGGTCGAAAAATATCCTCTTTTACATATAAATATCCATAATATCTAGTCGACCAAAATGCATGGCATGGATTCTTTTTTTCGCTGTTTTAATGAGGCATAATTGTACATACATAAAACGCCTATCTCCCATCAGGGTAAACAGAGACTGTGCTACATATAATCCTCCTGACATACTTCCCTCGCTCCCTCCATGCGCATAAATCTCTCTCATACGTGCCTGTTTGTTTTTTGATACTTTAACACTTGGCATTTTTAAACGACATTCCAAATCTAATCAAGGTATAGTCCGTCGAGATCTACCTGTCCCCACATTCCATAACTGTAGCACAGTTTTACTAACCATACATCGACCCCTCCTACGCAAAGTATCGTATGTCGAAATTGCCTAGTTTACACAGGAGTTCTCCGTTTTATTCGGCAATACTCGTAACTCACATAGAGTGATCACCTAATAGATCATCTAACCGATATCTAGGATTTTATAATACTCAATGTGAGTAACGTGCTTTGCCGAATAAAACTGAGAAATGCTAAAGTCACATGTTATACTTATTTCAGAGAATTCAGAACTTTAAAAGGCTCCCCTGTAAACTTGGCAGTATCGTCATACGACACTTTACGTAGGAGGGTTCGACATTTGCGCAACGAAGGTATTCGGGGAGAAGCGGGTGCCGCGGACCGCATCTCGCAAATGGTTCGTTCCCACTAATTCTATTGAGTACTTCTATTATAGAAGTACTAGGACAAAAATCCCTGTGGTTCTATTAAATTCTATTTCAAGAATAATAGAACTATCGTATATATGTTACGTGATAACCGCGTAACATATATACAAAAAAAAAGTTGAATCTCCTCATTTTTTTAAAGACGGTCAAATATAATGTACTGAAACGATTATTTCCAACTCGTTCTATCATTCTTGAAATATAATTTAATAGAAGCTGGTAGTTGTATAGTAGAACTACTCAATAGAACTAGTGGGAACGAACCCCCCGTAAACACACAATTTAGTTTGTGGGATCGAGCTCTAAGGGTTGACGTGACCTTAATATTAAATATTTTTTAATAAGTTCAGCGATATAGATATTCTCCAGGTTCGCTATCAACACGAACAAACCAGAGCTACATTCCCTTTTCTCTTCATTAAACTGTTGTGTGTTGTGGCGTCCACACCACAACTTTCAAATATGTGAAGTTCCTTGTTAACTGGTGTTGAAGTAGTTTCAGTTGATTCTGTTAGAGCGGCTTGTGATCTTACAAAATACACTGTGTAGTTTTTATTCATTTTTTTGTTATTGTTACGTTGTCCTGTTTAATGTTTATTAGTTTTCAATTACCTTCCATATCTACCAGGTGAGACGTTTTTCGATAACGTCAACTTACCAAAGCGAGCATTTAATTTGTAATTACAATTAATGATTTGAATTTAAATATAATTATTTATTTACTAGGTACATAATAATAATTACAGAAAATAAAACAATCATTTTAACACACACACGCTTCACATAATGGCCTTCTCAACAGAGTACCTTGAATTAGAACGCAGCTAGCTATTTAATACACAACTTATGAATTCTAGTATATATGTAGTGTATGCGATCACTCGCATTGAACATTTAAGGTGATAAAAAAAGGACAGACATAAAAGAAAGTGCAAGAAGGATGTCGATTCGTCGTTAACTCGTATACTTGTTTTAGGGCGAGTGAACACGAAGTACAAATTATAGCCTGATTATTAAAAAACTATAACAGGCCACATTAAAAAATTCTAACATGAATAAAAATATAATAATCTACACATGTGACCGGACATACATTTCATTTAGAACTCTACTTGGAAATGTTCGATAAACCAAATTTTATAGTCGTTTATACGAGTACTAGCCTTGGCAAGTAACGAACAATTACTTATAAAACTGTTTTTCATATAATTCAGTTATATCTATTTAGTGAGATTTTACTGTAGAAGTATGCTAGAATGTACATTATTAAATTATTTATGTTTTTTATTATAGTATAATATCTTTAATCAACATGTATGTACCATTTTATGTTTATCAAGGCTTAATATCTCATTTTCTCATAGGAAAATGATACAGCTACCAGTGGCCAAGAGTGTTCTTAAAATAGAAACCGGCTCCAAACTTGATCAGAGAAGATTTTGTGTGTTGTTACTTCTACACAATTCGAATAACTTCTTTAAGTTGATTATACCACAACCTGATATTATAGAACCTGTTAATAAACAAAATTGAAAAAAAAATTTCATGACCTACGAGATGCCACTTTGACAGTTATTTGTTTACATTTTTGGTCTCGGTTTCTATAATAATGTATTGACTCGACCACTAATGACTTCTAAAATAACTAACATAAACACCGAAAATCACTTTGCTGCAGGTTTTTTTTTATCAAGTGACGGGACGAACAGTCGTACGCCTGATGGAGCCTGTCTGTAACAGTTGCAGTGCCACTCAGAGCTTTAAATTACAAAGATATGAGGGGCACTACCACTGAGCCCGTCACCCTGGACGAACTCTTTCACAATGAGCTCTACTGCTACTAAATTTAAGGTTTAAATGGAACCCAAAAAAAACACTAGCACCAATGAACCATAGCGGTAGTGACTCTGAATTACGGGGCGTTGATGCTGTCCAGTGGGTGCTACCGCATTTGAAGAAAAACCTGAATTATCTATATAAACTACACTACATATATTTATTTTTTTAATCATAATTCATTTATTTGTGAAAACACAGTTTGTGTTAAGTTAATATAAAAAGTACATGTATTCAATCATTTTTTGTAGTGGTGGACGTGGAAATTTTTTTATCTTACCTAAGTGGGCGGTGAACGCAAAAGTTTGGGAGCCTATGATTTAGATTAATATTATTATTCATTATGCTTACGTTTCTTAAATCAAGTTGGGAATGGTGTTATATGGAGTCTTCGCCACTGTTAGATACAAACGATTTCTTTTTCTGAGCCTAAAGTTGATATAACGTTACTTGAAAATGGCTGTTATTACTTTTAACAATTCTCTTTCGACACCTAGTCATATCATATACACTCAATTATAGAAATATTTAATTCTCGTTGCCCTATTGAATATGTGTATATTGCTTGCTTATCCTCGAATTTTAATTAACCCGAATATTAAAAAGAAACATCTAAATAAAAAACTTGAAACCAAAGATTGGGTCCCACACACCAACATGCATGACGATACAAAAAAAACATACGTTTTGTATGGACGGAATTGTGAAGCGTGTTGACCTGTGGGGCCCAGCAATGGATGCGCGTTACTTGCGGTTACCGCACGGACGAGTAGTGACACCCAAAACGTACCTAGCGTGACAAAACAGCGCGACGTGAAGCTACAAACGTACTATCGAAAGCAGATATTGACGACTGGGCCATTAGTGTAAGTTTTCCAATATCGTCGTCTTAGAGTGGTTAGCCACGGGCGTCGGGTTTTCAGCAGCGAGCAAACGCGCGTTTGCATCAATGCAATCGTTTGTATATTGTATCGATAGTATGTTTGTAACTTCACAGTACTTATTGTTTAACACTTTCAGCGCCATAGAACACATGCTCACTCACACTACTGAGTAAAATTCGAAAATACATGTTGGCCTGCTGCACTTGCGGTTTTGTGGGCGGCCGGCAGCTCACGTGGCGCTGAGTGTTCAGTACACTCTGCGGCGCATGTCGACCGCAGTGGGATTTGCTTTAAAATCAGCTGTAAAACCACGTTTCAATCGGTACACGCCGTGTATTCATTTCGGAGAGCCGAAAAATGAGTTATTAATTTAATATATTTGGTATTGGCCGGATTTTGGATACGCTACATTCCGTTATTATGAATTTCTTTTAGCCTTATTTGTGACAGCTAAAAAGTTACTAAACTAAACCTAATATAGATTTTTTGTTATGTAAGTTTTAGTGCAATTATTTGAGTAATTACGTGTAATTTAGAGTAAATAAAAATATTTATTTTACATTTATCATTGATGTACTTGAAAGTTATATAAATGGAAATATATGAAATGAGCTTGAATTTTGTTTCTTTTTTTTGTCACCATTTTGGTCTCGTGTCTATAATTCTATGGGGTTCCTGTTTTTGTCCGTGGTAAGTTGAATGGGTTATGATCAGTGATCGGAATTGAGTGAGTTACATAACCTAATTATTTTTTTTACACGCCTGTCCATAACAGGTGCAGTGCCACTCGTTTAAATCGCAAAGATCTGAGGGGCATTGCCACTGCGCTCGTCACCCTGAGACATAAGTTGACAAGTCCCATGTGCTTGTAGTTTCACCAGCACCCTTACCCTTCAAACCCGGAACACAGTAATGCTGACATTACTGCTTGGCGGCACAAATAGGTAAGGTGGCAGTGCTTCCCTAGACGAACAAGAATCTCTACTGCTACTAAAACCTGGGGCCGTTTTTCTTGTCATTGCAGCCACGGTCGTTAATAAAGATAAAAAGCCCGAGGTTTTATTTGGGGCATTATAGTCAAACTAGCCTGCATGCAGTCATACTTACGTGCAAGCGTGATGAAAAATGGTCGGCGTAGCGATTTGCTCGAGGACGCACCGTTAATACCGGACTTGTTCTACCTACCTAGTTGCCTTGAAAATAATTATTTAGTTAGAGTAACTACAAACATTTTTTCAAATAAAAAAAAAATTATAATACACACCGCACCCTTACCAGAGAACAAAAAAGTAACGAGAATGGACACTCTCCGCCCCTCCCTAGATTTAGATACCGCACCACGCCCCGCACATTGACTGAACGGCAACAAGGCTGTCGGTGAGCCATTTTCGCGCTAAGACGGCTTTGATATTTGAATATTTTTCACTTATTCATTACGAAACTTGAACGTTAATATATAACATCATTGTACGTTACTATTTACGATGGTCGTGAATTGGGCTGTGTACGACTGTTTCTCATCATCTAAACGGGACAAAGAGAGGAGTTTCTTTCGATTTCCGAAAGGTGAAAGGAGGTAAGTAAAAAAGCTTGTCTGAGACTCATTCAGTTATTCTTTTCTTCATTTATTTAGTGCAGAGTACCAGAACTTACTAGACGCCATAACTGGAGCAGTAGACAAAGGTTCTCAAATTTTCAGTTTGTATTGCTGATAAATATTACGTAGGTAGTGAATATACCTAATTATTAACTAAGTAATGATAAACTTGGATACGCAATTTCAATACATTGGTTAACTCATTTAAAAGTACCTGCCCAATTTCTAATAATTAAGTGTTTTTAATATATTTTTAAAGTTAGTAAATTAATGAAAAATATAATAATATATCGATATAAATACCTAATGAACATGTGTAGTTATTAGGATTCTATTAATAGAATTAAAGATAACCAGATTTGCTTAAGTATTGTCGCTATGTTGCCGCTCTGACCACAAAGTAATGGGTAACACTGCCACTTCATGCACACATTTGCGCGTGTGTAGATAGCGGCTTGCTGTATGTAGTAGTAGTAGTAGGCAAATATAACTTTCGACTGTTGTATGGAGTGTGCGGGGTGTGCTCTTACGTAATTTGAAAACTATTTCTAGGGAAAACGACCAAATATATTTAAAAAGTACATAATTTGATTTCATACAAGGCTTATGTCTTTATTTTGTCAATATCTCAAAAATTAAGTATATTTTGTAATTATATCTTGTATAGTTGCTTGCCATTTACTGAACGCTTTGAATTCTTTTATTTTACTTAAATTAATTTAGAAGTATCCTATAATTATATAAGCATAGTAAGTACGTAATACGAAAATTTCAATTGGGTACCTTTTTTTTCAAAATTCTACACAGAATAAGTTTTTATTTGTATTCATTGTTGTTATATTTAACTTGTAAGTTTTTTTGAGTTAAACTCATGTGCCCATCTTGCTTTATTATAATTTTACTTTTTGAAATCTTACTTTTTGAATTATACCACTTTATTATTGAGGGAGTAATGCATACGTTGAGATTTATCTCGTAAATGAAATTGCGTTTGTATGGGGCGAGTGTAATGAGACAAAAATCACAGTTACAATAATATATTTGAACCAAGCGTCTGTTACAAAAGACGAATCGATCAGTCCCTTCTATATAAGGTACTTAAAAAAATAATTCATATCTGAAACCAACCAAAAAGTCGAAATGTCATCGATCATTAAATTCGTACATTTTGCTCTTTTTGCTATAACAAAATCATGTTGACGTATTTCCTAGCATCTTGACTTTTTTGCAAATCTCAGATGACAATATAAAAAACCTGCCAACAAAGTACAATAAACTGAAATCACATTTACTTATGAATAAATCTTAACCTACATAGATATTCAAAGCAGACAATTTACTGTAAAATTATTATCAGAGTTACCATTGCAGTACTTTTTTTCAAGACTAAAATGACGTTTGTAAATGACAACTCTGCCATTTTTCGTATAATTTAAGTAGTCATGTGGTTGGACAGTTTAATCGACAGGTTGTGCAAGGACAAAATTATGCAAAAACACTTGAGTTTATTATGCTCTTCACCCTTCAACCTTCTAATTGTTCATAATTTATTTAGAGAGGAATTTAGAGCATTATCTTTTTTAATTTCTTAGTTTGTCTACTCGTGAAGTACAGAGGACACAATCTTCTTCCAAGATGACGTCTATTTTTTTTTCTATTAGGCAATTAAAAACTATAATTTATTGCGTAAGCGTATCCAATATTCAGTCGACAAAATGTTTATCGACTGGAAGCACTAGGTGCTTGTAAGTTGGCAACATTTGTCCATTGAACTGTCATTTTATTCTCTTGGAAAAAAAGTACAATTTAATATTTGCCACGTGTCATTATTAACTAGACACTACACACAGAAATAGATTCATTTTGCATACATATGTATTTGCTTTGTGTGTCGCCAGTGTGTTAACTGGGCACTTGACAACATTCATCAAAACTTCTCTCTCTCTTGCGATGGACCCACAATTGAATACCATCGATTTATTTAAAAATAAAATTAACTTCTATCAACTAATGTGACTAGGTAATGAGATCATTTTTAAAGAAACAATATAGGCCTATTACTGCAATAAATCTTTTATCTCTTTCACATTCGTACAATAGGCCAGTCAACACTATGCGAAATATATACAGATGTAGTTAGTAAACATCGGGAAAAAATCGGAAACCGCGAATATCTCCCATCGCCATTGCTACGCTAGTTAATTATCGTACTTAACATATAGAAGTTTTGTTATGTCATTTAAATACGAAATTGTGTTAGTCAATGACTTTAACATTATATCAATGTCAGTTCAATGTTTATTTACTACATTGTCGACAAGGTCGCAATTAAGGGAAATAATAATAATGAACTAGCCTATTCTATGTATGGACGAGACAGCAGATACCTTTCCAACGTAAGTATTAATACATTAAGTTCTTAGTATATAATATCTATTCTAAACACTGGACGACGTTCTATGTTTACATAATTTAATGTACTAACATATACAGTCTGGTACAAAAAGCATGGATTTTATTTTGGCCACATTTAATAGTAGTGCAAGTTTCAAATGAGTTAAAATATTCTAGAACTGTTTAAGAAAGATGCACAATTAATCTATTTTGAGCGCATTGTGAAGTAATTAAAATTTGAAATTATCTTATAAGAATAAAGGACTCAAGGTAAAATAACTTTTTAAACCTAGTGTGGGAAATGTATAAAATACTAAATTTATTTCCAGTTTCTATTTGTAATTATTTCACAATATGACTTTGATATTCGTCCATCCCATCAATATCAGAGCCTAATAGACGCCTTATGCCTTATTTTATTCAAACAAACAAATGTGTCAAAGCGCTGAGGTGTTACTTAGTTACTTTAAAATAAATAAAAGGCACGACAGAAAATACTGAGAATTTCTATGAAAATTATGTTATAAAAAAAAAATACGTAGTTTATTCAATTATTTTTTAAATGAATTACCTTTGTACACACGCCAGCACATCAAGCTACACGCTGACGTATCTTATTCCGTTGCACTGGAGGCGATTTTCGAACAAAAATATGTAGTCTGATGTGCCGTTGTCCGTACAAATTCTTGGAACTGTGGGCTTCTGATCTGAAGATTTTGTAAGGAATATTGAATACCAAAGGAATGCGGCTCTGGGGAGTGCACCGTGAGTTTCTACAATACGACGTCGTATTGTGTTTATGTGTAAGGGCCCCAAGCCTAACGTGTTGCCAGAAAGTATTCGCCTAACATGTGTCTTATATATGCCATTTGACTATAATAAAATTCTAATTGATAAGGAAAACCAAATGTTAATTTTTAATTTTATTTCGTACGTTATTACTTTTAAAATTAATATTTTCAGGTTCACAAAAAATTTACATTTTGAATTACATCACTTTATTATAGAGGGTCCCCTGTGCGATTCCATCGTGAGTGGATTGTTGTGAGATTAAAAAAAAAAATATCTATAAGTATGTGTAGGAAAGCTCAAAATATTTAATTACGCCATTTTTATACAAATTCTACGATTTTTTTTCCTCCAAATTAAAAACAATGTTAAACGATTTATTAAATGTTACAGACATTCAACATACGCGTGGACACCTTACTTTATTATAATAGAAATTTAAAACATTAATAAATATTGGGGTTTAAAATAATGCACTCTGCATTAAATATCGATACAAAACTAGTGAAATATCTAGAATTTTTGCTGGTACATTGAACACCTTATTAATTGTTATTTACAAAACGAAATAACAGGCTTTTACAATGCCTTATAAATTATATATATATTATATATATCATACGCCCATACTTACTCTATAATAGGAAGAATGTCATCATAATAATGAAGGATATAATAATCAATAATAATTATCCCTTGCATTCTTCTAATTCCTTCCATGAGATTGTTTTGCTCTATGGCAACACATATGTATGTTCGTTTCATGTTTTAAACATTTAAAGCATTTTCCTAGTTACAGTTCAGTGGCATCGTCCAATATTATAAATCTAGCAGGGTGAGAATAAAACGAACGTGTACTTTTGTTCATAATGTCAACTTCGAACAAGAGAGCTTTATACGTTAAATCTAAGACTTGTTATGTATGAACAGGTCACAAAAATATATACTAGGGAAGTAAATGCCAAGATAACATGAACTTTTGGTACCCTATTGGTCCATTTCATTTAATATTATAAATAACGTACAATCACATGCAAATATTATTCGCAAATCTCATTCAATTCAACAATTTGGAAGATATATTTTTTTTTATATCAATTGCTTTGATATACATTGTCAATACATTTTAACTCTTCCAAACGTGGTTCTGTTTAAAGACTTTCGGTTATAAAATTTTATATATACAGACAGCCAAAAGTATTTTTTATTATGCTTTAATGATGTACTGAAATCTGAGTTAATCTCGATTCTTACGAAAAATATAAAATATGACGAATGCCGTCATATTTTGTGCCGAGTCGGGATAAACGTCGCCTCTGGAACCAGTCCGGGGCTGTCCGATTGATTTCAGGAATGTACATTTCACTCTGAACTTTCAAATTAAACGGGTAAAAATCTGGTTACAAAGTTCACCAGCCTATTCAAGGGATCTACGGTATCCGAATGAAATTGTCACTATCTTTCCAATATACCAGTAGTAGATAAGAGAAACATTGAACACCGGGAAAACTTGGAAACATAGAAAATATTTCCGAACACTATTGCAGCGTCCATTTAGCGCATAGTTTGCCCCAGTGGGCGTTGAAGAGTTCTAGGAGGGTAGGAGCCTAGGGAGCAAATGGTCATGCTGTTCTGCGTGAGGGGGTGCTACCGCATTTCAAAAGATCCTGACTGATCTATATAAACTACAGTACATCTCTTATACTTTCGGACTAATTACTGTGAAAAGTGCATAAAATAACTAATTGCAATCAGTTGACGTTACTACTTCACCAATTGATAACGAAGAGTGAATGAGCCGTTTATCAAGTCAATCCTGATTAAACCTGCGTAGAGAGTGTTTCCTTCGACGTCTCCCTTTTCGGTCCTAACTCCGACATACATATAACATAAACGATAGTAATTGACTATATAAAATTTTGTATTTCTTTGTCCAAAATACATGAGTCGACAAGCTATTAACGCCACGACAGCGTCCAGAAATATCCATGATTTCCAGAGTTTTCCGATGTTCAATGTTTGTTAACTACAACTATAGGAATACCTTTAGCTGTCTTTTATAGGCTTGGTTTACTATCCGTGTGCGTCTTATCCGTTAGCGTTAATTCTTAACTACGCGACGAGGCAGGGTTCTAATAGGGTAAGGTTCAATTTGGGGTGTACTTTTAAGAATGATTTCAAATTCTAGCGCAATTTTATACGGTCTGTCATACAAATGTTGAGCAAACTTCAGACCACATTTTTTACTGTTGACACTTGACATCTGTAAGCACATTTGGAAACTTGTAAGGGTCATTTTCCTGTCAAGCTGATATCCGTGTCGCCGAACGCATCTGGTGTGACAATAAGCTTGAAACGCAGTTGGAGCAGACACAGACAGGCATGTGAAGTTTAATCAGCTCCACAAGAAATACACCCCTAAGGCGCACTGTGCTCTAAGGCCAGTATTTTTGAGCAATTTAGAGACAAATGTGGAAGAAAAACCTCACCCAAGACCGTCTGGCAGTTAGATGATGAACTCCTGGCTCGCCGGTGGGCTTAGCTAGCTGAGAGCACTGTACGCCGGAGGGCTGGTCTCTCGCGGCTGGTCGCGGCTGCTGGGAAGCAGGACTGCGATGTGGTACGGCGGAGGAGCCTCGGGGGAAATGGTCGCTTCGGCCTGGCGGTTCGATTGAAGCAGCGTCGTGAGGGATATGTCGTCGGAAGGTTCGGAGGGAGGTGGCTGTAATGAACAGTCAAGGTTCCAAAGTCAAATGGCAACTTTACAGAGACACTATTTGTTGTCGACTGAAAGAATTGTCGTCCATGGTTTTTTTTTTGAAGACGGAGTAAAATGACATTTGCTAGGTTGCCAGTTTTCATAAAGTTTTAAATAATCATGTAGTTGTTATCGATAGATTGTGAAAGAAGGTAACATTTTGCCAAAAAGTCTCAATTGTGAATGTTACTATATACGATCTAATAATTACTGATTGCGTTATTGCCTTCTATATTTCTATTTTGGCTGTTGACCTACTAAAAAATTTACATTTCAAATGAGACTGTGCTCAGTAATTGGACGAATGATAATTTGTCGGCTTTTTATTGCATAAGCATAACCAACATTCAGTCGATAGTCGATAGAATATTTATCGACTGCAAGCACTAGCTGCTTGCAAGCGAGCAGCACTTGTGCAATGAACTGTCATTTTTCTCCATCTTCAAAACAGACCGCCTATTCATTCGTCTCATCGAGTATATAACCAGAAATAGAGACGAAATAAGACCATATATTTCTGGTAACACATTAGCGATACAGCTCTTATAAATATCAACTCCCGTTTGCACTGAAATATAGACAGGCCAACTACTGACCTGTGTGTACGTCTCCATATATTCCAAAAAGTATTCTGTATTTATTGTAATAGAGATAATATATCTAACAATGCCGTGCTGTTCTATTCGGTGGTGTGGGAAAAACAGCAAAACATCTAATTACTAAACAAACGGAATCACATTTCATCGGTAATTAAATATTAAATATGTAATTTTGCAATTTTCGTCCATTATAGCAAAGCTCAAGTTATCTGGTCGATTTGAAGTGAAACAGTTGACGACACCCGTCAATTGTTTCGAACTCGGGCTAGCCAATCGGAGCGCAGTTGTCACAGTAATAAATAAATAAATAAATAAATAAATAAATAACGCACACACTCAACATATCCCCGCACTAGGGAAACCCTGTGTCGCGGGTACCATGGACGCACGCATAGACAACCACAAATTACACCCAAACTCACGAGAGAAATAATTGTAGGCCATACAACTATTTCTCTCGGCCCGGGAATCGAACCTGGGACCTCTGCGTGGCAGTCCGGCGTGGTAACCGTTCGGCCACGGAGGCAGTTAAATCATATGGCAGAATAGTTTTCAAACAAATTAAATGACATTTCGTCTCTATTTTTGGTTATATACTCGATGATTCGTCTATATTAAGACACAAATGGCTATGTACGATAACTCACAGGTCTATCCCTTTGTGCAGTGGAAGAAACGCGGTCGGGCGTCTGCAGCGGCGGCGACTTGGCGCGGCACATGGACAGCGCGCAGCCCACGCCGCACACGCACGCCACTGCTGCGCACACCACCGTCGCTTCTGTGCCAGAAGCGTTGTCGCGCACCACCTGACCAATTTCAAGACAAGGCTTTTTATT
Organism: Hyposmocoma kahamanoa; assembly: GCF_003589595.1. Classification (NCBI taxonomy): domain Eukaryota; kingdom Metazoa; phylum Arthropoda; class Insecta; order Lepidoptera; family Cosmopterigidae; genus Hyposmocoma; species Hyposmocoma kahamanoa. Next base: position 22,001,346 of record NW_020654466.1, read on the forward strand.
AAAAGGAGAGAAGTGCACATTTCAGCTCCATCTAACCTGATGGAAAGTGACAAAGGAGGTCTACGATGGATCATGCACGCCTGTATAATGCCAATTCACTCTTGTCTTCAAAAGGCCTAAGTTACAACGTTCAGGGAACCAATCTGCGAGTAGGGAATCCCACTCCATTGTTATTTTAAGATAATTTTGTATATTATTATTTCAATTGTAGATAAATAAAGTTCTTTATTATTATTATTATTATTATTATTATTATTATTATTATTATTATTATTATAAATGTGGAAATGTAACGGTTCGTGCTAATTTTGGGGATATCTACAACAGGAGTGGAAACCCTAGCCTACGTCCAGTCCCCCGATGATAGAAAAGGGAGTGATTTCAGCACGCAGTCTCCTCGGAACTCCCTATCTCTCGGGTCGGTAGATAGCGACATACCAGTGGTGACTAATGGAATTTAAAAAATCCTAGCAGTTGCCAGGTGGTGACAAATAGGATAAACAATTCCAATTGATGCTAGTGTTTATTTATTGCCGCCATCGAATACTAAGCTACAAATAATCATTTCAAAAAACATTATAATACATTTACGATCATTTCATTATAAAACTGAACTATATTAAAAAATATTAAGCCAGCTTAAAAATACTAGAAAAATACTAAATAAATCAACTTTTGTCAATTAGCAACACTATAACCGTTGTTTCAATTTTTTCATATTTATTTTAAAAAACGCGTTCACACTATCTGGGGCCATACTATGAACTCTTATTACAGTTCAGTATAGGTTCGTAACGACAAAGAAGCGGGATGGTGATATACACTTCAAGTAGCGCTGTCTCACAACGATTTATTTTAGGTCTTAAACTGAATCGTAATAAGAGTTCATGGTAGGGCCCCTGATTAAAATCATAATAAATGGTGGGATTACAATTGTGATTTTAAATTATTGTATGTACTGTATAAAATCACTATTTTAAATATAATTATTGAACTCGAATTTTATTTTATTCCCCTTCGATGGCGGCAATAAACAAACACAAACCCGGAAAATAAATCGTCGACAGCTAAAGAGGGTAACCAGATGCGTCTATTCTTAAACTGTCAATGGCCAGTCAACCCGCGACCATAATACAGTAAAAACCTGGAAAAACATGCCATGATAAGAAATTTCGACTAAAACGGCAAGAAAACTGTTTAAACCCAATAGAAAAATCTGTAACAAACACATAGAGAAATTCGTAAAATCTGCTGACTCAGTTGGTAAGAGCGGTGGTTCCGACATGGCGACAGAGGCTGGTTCGAGTCAGTCAGATTGCAGGAATTTTTCTTTGTGTTCTCCGACCTTTGTATTAATAGTATATAAACTGACCTGCATAAATAAACTAACCTGTCGGTCAAAATAGTACTTAGCACCAGCCAGAAACAGTGTGGCAAGTGCAAAAGATACCAACATCCCAAACTTCAAATGCGGGGCCATCATTGGCGAGTGATGGAGGCCCAACGCCGCCGTCCGCAGCAGGGTGTCAGGTGTAACGCTACGGGCAGCTGCCAGGGAAGCGATCGTCGGCTGTGGAGGCTCCAAGGGGATCTCCACGTAAAGACTTGACTCGTCATTTTGACGCCGAGATGTGTGCACGGCCGGCGTCGGTGGTTGGCTGTTATGGAAAATATTCGACATTAAAACTATAGTCAAATAGAGACTTTATAGTAAAGGTTGTTATACGCCGAGAAACGAAGTGTCGGTAGAAGGCGGTACTCCTGGTTAAAGAATTTGAGGGAATGATTCGGCTGCAGTACCGCCTCTAAAGTCAGGATTGCCATAATGTTGTCCAACCTCTGATAAGAGACGAACCGCAAGAAGAGCAAAGGTTATAATGAAACTTCTGCATAATTCTAAGGCGAATATTCGTGGTAGTGATCCTAAGTGGATCTCACGGGTTGTTTATATCTATGATATTTGAAATAAATGATAAAAGTCTATTTACAAAGAGCAATCCCTAGTATTTCATACCCATTCTTCTCAGAGGTATCTGCCTTACGAATGAATAGTATTGTTTAATCAATATGACGATTTCAAGAGTAATTTGCTTACCAATGAAATCAAGATATTTTTGAATATGCATTGTTGAAATAGAAGTTTAGTGTAGAAACTTCGAATGTGGCTTTATCACTGCAAAAATGTGGCTTTTAATATAATGATGAGGAAAAACCTATGATAACGAACATGGTTTGACAAATTTAATTGTAAACAAACGCAGCCTCTATTTGCAACGGCCCGAGTGAGGGGCAGTAATTCCCCATTTGCTATCGAAATATTTATGCAGTGATGAGATAAAGTTGTAAGTTATATTTATACACATCATCCAGCAATTTGAGCTATAAAACTATAAAAGATGTTAGTTTTTGTGGACTTGATAGAAAAGGCTGAAGTGTCACCCGTTGTGGCGGTGGCGGTGGTGGCGGCGCGGCGGGCACTCGAGGGGCGCGAACCGATGCAGCGGCGCCGCCATGCCCTTGCGGCCCGCCACGCCCGGCCCCGGCCCCACGCCCTCGCAGACGCGCCCGCGCGCCCGCCCCACGCCTGTGCACACGTGCCCTAAACGTTCTCATCTCTCCCATTATCTTTACACTTAAACCAATCGACATTAAAAAGTTAAAAATGTCTCCTCTATACTCACATGGTAACATGAAATACAGTTTACTATGTAATGACTGTGACTACTTCTTTATGTAATTCTATGCGGAAACCATAGAAAAAACATTTTTTAACTTTAGATCTACGTTTTCATTTGGCCCCAAACCTTGGATTCAATGTTCTTGATATGATTTATGGTTCAGTTTCAGAGATGTATCGAACACATTAAGCAGTGTTCAAGCACGCAAAGTGAAATCCACATGGCACATACAAATATTGATGTTGCAAGTATGTTTTTCTTTGTACTCGGGTTTTACCTACCGCAGGTAGTAGAATGGATAAATGTACAAATTATAACCTATGTTGGGTATTTATTACTGCATATGCCGATGCAGCCCATGAGGGCTAATAGCAACTTATAATTTTTTCATTCCATGACTAAACTTCAACCAACTGATCATGGTCAGCAATTTCCCAAGCCAAATGCCAATCTGCGTTGGAAGAAAAACATTCTTGCATAAGTAAGGGTGGTTTTCTTTGTACCTAGGTCGTATTGATCACAGATGATTGTGCAAACAAGGGCACACGCTGTTGTTGCACATACCCCTCTCATTGACTATGTTGTTTAAACCTAACTTGATCATATTTTTTTCCTTCGAGGTAGGACTTGTGCAAATTTATTATTGTTTAAAAAATAAAAGACATGTTAATGGTAGTTACAAACAGTTTACTAAATAAAAAAAAATTTTAAAGATCTAATCATGTGTGGTCTGGTGGGCTGGCATCATTTTTCAAAACTTTTTGTCACATGCGTCCTGTTTTGTCAAGGCAGTTTAAATATTGTGTGGACAGTCGGACACACAGCTGAAAGCCGGACGGGACTTATGGCCAAGTTATATACACCTCTCTTACATACTATGGAGTGGTATAGTATAGAATTGAAATTTGGAATTATTTCCTTACCATTACCAATTGTTTAATAGATACTTGGAAAACAACTGCAGACATATTACAATGTTCTGCAATTCTAATGTAATAATTTCCCAAGCAACATTATTCATTTCTTTCAATGTGCATTAGGCCGTTGCGAAGTATGATAACATGATACCCTGTTTTCAGAGAAAACCCATACTCAGTCAACTAAGATCACAGTGAAGTTGTAATAACTTTGTAGGTCATTGTACTCAGATTGGGGAGTTTAGGCAAGGGTCAATTGTCACGGACACTTACCAGAAGATAAAGAAGATGGCACACGGTGGCGGCCGGTGTAGGCGCACTGGCTGCGCTTATCGATCCAGAAATGCATCGGAGCGCTTCACACGACTCCGGGTCGACTCACTGCACTCACTTCTTGTCGACACTCACGCACTCATTCCACTCACGATTTGCACGAGAGCCATTCTGTAGACGACTCTATAGACATGGGACATTATTGATATTGCAAGTTACTTTAGGAGGATCATAATGACATATTGAATACATAAAGATTCAAGGTGGATTTGAGAGCTAGATATTTGGATAGGCGCAAAAATCAAGAGGGCTCTCCCTGTTCATAATATGTAAGTACAGCAGCACATATAGTACCAAAAAATCATTTCTAACTTCATGCTATTGTTATTAGTAAATAAATAAGTTTGGTATTAGAACGCAAAGACGCTTCCAAACATAGATTCAAAATAAAAATAATTAAAATAATGTTATACCTGTACACTTCGTTGTTACAACAATGCTAGCAATACAAGTTTTTATAACATCAATATTCACATAAGTGGGATGCCGTTCAATGGTTCTGCAATAAATACAGGCTAAAATAGGTAAATAATTAAAATTTTCCTACAAACGGCCACCATTTTTCACAGAACTTTCCTTTTGACAGCCATTTGTGGGCGGGTTCAAGGCGGGGCTTCCGTCTCTGTGCGCATTGCGCGGGAAATCACGAATGAAAATCCCAATACTACCAACATCATTAACCAACTAAAAATCGATACATCTTACTTTGGTAATGTGTACTTCTACTTGTTGACAGTAATTAACCTTTAATAAATAGCATGACTATTTATTAATCTTGCGCTTTGTTTCTGATGGTTTTTGCTTTTACGGAAATTGTGAGAAATACTTATGGAACCTGGCATCAATGCCGGCGATTTAGTACCTTGGCGAGATCTTTTTAGACTTGGTATAAATCAAATATTGCATTACTTTATTGTAAATAATTACGTTTGTAAATCTTGGTGAGTATTATTGCATAAACATATACATTTTGTGTTTGAGCATTATTCATCTCATCTCGTCTATAGCTGTTCTACATACCTATTTTACATACATTAATGCCCGTTGCTGGTAAAAGAAAACATTATTTCACCAAGTTATATTAGTATGCATTCTAAAACATTAAAACATTACAAGACATTAAAAGTTGTAGTTTAAAAAAAGGTTTTGTCAATAATTTTCATTACATATTCCCAAATAGCGTGATGTTGTGTCCGGTTGTTTCTTTCAATAAAATAATATATTTATTAGATATAAATTTAATTCCTTATCTAAAAATAAAAGTTATTTGTTATAAGTCTAATTGAACGTGTATTGCTCCCGAATACATTCTTCTTCTTTTAACTTATTGACGGTGCCCTTTCGTGATTTCGCATTAGCGGGTTTGCTATCATAGTTTTAAAAATTCCCGCTGTTTCGTAGAAAGACCTAGACGTTTCCGGAAAATTCTGCACATGTCATCTGCAGTTCCGTTTAGAAATCAAAAAAACGAAAAAAATCTAATATAGTTGCTCTAAAATACAAATTTAAAAATTAAAAATTAACCACGTATGGTATAAACTCAAGCATTTTATAATATCAACGTTTATGTAAGTTTGCACTAATAAAAACGACAGAATATTTAATTTCACTGATTTATCTGAAAGAATTGTTTTTGAACGAAACGGAATTTGTAGTTCTTGTAGTCGTTTAAATTATAGCTTCGTATAATTGGTTAAGACACCACCGCTGTACACCTACATCATCATCTCGATCAATATTCTGTAAAGTGGTGCTGTAGTAAAGGAACTTACAGTGTGCCACCGCAATAGTCTTGTGAAACGCGGGTTGAAAAAGGTATAAAAACCCAGCCCCACTGTTGCCAACGTAGTAATTCTGATTCAACTGTAGTTTGTGTGTGACGTGTTTATTTTCTGAGACTCGTTACTTTTTGCGTGTTGTTCTTTTTTCCTATGTATGTGCTATGATAATACCTCTTGAAACATTACCTCTCAGGATGCGGACGAACGGTAGATTCGCCAAACCTTACTGCCAATGTTGGAACAGGCATGCTCCACTGTCATGGACTCAGATCGAATCGCGTTGTTCCTGCGGAGAAGAAAGTGATGGTTTGTATTGTTCTAGATAATTTTTGTCGCGTCCTTCCACTTGCGTGTGTACTTTAGTATATCTTTTATATTTAAACGTTTCATGATTGTTAGGTTGGGTTCGTAACACGTTAAACTCAACAGCTGTTCTAATTGTTAGTTTCCTCCTTGTTTTTGTTGAGACGAAATATTTATAGTTAGTTTTATATATTTGATTTACAGACGTGAATTGTGTTAGTTTATAGTTAGGTGAATAAACTATTATTCGTTATAAACGAGGTGGGTTCCTAATCTACTCCATATGTTGTAATTTATGATAAATTTAATATATTAAACAATAATTGTGTTTAGCACTTAAATTTTGGTACGAAATATGTGTGAGGATAAGAGCCTCAAACGACTTTAATTAAAAAATATTATTCTAGGAGGGCGTCGATTTTTCCTTGATGTCATTTGCAGTAGATTTCAAAATTTGTAATGTTGCTGTAGTGCAAAAAAGTTGCTTGTTTCTCTATTGTTAATTCTTAAATTTCCACGTACCAAATGTAAGTGTAGAAGGGGTATAAAATTGAAATTTCTATTGTCATTGCAGCACAGGAATGGAACTGGGAGCAACCGGTCTCCACAGGCCCTGGCTGGGTTGTGGTTAGTGAGAACAAGAAGCAGGTCACATTCCATCCATACTACAGTTCTGGTACCGCAGCAGTCAGAGGAGACACTGCATTATTGCATGATCATCATTATTACTGGGAGATCAAGATGCTAACGGAGACTTATGGCACAGATATTGTGAGTATTTTGTTTAATAATATATTCTTCTTTGCTGTGTTCTTCATAGGTTTTTTGTATTCTTCATTGTTGTGAACTTCTGAAAACCTTCCTTATATCACTGTATTGTCTGTGGGTATGGCAGTGGTAAGGTAAACTTGTGAAGGGTTTCCTCTGATTGAGCCAGTGTGTATAACCATCTGTGCTTTCTAAATAAACAGGGGGGTTTTGTTTGTGAGGTCATGTGATATTTAAATTAATTTTAATAATTATTGTTTTATTTCATTGACTTACAATTATATGGACGTCGGGTCCGCGCTAAAAAGT
>NW_020654466.1:22008834-22019332 GCF_003589595.1 Hyposmocoma kahamanoa
TTTTTTTTTAGCCGGTTGATAATGATGTTCCTTTAATATAAGATACTGTGTCATTGACTTACAAATAAATGGACGACGGGTCTAATACAAAAACCACGAAAAAAATGTCCCAAGTCAACCTATTCGAAATTTAAATTGTTATGTCATCGCAGTATCGCGCTGTCAGTAGAACAAATGAAGACTAAAGCGGAGTGTCGCGCTCTGTATACGATTTTAGCGCCTTACAAGTGCGGACACTTTTTAGCGCGGACCCGACGTCCATATAATTGTAAGTCAATGTACTGTGTTACTTTTTTTCTGCTTTTAAATAAAATTATATTCTATTAAATCTTATAATGGACCCTTTCGATTGATCGACATTATAAAAATTGTGTATTAATTAAATGTACTATTGTTTTTCTTTTACATTTGGTCGGTTAACTTGCCCGATGAGGCTGCTTTTTACAAGCCTTTAAAAGCAGTATTACTTACTTTAAAAATAAAACAATGTCTCGCATACTTTACCCTGTGTACATTAAAGCAGAATTATCACATAATATTGTTTTTATTTAAAAACATAACAGATTATGACAAAAATGATATATTAGCAATAGATTTCCGATAAAAACAATAATTTTCAAATGGACATTTAAGCGAATACAGGAAGTTGTATTTAACAAAACATATTTCTTTCTCAATGAATATATCTGAACATTTCCTTAACCTATCTTGCAGACAACAATATATGTTAAACAATAGACAATGTGTCAAGACATGAATCCCTCAAGTTCCTTATAACTCTTATAAGCAGAGAATGCCTTTTCCTTAACTTAAATAATCGTTCTAAAAAAAAGAGCGGTTTATTCAAAGTATATTTATCTAAAATGGAAATAATACGTTCCACGAATCTCCTGGAATAATTAAAAATAAAATACAATGTTTTTTTAACTCTTTATTATTTAGGTAATTTTGCCTATTATTGAACATATCGGCCCCAATAGAAAAACAATACATTAAGAAAACATTTAATAGAATCTGAGCATATAAGCCAAAATAACTACCTAACCAAAACATGTACCTATACAAGATCTTCGCAGCACTACTTGTTGGCTCACACGTAACTGGTTAAACTAATTAAAACCACCCAACATTAAATATACCAAAATCAACCTGTGCAAATTACCACACCGATAACTTTCAATGATATTACTAACATTATAAACAACAAAACTTTTGTTCCATGACTTGTTACAATATGTAATAAATTTACCAAAAATAATCTTTTAAGTTTTAGTGGTACTATCTGACACTTTTTGGATCTGTATTTGGTAGTGTTTAGTAACGCCATCCGCGTGTATCATTCTTAAAAATTAAGTTGGCGGACGCATTCGTTTGCTACCACATAGAGCTTTCACCGTTTAGAGCGGTCTAATTTTTATTTTTGTGCGAAAGTAAAACCTGACTAATTTTATTAATTAAAAGTTATGAAACAAAAGTTGTTATTTGCAGTAATATAGTCCTGCGTTGTTGTTAATATTTTACAAAGAGCCCTCAGGGATTCCACACACTTCTCAATTTGTAGAATTCACGCTTCTCATTAAATACATTTTTTTTTAATGGAATGTGTTACAATTACATTTCGTCGCGGATAGTGCAATTATGCGTAACTACCATCGGATTATGAGTTTCCATTTCGGTAATTTAGTGATCTATTGTTATCAGTCCGTAGACAATATAAATTAATGCTTACTGTGATAACTAATTGGGTACAATACTTAATTAGTCATATTATGAAAAGCTCACTTCAATGTTAGTATAGGGTCAAGAGGTTTATATTAAATTTGCCGCTTGTGATAAGAACGGTCCAGTGTTTTCGGTCATCTTTATGTACTTTTGACTTATATGCTCTTTGTCACCCTAATTAATTACATTCATAAGCATGACGTATGGATTTCCTCTTAACGACAATTTGTTTTGTTTGTAGCTTATTTGTTCGCATTTGTCTTATATTGCCGTTCTCACACGATAACAATTAATTATAACTTTTTATTAAAAAAAGCACCAGTTGTCACGGAGTTCGTTATCGCAATATCCTCAACGATAACTGAAACTCATATGGAAGTCTACGTCAAAACGAATCTGTCGAGTCCAAACACACTAAAAAATCATAAAATAGTACATTACGATATTAGTGCGTAAAGATGGTTATAACCAATACGCACGTATATCGTACGACGTTTTTTAACACATTTGCGAGGAAACAGAAAAAAAACATTTTATATATTGCTCATCTTCATTATTGAAAGTTGTCATTTTTAGATATTCACAATACAAGTACAAAGAAAAGAAAATTTGAGAAAAATGGCGCGAGGATTATTTTCCACCGTGGCTGCGTGAAAATGTTGGCAAAGACGCTAGAGCATGCAGCCAAGTTTTTAAATTACCAAATAAACTGTTTTTTTTTTTTTTAAATAAACTCAATCTGTGAATGCACACTGTTGCTTTCCCGCCATTTTAACAGCGCGCTAGCGCTGCCGCTGCCTACTGACTGGCGCCGCGCGGCGATTTGTTCGAAATTTGAATAGCAACAGCGCGCTGCTCACTAGCTGGAGTCGTGCGGCGGCGATCAGTTCCATATTTGAAATGGCAAATAATACTGTTATGGAATTTGTATGGACTATAACTTAACTATTTGCTTTGGTAACACACGCGTTTTTTATGACCCGCTTTACATATTTAAAACCGGTGGAATTACATCAGCTTTACGAGCAAGGGAACTGTTTTTAAAAGATAATTTGTCATTAACCGCGGTTTGGTTAGTGGACGGCAGTACTAGTTGCTGCCCCAGGGGTCGACTTACCTTACGATAACTCAGTTGTCGTAGAATTCTTTTCATTTTTTATTTACAACACCCGAATTGAACGTCAAACTGTCGTATTCGAAACCGAACCGAAATGAGGTCTCACCCGTACGGATTACTCGACCTTCTCGACCGGCAAAGGCTACAAACGTTATTCAGAACACAGTTGTCATTGACTTACAATTATATGGGCGTCGGGTCCGCGCTAAAAAGTGTCCGAACTTATAGGGCGTTAAAATGGTATACAGAGCGTCATTCACGCTTTAGTCTTCGTTTGTTCGACTGACAGCGAAGCAAGCAAAATTAGGCAGTACTGCGATGACATTACAATTTAAATTCAACGTTTTAGCTTTTTCATATTCCTTTACATGTCACTACGTTTAAATAGGTTGACTTGGGACATTTTTTTCGTGGTTTTTGTATTAGACCCGTCGTCCATTTATTTGTATGTCAATGACAGTTATCGAATAAAAGTTACCGAACGTCGTATTGTCACAAAGCAGGCAAGCAAGCATTTGGAAATCTCTTATTATTTTAAATAAAGTCTGGACTTTGTTCAATTTTATTAATGTAGTATTTTAATGCAACACTAATGCATTACTATGCTTTAGGCCTTTAAAGTCTTAAAAATGTATATAAAAGGATCTTCATTTTTCTTATAATCTATTTCACCGACTAACTCCGTAAACGCTGTTGGATAACGATATCGTATCCGGATCCGAATCGAACGTTTAATTCGGAATGTTCTGAATAGCCGGTTAAAATATCGAAGAGTTCTGAATGGGGGTCCTAGCCTCTTTACTCTGCTGTAGTTGAGGAGTTCGTCTCGTATGCCATTTCCACCATCGGATCAGCTCTTGGTCACCATAACCATTTTATTTTCGTTTGAACTTCATCTTTAAGCCAACTATTATTGAAATCGCTTATCAGAAAGTGACTAAATCGCGTATATTTGTTTTTTCAGACAAACCAAACTTTCAGTCACTTTGCAGATCACAGCCCACGGCTGACTGACCTAACCAACCTCTTTACTTCCAGATGATCGGCCTCGGCACGAACAAGGTGAACATCTCCGACTCCCAGTTCCAGTTCATATCGCTCCTCGGGCAAGACAAAGAGTCCTACGGCCTCTCGTACACCGGAGCCGTGAGACATAACTCCACCGTTGCCAAAGATTCGCCCGGGTTCTGTCGCGGAAGCATCATTGGTGTTAGAGTGGACATGTGGCGCGGGACGCTGGAGTTCTACATCAACAGACAAGCTCAAGGTAACCATGAAGTTATTAAATATCTCCCATCTTTTTTAATTAAAGTACCGTCTCTGGGAGTCTACACCCGTTCTCCGTCCGACATCTCAAATAAGTGAAACTCGACGAAATTAAAAGACGCAGGATGCGATTCAAGCTTCATAATTTTGATTTGCTCGAGTATTACTTATTTCACAGCAATTTTGTTTCGGAAGGAGAAAAAAAAGCTGGCACCAATAATATCGTACCCTGTCCTGCTTTGCTAGTCTTCATACCAGCGCTATTTCGACCTCAACAGGCCTTGTACTGCTCGCATCCACCTTGTGTAATTTGCCCACTCTGCGTCTTCCGGTACGCGGCGCCACCCGAGAACTCTTGGGCTCCATCGATCATCTGTTTCGAGCAATCTCCTCTCCTTTTTTTATATAATCATCTAGTGACGGGACGAACAAGTCGTGCGCGTGATGATAAACTACACGCCTGTCTATAACAGTTCCAGTGCCACTCAGAGCTTTAAATTGCAAAGATCTGAGGGGCACTACCACTGCGCTCGCCCGTCGGGTGCCCCCTGAGACATTAGTTGACAAGTCCCACGTGCCTGTAATTTCACCATTTTTGTTTGCTGTGATATGACTCCTCATTTATGATACTGTGTAACACGTTTCCATAGCCTTCTCCATTGCTTTGTGCCTTATCAGGCCCATATTTACGTCACCACAATTCTTTGAAACGATTCATCTGTTTGCCGGCTCCTCACTACTATTTTCAACATGGACTGTCCTGCATTTCTGCAACGTTTTTTACCCCATTCATTAGACATTTCTGATCCACGACAGAGTACTGCAATCACCGTGACCCTCAAAATTGATATTTCATCGCGTCTTTTACACTTTTACAAGAGATGGAACAAAATTGTTATCTGTCTGCATTCATCGTTATAACTGATGGAAACTGTGCCTCTTATATATAGTTATATTTTGAATGACAAATTGTACAGAACCCCTAGCGGGGTCACAAGACGAAGAAACATTTTATATTCAAACATTTTACGCTGTCGCTAGCGACAATATTACTGTGGGATACATTAATGAGTGTACGCAGGAACTTAACAGTTGAGTTCCGCCCCCACCGTTCCCCCTACTAGAAATTTCGCAACACTCGATATTTATGTCATTGACTTTCTTTTATTATGCGTATAGCAAATGATGAATAGAATAATCTGCCGTTGTCTGTGTCTCCCGGAAGTTACAATTCAGGGCTATTCAATACTTCTTCTTAATACCCATTAAGGGAATCACCACACTAAGTTATCGACGTTGAATCAGCTGGAGCTTTATGTAATAAAGGCGAAGAAAACTCTTATTTGCTTGCTGAAGCGAAACTCAACCTCTTTTTCGTCCTTATTACATAAAGCTTTTTCTAGGACTTGTTTACAATCTGAGCCCCTTTGTCTTTGAAATAGAAGTTCAAAAGAAATTAACATCTTACACTAGCGTCACTATATTTATGAAAATGTAATTTATGTTACGAAGAATAGCATTTTTATTTTTGTGAAAAATAGTGACTGACATTGGCATAACATTAATATGAGTAATAATAATAATAACGCACACACTCAACATAGCCCTGCACTAGGGAAACCCAGTGTCGCGGGTGCCATGGACACACACACCTGGGGCCTCTGCGTGGCAGTCCGGCATGGTAAACGTTCGGCCACGGAGGCAGTTAAGAATAAACTGACTGTTCTGAATAAACTGACAGTTCTTGAAACTCGTCTAAACAAAGTTACTAATTCATTTTAGGGTCAATATATACACTGCCCTTAGCCGCGTTTTAGTTAGTGGACGGCAGTAAGTTTCTATAACAAGATTCCGGTTGATATTTTGCCAGTCACGAGATTTAAAACTATAGTTAAAACCTTTATTTACAAAGAGCAAACTCCTTACAGTTTCTTGCTCATGGGCATTTAACAATAATTTACTTACCTATAAAATAAAGATTATTTGACTGACTTAAAGGGCTCAGGTCAATTCAGCGTCGATAAGTGTGGTGACTCCGCCACTAGACAAAAGTTACATTATAGCTAACAACAGTTCATTTTTATAATAAAAAAGTGGAAACACATGGCAGTGGCACTGTGTTGTGACCGTCAGGATGGCTGGTCGCCTGTCGCATCTGGCACTGAGTGTATATTCAAGAATTGCTATCTATTTGCTACCTTTTCTAAATAATTGCTACCTTTGATATATTCTGAGAAACCAAAAAAAAAATTGACCAGCCATTCTGACGTCAGGATGGCTGGTCGCCACTTTGTTCAGCGTGAAAGGAGCAGATTTTCCAGAAGTATATATTACCAATAATTGCTACCTTCACGCTTCTTATCTACATTAGTTAAAAAAATATAAACGATTGAAAATTTTACGAAGAAGCGCCTAATTCAATTAAAAAAAAGCAAAAGTATACAACCTTAGTAACATACGCTCTAGGTAACCCGTAGTCTATCCGTTCCCGACACTACAACTGCTGTGCTAGATAAGCAATCGGGATGTAGTAAATAATGACGCAAGTCATCGATTAGAGGTCGAGTCGGTCAATTTAAAATTATATTTAGTTAATTATAAATGAAACAACAATTACGTGGTGCGATTACATAATACGTTAATTAAGATATTTTTATTTTCTTCGAATACATATATTTTGACTTAAGAAATTTAGTCCTGGTGCTTCTTGTTCTGTGTACTTTATGTAAAAACTAGATTAGACATTACGCCCACCTTACCTATTTCTGCCGCCAAGCAGTAATGTTGGCATTACTGTATTCCAGTTTTGAAGGGTAAGGGTGCTGGTGAAATTACAGACGCAATGGACTTGTGATGCGTCTCAGAGTTACGGGCGCAGTCTTTGCGGTTTCAAGTTCTGAGTGGCACTGCAACTGTTATGGACAGGCGTGTACCTTACCATCAGGCGCACGACTTGTTCGTCCCGTCACTTGATATTATAAAAAAAAGATATAAATGTATTTCCGTTATTATCACAGCAGACGTAAACGCGGACGATTGGTTTGTTTTATTAACATAATATCCTTGTATTAACGACTCTTTTGTCGACGTTATTAAAGAGATCTCAATATATAATAGTAATAACATGTGCCAGAAAACAAGAGCGGTGATAGCCTAGTGGGAGAACCATTGCTCCTAAATTGAGAAGTCCACAGTTCGAATCATATCACCAAACCATTATGCGTCTCAGTACTGGGCGCGGACTTCACACGTTATTTCAAAGTTTTCCTGCTGGTACAAGCAGGTTTCATAACGAATTTTCCTTCATTGTTGTACGTTAGGTTAGAAATTGACGTTGTAAAAACGTTTTACATTGCAACATTTGCTGCATAACGTATCTCGAGAATATGGTTATATCATTTATCCGGACATGGTCGGCTTCTTGATCTTCTGTCCGAATTTGTCATTTTCCGGAATTTTCGGCATAGAGTAAAGAATAAAACGTAAAATAACCACCTTGTAATACCGAAGTAAACATTTTGTTCCCGAGCACTTGTCCGTCTCTGCTGCCGCGTTATAAAGAGATTTTCTATTTTATTTTGTTACTAAAAAGTCCGAAATATTCAGGCTTTTTGTCCGGACTATTGAAATTTTGAAATGGTAACACTACCCGGGAGTTAATTCCGTTAGATCTATATCGGCTAACCATCTTCAAAAGCTTCGCAACTGATAATTGTGTACCTTTTCAGGAATATCTTTCTACAATCTCCGTCGCCACCAGACCCTCTTCCCGATGCTATGTTCCACCGCAGCTCAATCCTCCATGCGACTTATATACGCCGCGTCATGGCGGGCTTCCCTTCTCGTGGACGCCGCCAAAATCCTGTCCGCCTCACTGAATAAGCAAAATCGCTTGAAGATCCCGCCTGGCCTCTGGTATAAGCTGAAGTCGCAGTTCTGGCTTACACTTCCCACTGACGGTAAGTGACACATTTTATATAAGCCTTAACTTAACGTCTCTCGGCAATCTTCGGATATCCCAATGCACCCGAATATAAATTCCATGTCTAGTAATTGACAATAGAGCATATTTTTCCTATATGCCCTTTATTTGAAAATTTCTGCTTCGCACCACGTTTTGTCATTCAATTAAATTCATATTTTATCTATGCTCTAGATAAATTCGACGTAGAATATTTAATAACAAGACGTTGCTAGGCCACCAATGATGACATACCAAAAGAACATTTATTCAATGCTCATTATTAAGGCTTGCTCCTAGCCTCCTCGCCTAATTGGAACTTGAATAAGTAAATAGGTAATTGGGTCATGTAAAATATTTACCTGGCCATTTATAATAAAGTTTATATTGATACGTATGATTCAAGTGAATAAAGTAATAACATTTTTGAATTTTGTTAATTTACTGCTAGATTTTAGGTAATGATAGATGAAAAGAAAATTATATTTTATATTCATTTAGTACATCATATCTCATCTAGCATCTATTTCCGATTCTGAAGTTTACTTCTCGAACTCAAACGTTTGTGATCTCTCCCTTCTAATCGATAAATCGTTAGGGATGGCACAATTTTATAAATAATTAATTACTGGTAATTTTTATGTTATTTTTCGACATCGAGTATATAACCAGAAATAGAGACGATGTCATTTAATTTGTTTGAAAACTATTCTGCCAAATCATTACTGGACAACTGCGCTCCGATTGGCCTGCCTGAATTGGAAATATTTGAAGGGGATCGTCAATTGTTTCATTTCAAATCGACCATTTTAACTTGAGCCTGGACGAAAATTGCAAAATTACATATTTAATTACCGATGAAATGTGATTCCGTTTGTTTTGTAATTAGATGTTTTATTGTTTTTCCCACACCACCGATTGGATCAGCCTCCATTGTTAGAGATATTATCTTTATTACAATAAATACGGAATATTTTTGTAATATACGGTGACGTAAACACACAGGTCAGTTGTTGGCGCTGTACTAATTCAGTTTACTAATTTGTGATTTCAGCGCAAACGAGAGTTAAAAGGGTCCCCCTTATTTCGTCTCTATTTCTGGTTATATACTCGATGTTTTTCGCTGACTTGAAACTTCAATTGAACAAATTTCATCACAAACATGACTTCAAGATTAGTTTTATCAATAACTTAATCGAATTTCGAAGGTAAACGTTGCAAAATTGTGTTAACTGTGACACAGTCTGAGGTGAAAACCCGTATCTTTTACATATATATAGAGTTATTGAGAAAAAATAGAGTGAAATAGATTTACGAAAGGCTCGCCCAGGAAGTTGTCGTCTGTATGGCGTATTTCTTTTTTCTATTTTGATTAGAGGATGGAAAAAAAATGTAATAATCTACGTCCAAATTATTTTCAATGGTTTCATTACTTTCAAGTGAATTGTAATCCTTCGATTGTGGTTTTGTTTCTTACTGCCAAATAAGCAATACTTGACCAAATAAATAGATGCGTGATGCAAATGAAGCTTCATACTGGATACTTGTCTTTTCATTTTGTCGAATATTATTTATTTGACAGTAATTGTTTCGGACGGAGATCGAGAGTAGCCCCCCTTATTTCAACAATTTAACACAGGGTTAGTTCTCGGAGATAGTATTTATAGTGTGATGCTTCACTGTGTGTATTAAATGAAAACTTGCACACGAAGATGAATCCTGAAAGGCCTTTATAATCACAACGAATTAAGTAATGTCTGTAATGCCATTAATTTGAATACATTTTTTATTCATAATCATACATAAACTTTATAAAAGATTTATTAATAGCAGTAGAGCTTCTTGTGAAAGAGTTCGTTCAGGGAAGTACTGCCACCTTACCTATTTCAGCCGAAAAGCAGTAATGCGAGCAATATTGCGTTCCGGTTTTGAAGGGTAAGGGTGCTGGTGAAATTACAGGCACATGGGCCTTGTCAACTTATGTCTCAGGGTGACAGGCGCAGTGACAGTGTCCCTCAGATCTTTGCGAATTTAAGCTCTAAGTGGCACTGCAACTGTTACGGACAAACGTGTCGCTTAACACCAGGCGCACGGCTTGTTCGTCCTGTCACTTGATATCATAAAAAAATGTATATGTATAACTAAATTTTGATAAAAATGTTGTGCCTCTTTTCGTGTGGAGGGCAGTATTAATTTGTATCTGGTTTCAATAAACGCTTTCTACAAAATAAAAATGTTATATAATAGCGAATAATAACGCATAGAAACCTAGTCCGCACACGCTAAGTGAGGCAAATTGAAGCGCTCCCAAAGGGCCTACACGAGCGGGCGGGCCGTCAGTGTCAAGGTCAACTTGCACCGCGAACAGCTCAAGAATTTTAGCTAAAAATGACGAAATGTGCGGTAAATGAGTGTAAAAATACGTCAGACAA
>NW_020654466.1:22019342-22024102 GCF_003589595.1 Hyposmocoma kahamanoa
CTTGTATTTTTATATAAATATTCACTAAAACCGAAAATTAACCTACTACTAAAACTAGCCTACATGAATTTGACTTTTGCCTCACTTGTGACAATTCGTTTGATATGAAACTGTCATTCTATGCGTTATTATTCTAAGTATAATAGTATATATAATATTATTCCAGTTGACTCTACAAGAACTATTTCTGTAATATCTATTTAAATTACATAATGTTATAAAAACCGTATAAACCAATTAGTCTTGTAGTTTTTACAACTAACGAATCTAGCAGTCATCGGTCTTATACCACGGTCATCGACATGTCAATGATAAATACGCCAGACAGTTCTAAATACTACGTTAATTTATATTACAATGTAAATATGGTGTGTGTGTGCGTAGTACATTAATAGGGTATTTGACCAAACAAAAAAATAATTGAAGGATTTTTTTGAGATTTTTAAACATTTATTGGAAATCGAATTAGAAACTTGTTTATTGTTATTTGAGCTGACACAACAGGTACTAATACACTTTTAGCAAAATGATCATTGATTGAAATGATGATTGTATGACGCTATTATGGTTGTGATGTCATAAAGTGTTTGGTGTCAGCGGCCCAACAGTTTGCACTGCAGTGCAGACGCTGGACGAGCAATTTAGGCAATTTATGTATACGTTTTTACAATAAGATTCTGGAGCATATACCATTTCCTAAGTTTAAAACTTACATTAAAAGTATTTTAATTGAAAAGTCGTATTACAAAATTGTAGACTACGTGTTAGATAATGATGTATGGAAAAACAACATGAGTCTAGATTCCACACAAATATGTGTTCTATGGCATTTAAGTTTATTTGAAAAGCGCAATCCCTAGAGTTTCTTGCTCATTCATCTCAAGGAAATCGGCACAGTGAACGAACAGTAGCTTAAAAAATGACATTTTCAAGTATAAAAATGTTGCTTTACTTCGAAATTTACAATAGGTATGATATTCTACTAAATTCAGTATTCGGCTTTTCTGCCCACGATTATGGGCAAGAATGGGTTAAAACCCATCGCCTTGGGAACAACCCGGGTGCGTTGATTAGATTTTAACCCACTGCCCATCTTTGGTCATAAATAAATCACCCCTTGTATAGGCTTGACGAAATGCTCAAACGTTTTATCAAAAACGCCTTAATAGATTTCAATTAAATGCCCCACTCTCCCACTGGACAGGACCCCTATCTACACGCTGTAAACTCTCTTTCAAAAACACATCAATACAAGCATAGTATAATAATACAAGCATGGTAACTCTATACAAACGTTTACATTCGCATAATTTTACATAGCGCTGGTCGTCTCAGGCGCCTTTCATTATTATGCGACAGTGTGCATCCGTACACAGCGCGGGGCGGGTGTGCACACATGTAAGCCGTTCTGCTGTTTATGAATGGAGTTACCATGTTTGTCTTATTATACTTTGATACAAGTCTGTGTTCAATAGGGCAGCGTACACGCTCAAAGCTACGCGACATTTGCAACTCCCGCCGTCGCGCATTTGCATTATTTTTCTTTAACTGTTAAGAAGTCAAATGCCTTATAAGTGTAGAACTAAACGATTATAACCCAATTAAACTGATAAGATTAAAGACATTAATGTAGTGATGAATATGTAAACATGCAACTGTCACATATTTAACTGTATTAACAATCCATATCTTTGTAGAAAATGGAAATGGACGACGGTTTTTTGTAAATGTTCGTAATTTGTTTATGAAAATATGTTGTCTACAAGTTGATAGCTATAAAATAAGTATAATTATACTGTGGCACTGCTGAAGGTTACTATTGTTACGTTATATGGCTTTAAATAATAATCAAAAATATTTTATTTATTTATTCTATAACTACCACATAGAGAAGCACGAACGTTGATCTTAAAATTGGTCAATAATTTTAAACACTGTGATAGTGATTTGGGTCAATATTGATAATAATAATAATTTGTGAAATGTAGCTAGAAGTCAAAATAACACAAGAGAAAAAAGTTGAGAGTGTAATAATGATAATTGTGTAGTAACATGGAACTGGGCTGTATGGTCTAAAGATCATTGCCCTGAAAAGGAAGATAAATATGTTTAATACAGTTCATATGTTCATATATATTCTAATGATAATTGTGTAGTAACGTGGAACTGGGATGTATGGTCTTAAGATCATTGCCCTGAAAAGTAAGATAAATAATTATTATACTTCATAATTTCTTATGTTTTAGCTAGATTTGCTACACATAGGAAATAAAACTATTTTGTTTAGCATCTTAAACATGTATATTTGTTTTTTGAAACAAACATGTTTTGTGCTTTTTGCAAATCCCATGGTTAGGCAGAAACGTTGGTTTGTTTGAAAAAAACAAATATCCTCGAATTAGTTGGGATAAAGTTGTTTCATTTCCAATAAACATTCTTCTTCTTAGCGTGTCGACGATTTACGATGCGTTTCTGGAACACATGATTTTTGAGGCACATTTCCCAAAGGATTAAAAAGTGGTCATCCGAATTCTTTCTATATTAATAGAAACAACGTTCATTCCCGGTTCTGAAAGCAGAGATTTTTGTTCCACATGAGGTTTGACCCTTGACAAAAGGCTTTTTGGTATCCTTGACTCCAATAAATACATACATCGAGTACATACTTTTTGCAAAGATTACATAGGAGACGCGGTACTCTTCGGCACAGTGGGCTCGCATCAGAGAGACTCGGGTTCAAGAACAGGCGAACTATTATTACCATAAGGGGATATGCCAGTTTGCTCTGATATGTATGGGAATCAATGGGAAACAATGAACTTACGAGGATAAATATTATAATATTTAGTATATTAAACAAGAAAGTTAAATAAAAAGAACCGATTTCAAACTTTGCTTACGTAAAAACTGAAAGTTAAAGTTAGTAACAATCGGTTACCGGAAAGTGCGCGAAACGGATTCGTCGCCTAGATTGCCATCCATAGAGGTGAAATATTTCTTCAAATTCAAATGGGAGCAATAAATACTGAGGTACCCTCTTTCCAACAAAAAAATCATTAAAATCGGTTCACAAATGCCGTTCACACATACAAAATAAATACAGTCGATACCAATTTCTGCCTAATGAGAACATTACTGTGTTTCGGTTTTGAAGGGTAAGGGTGCTGGTGAAATTACTCTTATCTCACAGTAACCGGCGCAGTAGTAGTGTTCCTCAGATCTTTGCGATGTGAAGCTCTGAGTGGCACTGCAACTGTTATGGACAGGCATGTCTCTTAACACCAGGCGCAGGACATGTATTCGTCCTGTCACTTGGTATCATAAAAAAAAATAAGTACAAGGCTTTGCCCTCTTTTACCACTGAAGGTTCTCATCCTTGCATTCTCGTACATATACGCTATAATTCTCCGAATGCCCGATTTATTCCGTAATATCCAAATCACTTTAAACTTATTTTCTTGTAAATATTTTCAAATGTCTAACTACACCCGAATGTCCAATTTATTCCGGAATACCCAAATTAATTTAAACCTGAACTGTTCTATGCAGGTGATATAGTTCTCGAGAGTGATGATCAAAAGGACAACGAAGATATGGAGGTAGACGACCTAGACCCCACCGGTACCTCGACCAGTATGGTAAGTTTCAAGAATTTTAAACATTTTTGAATTTTCAAAAGAAAATTAATTGCGCACTGTGGTGTTGGTACAAAATCGTACGCGAGTACATTTATTATTCCACTAACTTTCATATTTATCAACAATTCATAATAACTATCAATAATTCATAATAATTGTCAATAAATAGATACCGACCTTAACCGCAATGCGCATTTAGTTTTATGAAAAATATTATACACTAATTTAAAAATCAAAATTCATTCTTATTTTTAAAGCAAAGCCTTGTATCTGTGAAAGCTTCGTTAATTTATTATGCAAACTAAACGAAGTATGTAGCATGGGAATGATTCGCACAATCTTTTCATTTCATCTTCATTACCCAAAGCAAGAAATTGTATTTCACTGCCTCCGTGGCCGAAAGGTTACCAGACTGCCACGCAGAGGTCCCAGGTTCAATTCCCGGGCCGGGAGAAATATTTGTATGGCCTACATTTATTCCTCTCGTGAGTTTGGGTGTAATTTGTGGTTGTCTATGTGTGCACAGGGTTTCCCTAATGCGGGGCTATGTTGAGTGTGTGCGTTATTATTAGAAATTGTATTAATAAAAATAACAGTATACCAGTTGCATAACTATCTATACTTAGAATAATAACGCATAGAATGATAGTTTCATATCAAACGAACTGTCACAAGTGAGGCAAAAATCAAATTCATGTAGGCTAATTGTAGTAGTAGGTTAATTTCGGTTTTAGTGAATATTTATATAAAAATACAAGTTGAAACGCGTTACTTCCTTGTGGAATGTGATGTTAGTATCTATTTTATGCATGTCTGATGTATTTTTACACTCATTTACCGCACATTTCGTCATTTTTAGCTAAAATTCTTGATCTATTCGCGGTGCAAGTTGACCTTGAGCACTGACGGCCCGCCCGCTCGTGTAGGCCCTTTGGGAGCGCTTCAATTTGCCTCACTTAGCGTGTGCGGACTAGGTTTCTATGCGTTATTATTCTAAGTATCTATATGTTTATATTGGTTTATATAAAATTTCTGTAATAGTGGACGGAAATATAACTTTGCACGAGTATGTGAACATTTCGTTTGTGGTGTTATATTGCATGATGGGACCAGTTATAAAAG
>NW_020654466.1:22024502-22060138 GCF_003589595.1 Hyposmocoma kahamanoa
GTTTCTCTAGTGCGGGGCTATGTTGAGTGTGTGCGTTATTATTATTATTAAATGTAGGCCATACAAATATTTTTCCCGGCCCGGGAATCGAACCTGGGATCTCGGCGTGGTGACCGTTCGCCGACTGAGGCAGTTTAGTTTAGACATATAACTATGACTTAACGTAACCAATGCCATTGGTATTATTTGGTATCAAATGATACCACCCCCATTTTGCTACCGGAAACGAAATGTTTTTATAGTTTCGGTAAATTCAGAGCAGGTATAATAATTGCATAACATTTCTGAACATCTTCTATGTGTCTTGTCACGGTATCAGGTGACGTAGGTGATCTTAAGGTGGCAGCTTGGTCGATTAGAAGGTATTTAATAATATTATTTTGGTGTCTATGTAATTTAATGTTGTGTCTATATAATGATAGTCAAGTGCTCAATGTCATACGGGGATATTTACGTAGTAAAAATTGCTTGCCCACTTAACAAATAGGGTGCGGGGTTAACGAATAAAGATACTGTGAGATAGAAAACGTTTTTTTTTGTATTGCGGGTGTATTGCAATATTTTCGGAAACCAATAATATTGTACTCTTTTTGTCTCTGTTAACATATCGAGTTATAGTTAATGTTAACGTTGTAAACGCCCGTTTCTTATTGTCTAGTAACTGTTGTATACTTAAGTGTTAAAATTAATGTAATCGGGTTAATGTTGAGCTTATTAGTTTATACCTTTGGAATCTCTGAAATTTTCGACTGCTCCACTGGTTTAAAAAAAACTCGTGCCAAGATTTGTAGTATTGCCATATGTATGTTTAGTATGTAATCCAGCTTTTTAATCGTCTTAAATGAATATTAAGTAGTATTATTACAAATGTAGTTGAAAACAAGTAGAAAACAGAACTTATAGTACGTATTTGATGTCCAATTAATTTAATCAAATAGCTACTTCAATGAAAAATGTGCATACTAAAATTTTTTTAATTTTGACAACTTTTTGTGACTCAAGCCGCTTGTCCACTCGTGATGTCAGGCGTGAATGAGGTACAAGTAAAGCATTTTTTCTAAAAGTGTAAAAAAAAATTAGAAGTTTTTTGTAAAATACTAACAACGTTGCAGCGCTAGATTACTACGAGTAACATCTAAATAACAAATTTTTGTTCCACGGTTCAAAAACAAACTTAAGTTTTTTTGTTATACTATCTGACACTTTTTAGATATATGTATTTTTAGCAACGCCTTCCGCGTGCTGTCATTCTTAAAAATCATTTTGGTCGCGGGTGCGTTGTTTTGCTACCGTACAGAGTTATCACCATTTGGAGCGATCTATTTAAATATGTATTATTTTTGCACGGAAGTAAAATCTGATGAATTATTAAGAATCGATACTACCTCTGCTCGATTGTAATTGTTTCTCATGCACACTTTCAGAATTTATTTTTTTACAAACTAAATTAAAGCCATTTGAAAAATCTATATCGTATAATATACCTACATGTATTATTTAGTTCAGTTGATATAAAAAAAACATGGATATATTTAAAGTACCTATTGAATATAACGGTTTTTGTCGTAAAATTTCGAAGTAAGTTTGTGTTTTTTTTCTGTCGTGACAATTTTTAGAAATCGTGTTTTCACATCGTAAACTAATCAATGTACATCCTCAATTTTACTATATATTTTTTCCAAAGCGATTCAACAATTTCAGCGTTATGCGGAACCAACCAAAGCCATTTGAGGTAGTATACGCTCTTAAAAGCCCTGAAACAAAAGTTGTTGTTTATGATGATAGTAATATAGTCCTGCAAGGTTAGTAATTTTCAAATAACCCTGTATATTTCGAAGTTACAGGTGGTATGGAGAGAATAATGTAATAATAATAATAAAATTAATAATTTCTGGCAATAGTAGTGAGGTAACTACAAGCCATCGAGTGTATGACCAGAAATAGAGACGAAATGTCATTTGATTTGTTCGAAAATTATTCTGCCAAATCATTACGGTAACAACTGCGCTCCGATTGGTCAGCCCGAATTCGTATTCGTATTATATTTAATTACCGATTAAATGTCATTCCGTTTGTTTTGTAATTAGATGTTTTGCTGTTTTTCCCACACCACCGAATGGAACAGCCCTCATTGTTAGAGATATTATCTTTATTACGATAAATACAGAATATTTTTGGAATATACAGAGACCTACACACAGGTCAGTTGTTGGCACTGTACTATTTCAACTTTCTAATTTGTGATTTCAGCACAAGCGAGAGTTAATATTTAAAAGTGATATAAGGCACATTTGCCGCATGAGTCGCCAGGGATATATGGCCTTATTTTGTCTCTATTTCTGGTAATATACTCGATGCTAAATGCTTATTTCTTTGAAGTAGCTATAAGGTATACGTTTTCATGTATTTAACGTTTAATATTTGTAGATTACTATACTCAGTAGGCACATAAATCTTTAATTACCGGTAAATACATGAGAGGCTAATACTAGCATTGGGGTGACATGTATGAAATTGGGTCCCGTAAAGTGTCCAAAACATGAAACTTTGTAACACTTAATATGTTGGACATGGTAGACAGCACTTGGGTCCATTAGCTTTTTAATTAAAATTTTATATAAAGAAAAGAGAATCCACTAGGACCCGACGGACCTGGGCTTTCTACTCCGAAGTCGGAGTAGAAAGAGAGAAGAACCTGGTATTTTGTAATTTATGGAGCCAGCCATATTTCTGGTGTTTTGGAGTTGAGACTGGGCTAAGCGTCGTCTCGTGTAGCCTTGGAATAAGGGTAATAATTGGAAATTGAAAGTAAAAAATACTTAAGACACCATTTAAAGAAGGACTGTGTAGCGCTAGATGTAAGCATTTATATGTTGACTGAGTACAAGAGATTTTAAGATTAAATGTCTGTGATACACGTATTACTCACTTTCATTTATTGAAATTTGTTTTATTAGAGTGTTGCCATTATGGATTTTGGGATACAAGGCTTTGAATAAAAACTACCACTGGGGGTTTTTTCATACTTCAACATTATTTATCTCAAGTTTTTTTGTATTATTTTATCAATGGTCGATAAAAGATTTTAAATATGCATTTTTTTTACATGGCCATTAGAAGTACTTTATAATCCAACTTCCTCTTCCTAGGTCAGTAGTTTTGTCTTACGATGCAGTAAAACTATTTCCGGAAATCCGAAATTCGAAAAAGTACTTAATTAATATTTGGTGGTTTTAACAACTCTATGTCGCTCCTTGTAACTATACTACCGCTAATTAAAAAGCGGCAGTATAGTATAATTATATAATTGTCAATATATACTAAATATATTTTTTGAGATATAAAAAACCATAACCCAGTT
This sequence comes from Hyposmocoma kahamanoa, assembly GCF_003589595.1. Taxonomy (NCBI): domain Eukaryota; kingdom Metazoa; phylum Arthropoda; class Insecta; order Lepidoptera; family Cosmopterigidae; genus Hyposmocoma; species Hyposmocoma kahamanoa. The sequence continues at coordinate 22,027,864 of NW_020654466.1, forward strand.
TTTGCATCGTTACGGTAAGTTCCGATAAGTCGCGCACGTTAAAATTAACTATTTTTAAAATATAATTTTGTGCTCTATCTTTTGCTATTTAAAACAGATATTTGACCATTTGTCACTTAACTGCGTTTTAGTTGGTGGACGGCAGTATACTTGTAGTATCTATATGCATATGTGGAACACCTTTTTGCGAAATGCGTAAATCATGTGAAATTTTTCATTAAAGCCACTCTTACTTACTGGAGTAGTTTCAAACAAGTACTGGGGTATTTTGCCCACCTTTTTATACATAAGGGCTCGTGCAGCGTGCCGACGATATTTCGCGACTGCGTGCGACTTATTTTAACATGTACAACTAAATGGCTTAGCGCAATGTCCGCGACCAGCGACCATTGGTCGTGAGACTTGCAGCGATAAATCGCTTGCGACTACTACTAGATGATTAATTAATTAATGTTCCAATTTTTATTAGATTATTATAGAAGTAATTTAAATTATAATAATGGACCCAGATAGGTTAATTGATGAAGTTCGTAATCGCCGCAGAATATTAATTGGATGAATATTAAATCTTATATAATCCTATGGCACGGACCCGTAAAACAGAATTTTTCAACAAGAAAGTTCTGATAATTTAAACCGAGGTTACTTTAATTTAAACGTCTCTAACTTTTTATCCTGTGAATTAAAAAAAAATAAAACTATACCTATATAACTATTTATAAGTTACTATTACTTTTTTTATGAAATTGTCTTTGGTATTATCTCTAATATTCCAACTGAAACACTTGAACGCAAGGTCATGAAATAAATTAAAAAAGAGTACCTGCATAAAAAACCCCCAACCCATTTTACGTAAATTTATTGCCTGCAGTTAAAATTAGACTATAAGTTGTATGTTAATTGCTATTTACCGTTTTTTCAACAAAGATATATTTTTTTATACCTTTTACTAAATAGAGCTAAAAATATTTTATATATTTTTTAAGTTTATTGAATGTCACGATGTTCTACTACCATGATATTCAATTATTTTTTTAAATTGAAATTACTCCACTATTTTGTTATAATTATTAATGCGTAGATCGAAAATACTAAGAAAAATTCCTTCGATTAATGTTTTTAAAGTTTTAACTCTATTTAGTAAAAGGTACTAAAAATAAATTGAGTGACTCACGCAAATCAATCCTTGGTAGGTACTTCTTCCAATCTACTAAACGAACGAAAGAGAGGTTTCATTATCTAATCATAATGAAAAAGTACACACAAAATCACTTTATTGCTCTGCAAAAATTAGCAGAGCAATAAAGTAAGTTAATAAACACTAAGTATTTAACGTAAAGTACATACTATGCAACATATAATTATGATTGTTTATATAATTTAATATATAGTATATGCACTAACAAAAATTCTCTACTACAGATAGATATCGAGATACCGGACCACTGCATAAATGGTTACTACGTGGACAATGTGGACCCTGCCTACCGCATCGTATTGTGGCACTGACTTCGTCATCGTGTTGGATTCCGATATGTGTTCTATTTTTCTTAATCCATTGACAAGTAATAAAATTTAAGATATACGTGTAAGATATGTATTAAATCTGATGAGCAGATTTTGATGGAACTGCTGTATTAAAGACCAACTTCGAAAAGCCGACCAAAAACATATTAATTAGATTAAATTGCAGTAATACCAAATAATTGGGAAAAACACATAGGAGGTATCATTTACTGGGGTTTATTCACAACTTTCTCTTCTCTTGTTATTTTGACAAGCTCATCAAATCAACCTATTTGTGAAAGTAGTGTGTTCAAATTAAACTGTAGATTTTAGAGTTCGCACTAGATATAACTTAATAATCCGCTACACATGCGATCGAGCTTCACTACGAATAATTGAGCTCAAGCCAAATAGTGTAAGCAGCATGCGCGAGGTCCATTTTCCTATCGAAAATCGAAGCATGATCATGTGGACGGGCCATTATTCTAGTTAAAGAACATTGTATATACATAGTGTAACTGTGACTAGATAAAATACCTAGTTCATACATATCCTTTGAAATCCGTCTTTGGCCTTAGTGCAGCGTTAATAGATTTTACAGCAATGAACACTTTGCTCGAGTAAGTTGAGCCATATTTGCTAATGCGGCATCGGCTTGACTCTGTTAGAAAGAGCTGTTTATCCGTGCAATAAAAGCGAAAAAGGCATTGCGCGTTTCCGTTCCGTTTGGAATACCGACGTGAAAATCAACGTCTTTTTCGCTTCTATTGCATGTACTTAAAACTTTTTTAACCGGTCTGTTGCGATTCCCTGTCAATGTTGCCAAGTTATTTTCAAAAATGTCATTGATTCGCGTCACAACAATTATTGCCATATGAAAAATTAAATACTGCCCAAATAAATAAGTTATTACTAACTGTTGCCCAGTGTTTATATAACTGCCCTAATAAAAGTTCTAAGTTGGTAACACACAGTGTTATCCGCGCGAACCGCATGCTGCCTACGGTGGTCTTAGGAAAATATGAGAGATGTTTTAAGCCCCAAAGTTTTGTAAGGACATACGAGTATCTAACCTCTTTCGTGTAATAGCGGTTACACATGGCGACTTTCGAGCAGCGATGGAGTAGAGATGCAGTCGCTAATCGTCTGCCTTTACATACGTGCGAGATTTTAAGCATCGTCTGATCGTAAGATCGTCTGCATCGATACAAACGCGCGATTGCATCGATGCAATCGCCTGTAATGCCGGGTGCACGAGACTTTCACTTGCGTTTTGCGCTTGCTTGCGTTGGCTGAGTACACGGCGTAGAAATCTTCCACCCGCGCAAAGGCGTTCACGAATCTTTGCGTTGCGGAGAGACTTGCGCGCATGCGTGGCGCCTTGCATTTGGATTGTTAACACTTTCGAACCGGCTGCTTGTCTGTGATTGGCCAGTGATGCTGTCCTCCGCAAACGTTCATTATTGCTTGTGAAAACTTTTCTTGTTAAATAAAACTGCAGACACACACTAAAACAATATATTCTTCCCGAAAAACCAATACCTTCCGTCGTCCGCGGCCATTACCGCCACAAACTACTGACAGTTCTCGTGTGTTGTAGCAATTACCAACTTATTTTATTAATAATTAGAATGAATGTTATTATAATCAAATTCCTTACATGTAAATTAATGAAACATTAAAATAACTTCATTCCTATTGCATATATAACAAAATAAACAGTATTTCATTTATGAAGAACACTAAAACGTAACTATATAATTTACTTAAGAGTCTTGCAACTTTAAAAACTATACTTAAATAATAATAATAATAATAATAATAATAATAATAATAATCTAACACTTGCATGGAAATATCAAGCTTGCTAGATATCAAACTCACGCCACACAAAGCAATCCAACGCAAGGCAAGCGGGCCGGCGCAAGCGAGTGACTCGTGAACAGTCCTATCTGCGCTTAAGTGACAGGACAGATCTTTTCGTATGCGCAAAGCGAGTCACGCAAGCAAGCGAAAGACGCAAGTGAAAGATTCGTTAACCCCAAGTGTAGTGATGCAATCGCGCGTTTTACGATCGCGCGTTTGCATCGCATCGCTGCTAAAAGTCTCTCTGTGTGTGTAGCCCTTAGATCTCCTATGTAATGCTAGAGAGTAGAAATGAGTTAAATAATAATTTTAATTATACTGTAGTAAAATTACTTTTTAAGACTTATAGGCGATAAAGACGGAGTTGTCTTTGTTGTTTTATGAATACTTGATTTGGCTCACGGTTAGTGTTCTTTGTCTAATTTTTGTTATTTAAATATTCAAGTATATTATCGTAAAATATTAAATAATATTGCACGATACTTTATTATTAAATAATTTATATAACGATTTACTGAACACCAATATTTCACGAAAATTAGGCAGTGTGCACTACACCGAGAATGATCAATTTACGAAGTTTGTGAAATTAATTAGAGAAATTAATTTGTTGTCTATTTTTGACAACTTTTATGTAAGTACTACATTTTTAATTGTGATAATTCTTTGTAAATTAAAAATATGTACTAAAAATCCTGAAATGTTAAATTTCATGAAATTATAGTCGGGAAAAATTCAGTATCGCATTCCCATTGCCAATCCAATTAATAAATTATATTAGAAAATTACGTATATTTTTCAATATCTTTATTGACTATCATCTATGTCTTCTATACATTTAATGAAATTAAATATTGTACACGGAATCGTTGTATCATTTGCCCCCATTTTTCCTCCACGCAAACAGATGTTTCAAATCGTTCATTCATTTTCCTAAAGACGTCTTTACAATGTAACAAATGTTTCCGCACGCATGCGTCCGTTCAGTCATTCAGTAACCTCTGTGACGTTGGTCGTAATAGACGTGTAATTTGGAACTTTCAATTATTAGCCGAGAACTATAGATTCTCCAATATCTCTCGAGAAATAGCACTTAAACCAACTTGCCGGTATCCAAAAAGAGCAACTAAAGTAAAACATCTGTGAATTAAGGTGTAATTTGTGAAAAATTCCATCGGCCTACTTCGCCAATCTTGATTCATAGGAATTCTAACGTCATTAACGAAAATGTCTTACCATGTAAGTATGATTGATTTTTAATTGTTTATATAGCTTTGGCATAATTTTTATAAAGGAGTAACGTGTAGTAGATAGGGCATTCCCAGATGATGTAAGAGTAAAATGCTCGGGCCTGTAAAGCCTTGAACTCGACACGTAAACAAGGTATATACCTAAACAATAATTCCGTAAATAAATAAATATCGACATACGATGATAACGTTTTCAAAAGCCGGCCCGTGAAAATATTTTTGAAATAACTGCTAGTACGATTTTCAAATTTTATTTTATTATGGGGTTTGTTTTGTATTTTCCTCGATCTCCATTTTTGGGGTCACTTGGTTTTCATTGAAGTTTTTACGTAATTGACCTTATGTGGTTTACCTTAAACAACCACAATAGGGTCACATACTTTCATTGGAATTCTAGAAAAATTTAATTTACCAATTTACCTGGAGAGCTAATTACAATGTTATCAAAATTTACTACGGTGTTTCTTTGTTTTTCATTATCACATAATTAAAAAGAACATACTTGTGTCTTGGGAACTGAAGTAATGATTATTACAGTTTTATACTTAAGATTCACTTCACTTCACTTTTTATTTTTATGGCTTTTTATCACATATAATGGATAATACTTCTCTGTTAAATTGCGGATTGATTAAAATTAAAAAGCAAAAATCACAACAAACTAATCATATTATCAATGACAATTACAAAACTTATCTCCTAAATACCCTACGATGGTAATTCGTGAGTTTTTAGATACCTAATAACTCTGAACGACTTCCCCTTTTTACTCTTCAAACACTATTTTGAGCAATTGAAGTTTAAAATTTAATTTGTAGACCCTTTTTTAGTTATAATATAAGAGTATAATCATAGAAATTATTTCTGGTAATTTTGTTTTTTGTGCCCACTCAAAATTTCACATTCATGGTAGTTGTTGTTAATTATACATCAAAAATATAGAACAAAATACTATACCTTAATTTCAATAATTCATATCTAAATCTGTGTGTGTTACATCCTTAATTGATTAAATTGTGAATAACTAAATAAATTAAGTTTTGTTAAATATACTCTGCCTACTTTGATAATTAGTCGGCAATAAAAAAGCCACCTATTAGGAGACTCTTGACCATCAAGAAAGTCTCCTAATAGATTGAAATTATCAAAATATATATTTTTTGATAACTATCTTGGTAATTATTCAGTATATATTCAATAATTATCTATGCTAATTTATAGTTTTGTCTCTTTAATTTTTGATTAAAAGTGACATACAGTAAGAAAACTAAATAAACATGAAGAAAAATCTTTGGGAAAACCAACGCGACTTTTTTGAGATTGACATTTGACATGCTTGGATACCCTGTCTGATACAAACTCCACAACCACATTACTAGCGATAGCATTTTGCTGCTCCAGTTAATTTTGTAAATGTCAAGGTATCTAGCTACATACATCTAGGTACTTATTATTATGTAGCAAGATAATTATAGTGATAATAATCAATGATAATAATATAAAGTTTATATTAACCACTAATAAATATTCCACCTTCCAGCGTGAGCCAACTGTGTTTGGTGTACCCAACTTCAATGCAGCAGAAGATGCAGCTGCCCTACGTGGTGCAATGAAGGGTTTCGGCACCGATGAGCAAGCCATCATAGAGATCCTTACCACGAGGTCCAATGCACAGCGGCAGGCCATTGCGCAGGCATTTACACATGAATATGGAAGAGTGAGTATGACTTTTCACTAGCTTCAGCTCAGGATTAATGATATAAATGTTTCATACAATCATAGCCAATGCTAGAGACTCATACTGGAGATTTTTCTGCTTCCAAGTAGTTACACAGAAATAATGAGTAGTGGTAAAAATGCAATCCCCAGCTGAAATGAATTGTTCCTTCAAAAACAACTGCTGCACATGAATTCTTCAGCAATGGTGCATTTGGCCCAACCAGGACCCCGATTCAGAACAATTCCATATTTTAACTGAATCATTTGATTGGATATCGTTCTCGAATCGAAGGGCGCTTTCCGAGCTATTCAGAACATTCGAGAACGTTCCACTCGGATTCGGATACGATATCGTTATAGCGTTTACGAAATTAGTCGATGAAATGGAAAAATGAAAATCTATTAAGTATACATTTTTAAGACTTATGGCCTAAATAAAATACAGGAATGCATTAATCTTGCATTAAAATAAATTAATAAAATTCAACAAAATCTAGACTATTACGCTCGGTAATTTTCATTCGATAACTGTGTTCTGCGTTCGTAGCCTTTGCCGGTCGAGAAGCTCGGTAATTGTACGGGTGTTACGTCATTTCGGTTCGGTTGCAAATACGACAGTTTGACGTTCGATTCGGGTGTTGTGAATAAAAATGAAAAGAAATCGGTCGACAACTGATTTATCGTAAGGTTCTAAATCGAGCCCATGGATGAAATTCAATACACCGGATGCAAGAGGTGGAATATTTTTTAATGAGATCATTACTGAGGGGATTCGCTCTGGACCTTTTGGAGGGAAAAGTGTCGTTTTTATTTTGACTTTCAATTATTTTGTGAAATCTAGTTTAAAGTGGAATAGGATAGTGCTATTGTGCCTTAATCGAAGATTAAAACGCGAAATTATACGAATCTCGAACTAAAATACCCGTATCGGCCCGTTCTAAGGGATCCAAGCACGCCGCCTCAAATTGCCTATCCTCTTTGTGGCGGCCATATTTACAGAAACATAATTAAACTTCATGTTTAGGCTGATGGCTTTGCCAAAGCCTTAATAAATTAAAAAAAAATCATTACTGAGGTACCCCCTTTCCATAAAAAAAATAATCATCGAAATCGGTTCGTACAAAAAAAGTCTGATTGAGAACCTCCTGATATAATGGTATGGTCGATTTATTGTTTTTTTAAATATTTAAAAAAATATATGCTTTAACAATAATTGTAAATATTATAATAACAAGGCAATGTCATGGAAGATATACAAATAAAAAATAAATAAGGGGATGTGGAATTGACTAGTGCCGTCCGAACCTTACTGTAGCGAATCTTTTTGTACATATTATTTTATATAATCTTTTTAGCAGTTTTGTTCTAGATTGAAATTCTTATTTTTTTAATAATATCAAATGACGACGGCACGAACAAGTCGTGCGCCTGATGGTAAGCTACATGCGTGTCCATAACAGTTGCAGTGCCACTCAGGCAAAGATCTGAGGGGCACTGTCACTGCGCCTGTCACCCTGAGACTTATGTTGACAAGTCCCATGTGCCTATAATTTCACCAGCACCCTTACCCTTCAAGACCGGAACACAGTGATGCTCACAATACTGCTTCGCGGCAGGAATAGGGAAGGTGGCAGTACTTCCCTGGACGAACTCTTTCGCAAGGAGCTCTACTGCTACTAAAAATTCTAAATTTAAATGTGCTTGTTTTGGCGCCTTTTTCTTTGTTATTGTCATTGTTTTCTCTGTTTCGTTCATATTTTTTGGTGGCATTGGCCTGCCGGTGGTCTTAATAAACTTAATTACATCTCCTTTGGTCTTGCTCACTCTTCATTAGCACCCAAATTCAATTGATACGGTCTGCTATACTAACATTACCCAGACGAACTAGATCTCAAACAAAATTTGAAAATTCCATGATAGCGTAATAATAATCTTTTGGCGCTTATCAGTACCAGTATAAACAAACAACACTTTTATCCATCAGTTAAACTAATTTATAGCACTAACTAACCTAACACTGTTTGTTTTATTACTCTGTTGGCACAAACATGTGACGTTTTCTAATAATATTATTATTACCTATATATATTTTTTTAATATATAATAGACACACGCTTGGCCACAATCTCACCTGATGTTAAGCGACGACGGGACGCGTTTGCCTAAAAAATGCCTATTTACACTAGTCTGGAATAGTCCCAAATTGTACTTTTCGGGAAACACAGATGAGTATTTCATTCCTTTGCCGTACACATCAGAAAGGAGAAAGCAAAGCTTTTAGTGCGAATAGGTGGTAAATCAACGACATAAAGATGGAGTGTTCCGGACCTGCTAGTCGAACGAAGGAGGAACGGTGTGTGTGGAACTAAATTGAAAAGTTCCTGCGCACACTCCCCGAAACGTATCCGATAGAAAACCGACAAGCAGGCTACTTTTCTGCGATGGTCGAGATTTTGTAGTTTCGACTCCACAAGAGAATTGTTGTTAATAAGTATCTTTACTTTTCGCACCACCGAGTCCAAGGCAGCACGAATACATGTCGGAAAGACGAAGTAAGGTGTAGGAGACTCCGTTTTGATGAGAAAAGACACGCCTGTGTTTTAACCACACTAAACCTGACCCTGTTCGCGTCTCCCCAGTCGAAAGCCGCTTTCAGGCCCAGGTTCCACCACCCGGTGGAACCCGGTGGAAGTCACCCGAACTTCGCCTCTCGTTTACACCGGACCTCTTCGCAGTTGTCTCGGACGTTATTAATTAATTTTATGTTTAAATAAACAAACAAATGAACATTTTAAATGTTTTTAATACAAACAAGATTGCACCCTTTAATTAATAAATTTAAAATAATATTTTTAAAATAAAATATTTGCAAGACAGGCAAGTTTTTTTTTAATTGTTAAGGGCTGACCAAGGCGAACTTACAAAACAAACACAAACAAAAAGTACTGCTTATTTCTAACAGAAATTTCTTCCTGCAGACCAAAATACAGGAGACAATAATTACAATGATGGGTTTGATTGGTTTGACGTGTACAACAAAACAAAAATATGAATAAAAAATACAATATTAAAAACTTGAAATTATTAAAACTATATAAATAGTTAGATTAAATACATATTCCGTAGTATAATACCTATAAAATGGATGGACAGTCAGTACTTTTGTACTCGATATTTTTCTGATATTAGTACTTTTTGACAACTATCGCATCGTATCGTTTCGAATAATTCCTACTTAGGACATCTCATATATTCATCATCATAGGCAACTCAATTGTAGTGGCCACTTTTGTGCGCAGGTCTCCTGTGAGGATAGGATTAAGGCCACGATGGCCCAATGCCGGTTTTTTTTAAAGTATGCTTTTATAAACGCTTTTCACATAGACGCTTTTATAGCTAAATAAGTTTATTTGTAAAACATGAATTTCATTTTTATTTATTCACATTGACGAATTAATTAGTTTAGGAAATATAGATGGCGGAACTTGAAACATAGATACGTTGTTAACGGTTACGCTTAAATTGAAAAGCGTGCTTATGTGCTTATTTTTAAAAGCAAACTTTTTTTACGTGCTTTTCGTTTAACCTGTAATTATGAACAATTAAACATATAAATGCGCTCTATTTCTTAAAAGGGTTATCCCTTTACAGATAACTTTAACAGCCTTGATATACTATAAATTGGACAAACTGTCTGTCATACAAAAAGTGAATGATTCACGCAACAAGCACACAATAGTATACAATTTTTTTACCATGACCTTCTGATTCAACTAGACTTGTTTAGTTCATGAGTCATACTCAAAGTGACTAGGAGTTTTCCGACTCTATATGGAACTTACTTCACCGTACAGATTTTCAGATTCGTAGTTATTTGCTAAATGATTGCAAATGAAGCTATTTTTTCGTATTTAAATCGCGTATATATTTTTTTTAAATTTATTTCGAGAGAAATACAACAGGTAACTTATTTACTAAAAGTAGGCAAACTGTTGTGCAGTTTGTTGGCGACACTGACATATATCTTGATATCTAGATATATGTCTGTGGTTGGCGACATGGCACTCCTACTTAATTATACCTACTTTACTATGCATTTTATAACATTCTATAATATTAACTGTACTTACTAAATAAAATATAAAAATTACATTAAGAGGTACCCCTTTAACCTACATTTTAGTGTACATTTACTTTTTTGCGTCATTCCTCAGCCAATCAATGTCGTTATATATTTTTGGAACGAAATAACGTGTACATATTATTATTTTTCCATTACAGTTATTTGCTTTAAACTGCACTAGTTTACCCTGCCTTACTCTTTTTGTCATGTACCTAGTCTTAAGCCTTGCTTTATAATTATCACTATAGTAATTTTCCAACACTATCAAATATCTGGTCTTTATTTCATTGGCACGACCTTACAGTGACTAAATAAGTCATTGTATTCTGTGCCATTGCATTTTTGTTTCACTTTTTTGCATACCAAATGTTTTATCAGCCTAGTTTGTAACTATCTGATCTCTTTTAAATAACTATCAAATATTTGTTTTTCGTCTTTTAAACAAACTAAAACAGGCACAGTGGCGGGGTGCCACTCTTTTCGTTTGCTCCGATAAAGTATAAATAACCCTATTCAGGGTTTATTGTCAGACGTTCTACGCTAGTCTAGCTGTGGTATCACTATACTAAACGAAATTTTGATACGACTAGAGTTTAATAAACAATGCATTTCGCGCTATGCTGCGGCTACCCTAGTGGTGTATATAGTGTGAATAGAGTAGATGATTTTTTCGCCATGATACGTAAAAGGTCTAAATGTAAAGGTCTTTTCTTACGAGAGTGAGCGAATCGGCCAATATTATTGTGAGAACATTTCGTGTTACTATTTCTTAAACGAAACTCAGTTTAAAAAAAAACGTATAAATAATTCTTAATTTACTTTAAATTCTTAATAAATAATTTCTATTAATAAAAGTGAATAGAAATGTAATGTAATGTTAAATTATTAACAGGTTTACACCTAAATAAAGAAACATTCTATTTATTTATCTATAATCAGAATGTGTCGAGATAAGATCATTGCTTTTTCAAACAGACAGACAAAGTTTGACTTAAAAAAATAAAACAAAGGAATACTGGCACCTGTTTGATCTTTTCAATTTTGAATTTGTGTTCTATTTGTGGGTTTTCAAATTTAATTCTATTAATTCCTTAAAAAAAATATTTTTCTCATGATGGAGAGAACAAAATAGAGCGCAATTGCGTGTACGTATAGCTTGAGTTTTTTAGTTTTTAACCATATTATGTTGCTTTATACAATTGTTACTACTGTTTTATTTTCTTTTTTAAACCAACTTCAAAAAGGAGGAGGTTTTCAATTTGATGTTTGTTGTATGTTACGTGATAACTCGTGAACCGATTTTGATGATCCTTTTTTTGTTGGACTGAGGCTTACCTCAGTAGTGGGTAGGCGCACTTTTCGGTAACCGTTTTATCAATAAAACTTGGCAAATATTGTCGTTTTTTTTTAGTATTGTGTATTGAGATTATCATTAATTATTTTTGTTTTCCTGTCTTTCTAACTTTGGACAATGTACACACGCCAGCACATTAAGCGACACATTGACGTATCTTGTTCCGTTGCACTGGAGGCGATTTTTGAACAAAAATGTGTAGTCTGTTGTGCCGTTGTCCGTACACTAGTATTAATTTATTACTTCTTCTAATCATGTCGATGGCTTACAGTATAATGCTTGCCATATCTAGGGTAGAGTAGGGTAGGGCGGACTAAAGCACATAAGTAAAAAAAGAATGATAAATTTGACAAAGGCGCCTCTAAAATAAAGTTACAAATTTATGAAGTAACAAATGAATTTGATGTATTAGTTTAAATGAATGATGTTGGATTTTGACTTATGTTCTTTAGTTCGCCGACTCTACATATATGCTTAAAAGATTTGGTATGTATTACTAAATTAAATAAATAAATAAATAAATATTAGATAACATCACTTACGTTGCTTTGATCACAAAGTAAGTAGCTTTAAGTAAGCACTTGTGTTAAGGAAATCGGAAACAATGAACGGTACCACGAACATAGAAAATGTAAAAAATAGACAAGTTAGTGTTTCTACACTGACCCGGCCGGGTATCGAACCCGGAACGTCAGAGATGGCGACACAATGAAAACCGATATACAAGCCACTCGACCATAGAGGGCGTCAAACTGTAAAAACTCTAGTTTGTGTACATTTAAAATAAAAAAATAATAAATAATGTGATTTGTTCATATTATTCCAGTGCCATAATGACATTTACATTGCACACCTTTACAAATCGATCCTTTAAATTCGTTAGAAAATTATATTAACCAATGTTTGGCCTTGAATAATTTTCAATTTGGCTAAAGATATGTATGTTGTACGTTGACACAGCTGCAGGATATACACACACTCACGTCACCAAATCATTAACTACGTACCTACGTGGTACCTACACATTTTATACAGAGCGTAAAAGCGTAAAACAGACGAGAGAGATACGTGCTGCGATACTCCGCGGTCGGTGTCCCAGAACATTGAAATTGGTACCTTGTTTCAATTGGAGTAGCATATAATATACATTGATAAATTCCTCTTCCTCTGCCTTCCATTCGCCGCGCCGATTTGCGCTGCCCTATTGTGAAATGGTCCGTTTTAAAAAGTTCGAGTGGTCCTACCAACAATTGAACCCTCCTTATCTAGTTCCCACAGAGCTAACTTTAGGGTTACCTAAGTCATAGTGTATGTTCGCGAAAGTTCTAGACTAAATACAAACAAAAAACTACAGTCGAATTGAGGACCTCCTTCTTTTTTGAAGTCAGTTAAAAATGTAAAGTCCAACGTCATTGTAATACGCTTATTGCTTTGAAATACAATTCATACGGCGTGACAGTGCTTTGCTCTCAATAATAAATTGTACAGACGCATGTGCAGGGTCAAGAGCACGTCAAGCTTAAGACTTAAGACTTAAATCCAAGTCAACGCCGCTTACTGCTACTGACTATCGACTGACGACAGTTAGTGACGCTTATGCAATAAATAGCCGAACTTGTTTCATTTGAATTAACATTCGTCCAACTGCTATCTATCGATAAAACTGTCGACAACAACTACATACCTATTTAAAATATTATGAAAACTGACAACCCTGCAAATGTCATTTTTTTCAAATTCAAATTATTTATTTTTCTCAGATAACAGGATCCATTGGTGTTATTAAAAATAAAGAAAACAAACTTATAGACTATTGTTAGTATGAAATTACAAATTATAAATTACTTAGAAACTAAAATGTCATGTACTTACGAGGCATCTCGTGCGGAATCATTGTCCGTACGAGATGCCTCAATACAGGCCCTCTGTGGTCGTTTGCAACAACTCTCAGAATGCTGTTGTCACTTCCCCGGAGCCTACTAACCAACGATGCTACCTTTCTCCGCAAGACCGCATTAAAGCAGCTTGTATGGGATAGAGCAATCATTGCAGAGGCACTGCAGTACCGGGGTAGTCCCAACATCATCCTGAACACGTTGTTGTACTGGACGCGAAGGGAATTTAGCGACCTTTGTGAACAGCTAAACCACAAGCCGCCCGTGTACAGACCCTGACAATACGCTTTAAAAAGCGAAATTTTTACTTGGTCCGTACAGCGGGCAAACCTGCGGGCCAGCATATTCCCGCGGACCGCCAAAACCCTGCGTTCCCTCTCGACTGCTCTGCGTTTTTGCTCCGTCTTCCAAAAAAGACACTAGGTATAGAAGTGTTCATATGAGTCAATCCTATAAACTTAATGAATTGTAGTTACACATAGAACTTTTCTTAAACGAATTCAGTTAAACGATGATTTCTGAGTATCCTATTATTTTCTGCCCAGGACATAATCGAGGACCTAAAATCGGAGCTCGGAGGTCACTTCGAGGACGTAATCGTGGCACTGATGCTGCCGCCCGAGGAGTACCTCTGCAAGGAGCTGCACAATTGCATGGACGGGATGGGAACTGACGAACACACGCTTGTTGAGATTTTGTGCACGCGCACCAAGAAGGAGATCGCTGCTATTGTCGCGACTTACGAGCAGAGTAAGTAAAATTTTTGTACTACTCGTATAAGGGCGCGCTCCCATTATGTACGACTGTCGCGTGTAGCCTGTTCCCATATCACAACTATCTATCGTGACTGTGTCGTGGACGTTAATTTTATCGTTGAACGACTGTTGTGTCTAGCTGTTCCCACTAGATCGTGACGACGACAATTTATCGGTTCACGGCAGCTGCCTTGTCGTTTGCACTACAGAATCGTTTGAAGCTGCTATTATCTGTCGTGACATTTTAGTTATCGTCTGACGACTGTCGTTCTAGCTCCTAGTTTCCCAAAAAAGGGCGCTTAAAAGTCCTAGAGGGTAGGGGCTTCGAAAATAATTGGGGTGCGTTGATGCTGTCCAGGGGGTGCTACAGCACTTGAAAAAAAAAAACCCGAATTATTTATATAAACTATCCTACAAATGTGAAAATATGCACAAACTATGTCATTAATTATTACAACTTATGAAATATATTAAAACCAATATCAAAATTTAGATAACAATAATTGACATTAAAAAGCATAAATGTAGTGATGTCAATATAATTTAATTTATCATTCAAATAAAAAATTAATGGTCAAAATTGGATAAATCAATGTTTGCAGGAAAGACTAAAACAAAAAATAAATAATCCTAACAAATGTTCGTAAATTATGACTGAAGCTATATGTGAAATAAATCAATAGTATTATTATTTTAATAGTATCTTTTTGGTCACCGCTCCTGATTCTCTTAATTGTCGCTTAATGCGTGCCCTGACACATTTCACCCACAAATCCATCCACACTCTATCTCCCACATACCAACACACACACACACGCACATTCTACCCCAACACACACACACACACACACATTTAAACACACACACACGCATTCACACGCATACTCACATTTACCCATGCACACAGCTAACCTTTTGCATTAACTTATTTTGAACTATTTTTTTGGTTTGTATTCATTTCTTGGCAAATTTTTCATGTTTTTAATATTTAAGTTATCTTTATTTCTAAATTTTCTAAATTGTTTAAGTAGTTTGTTGTGCGAATTTGATCACCAATTATAATTGGCTAAAGTTTATGTTACCATTGGGGTTAGGCGCTGCATGCTGAGATACAGGTTTAATCCTAGTTCGGCTGCAGAGGCTTACATAATTTGAAATGTACAATTTTCTTAGCCTTATTTTATAATTTATAATTAATTATTTTGTATGTCTGTACATTATTGTTTAAAGTAAATAAACATTATTATTATTATTATTATTATTATTATGATGTTCTTATGTCAAAATCGTGATAAAAATTAAGTTAAGGTATGTCAGTGCAGTTGAATAATAGAAAATGCCAATAATTATAAAAACATGCAGTGAGAACTGAGTTTAACTGCCTCCGTGGCCGAACGGTTACCATGCCGGACTGCCACACAGAGAAATATTTGTGTGGCCTACATTTATTTCTCTCGTGAGTTTGGGTATAATTTGTGGTTGTCTATGTGTGTGTCCATGGCACCCGCGACACAGGGTTTCTGTAGTGCGATGAGTGCGGAGCTATATTGGGTGTGTTAAAAATCTCTCAGTAGTTGTCACTAGCGACAACGAATGCTGAAAACTAGTATCTATAACAAAACACACAGGAGAATTTCGACAACTCGGCAATTGGACCCGTAGCTCAGTTGGTAAGTGCAATGTTACGGTACAGCATGGACGTGGATTAAAGTCCCACCGGGTCGACGAAATTATCCTGTGTGTTCGATTTTTGTATGCATAATCATCTGTATATTCATTCATATTTTTATTGTCATACAGTGTACAACCGACCTCTAGCAGAGCACATGTGCTCGGAGACATCTGGGGACTTCCGTCGGCTGCTAACGCTCATCGTCACTGTAAGTCATCGTTATATTAAACCTACATACGTTACACAGCTGAGCACGGGTCTCTACACAAAACATTGAATCACATAATTAAATAACACTGCTGTCTCACTTTAATCCAAACCAAGAACCACGGCAAACAACTTCAACGTCGCCTTTATCTATTCGTTTGTGAGTTTGATTTAGAACACGTTAAATCATAACTTTTTTTATAATATCAAATGACGGGACGAACAAGGTCTAGCGCCTGATGGTAAGCTACACGCCTGTCCATGACAGTTGCAGTGCCATTCAGTGCTTTAAATCGCATATGTCTGAGGGACACTTCCACTGCGCCCGTCACCCTGAGACATAAGTTGACAAGTACCATGTGCCTGTAATTTCACCAGCACCCTTACCCTTCCAAACCGGAATACAGTAATGCTGACATTACTGCTTGGTGGCAGAAATAGGTACTACCCTAGACGAACTCTTTCACAAGGAGCTCTAAAAAGTTGAAAAAAAAACTTGTACCGGATATTACAGTTCTATATTAAACACATGTCTAAATATAGCTTTGAAAGTTCCTACTACTCGTAGTTATCGATCTGCCATTCTCGTGCCTCTGCCACGAGGTCACTGGCGACAACTGTAAGCGAATGGTGGATGGTACTAATTGCGATTCACGTTGATTAAACGACAGGTGACCAAACGGTAGAGCTCTAATTTATTATATTATGACCTGTGCCCATCGTGTGTCCACGTATTATTAAAATGTAGTGCATTAAAGCAAACATCATATTTATCGATTAAGCCGTTCACATACAGGGGTAATTCGTAAAATACATATAACCTCGCATGACAATACGACTTTTTACGAAACATAATAAATTTACCAAATAAAATAATTTTATTCGTCATCATGGGTACAATAAAGATGTTAACAGAGAGGTTCCATTAAATAATAACGCACAAACTCAACATAGCCCCGCACTAGGGAAACCCTGTGTCGCGGGTGCCATGGACACACACATAGACAACCACAAATTACACCCAAACTCACGAGAGAAATAAATGTAGGCCTAACAAATATTTCTCCCGGCCCGGGAATCGAACCTAGGACCTCTGCGTGGCAGTCCGGCATTCGGTTCGGCCACCGAGGCAGTTAATTAATAATAATAAAAATAACAATAATAAGAATCATTAACAACAGTCATAAATCACTGATTATAGGTTCCACTTTCACACGACAATGAAAAACCTAGTCTTAAAATGTATAACAGTTAGGGTAACAAAAATAATTTAATTTAGAAAATAATCAATCTAAATAAATCAATGTCATGCGGTCACGTTCGTCTCAACAACAAATAAATTAATGTGAAATTAAGTAACAGAATTCCTTAAACGTTTTCCAATTAAATAGTCAAATAATACCAAATGTAAACTGTCGTTTCTGTTGTTGTATTTGGCAGGAAGGTAGTAAGTTCAAATATCGTCCCCGATGACTCCTGGTATTTACAGAGTTATCACCGTTTAGAGCGATCTGTATTAAATACTTTTTTTTTTTACGAAAAATATCTGATGCATTTTATTAATTTAAAGTCATGGAACAAAGGTTGTTGTTAATGATATTATTTATAATAATATAGCCCGGCGAGGATGTTAGTTATTTTACAATTAACCCTGTATATAAACACGCATGCTCATGTATATGAACGAAACATATATGCACGCACACGTCCATAATCGCCTTGCAATTAGGGTTCATTATGGTATGTTATTGTTATTTAATGTAATATTGTTGGATTTGCTTATATTTGCCATTTGTTTTTCAGTAGCTTCACTTTATCATTAATTTATTACATTTTTAATGTAAATTTATAAAGTTCGTCATTTAAGAATATAAATTGAATTAAAAAAAACTGTAAAGTTTGAAAATAAATATAAAGCTTTATGTCCATGTAGTAAGAGTGAAAAAGACATTGTACGTTAACTGTTTACATATTTCACTAGAGGATGAAATTGTCAAATAAATGACATTCAAGAAACTTTAATATAATATGGCGTTGCTTGTTCACGCCGTATTGCTTTATTTACGTAGTATGCCTAACGTGAGTATAATTATTTTCTCTCAGAGTGGGACGCTTGTATATTCGTTATTGTTTTAAAAGTAGAATACACGTTTAAGATGCTTGCGAAATGTTTAATAATTAAAAAAAGAAATAAAAATGTTTAATATCCAAAAATTTAAAAAAAGAACATATCTAATGTAGGTGGGATAGTGCGACATTTAAAAAAAATATTTGTCATGTACCTTGTTTTGTCAAAGCAGGACATTTTTAAGTATTTTGGGGATAGCGGGAATCGCGATATTTTTGGCATTGACAAACATTGAAAGAGCCAGACAAGATTTCCAACGATATCACGCTATTGCCCCAAACGTTACAGGATTAAAAAATCAATTCAATTGAAATCAATTGCAATTGATTTTAATTGAATTGATTTTAATTGCAATTAATTTTTTTAGTTGTTCTAAAAAACAATTGAAACTAACAATTAAAACCGAAAGTACCGAATAAAAGTGTCATTACGAATATGGGTTAGAGAGTGGGTTAGGGGTGTGTTAGGGGCTCGGTTAGGGGGCCGGTTGGGGGGTCGGTTAGGTGGTCGAGTGGGTAGTCGGTTGGGGGATCGGTTGGGGCGCCGGTTGGGGGGCCGGTAAGATGCCTGGTTGGGGGACCGTTTGTTTGGCCGGTTGGGGGGCCGGTTGTGGGGTCGGTTGGGGGGCCGGTTGGTGTGCGGTTAGGGGTGAGTGAGCCCCCCTAACCCAACCTACCTACCCACCCACCCACTCACCAGCTCACACACCCACTAAAACCCACTCACCCACCCCCTCGCCTGCCCCCTAACCTACCACCTAACCCCTAACCTACCACCTAACCCACCCGCTGATCCACCCCTAATCAACCCTCATATGCCCTATACATTTATCATAATTGTCAGTTTTAATTGTTAATTGTTAATCAAAAACATTGAAAAGATTGAAAATTGATTAATTGTTAATGGTAGATATACGCGATTAATGATTGATCAATTGTTAGTTAATTGTTAATTGCGGTTCTCGCAACTAACAATTGATCAATCGTTAATTTCTGTTTCGCAATTGACAATTAATTAATTAATTAAATATCAATCTTTAATTGCCAGAACAATTAAATTTTGCCCAACACTACTTGCATGCAAGTTTAACGTCACACTTGTATGCAAGCTTTTGCAGCATCGAAATACACTCATAAAAGTGTTTAGAGTACCTCAAAAAAAAATTTGAATAATGATATCAATCATCATTCATCGTTATAAACCACTGGCCACATATGTATACTAGAGCGGTTAATACCTCCCTCTGAAATCCCGGAATGACGGTATTTTATCAATTTTTTTTATTGTACCTAGCAGTTATCTGACTATGGTAGTGAATTTTGAAGAAAAGCAATTCTCATTGTTCTGGGTTTTAAGCAAAATCATTACTCTTAATACCAGCAATACTTACATAATGTATGTTTGAATGTTTATAGGAATCGCTTTGGCGGTTGTTTTTCTTTGCACACTAACTGTGGCTTATAAAAAACCAATGCATACGAGTAATTATTGCTCTATGTAACGTCATAATGGAATTCTTGTTATGATATTACGGGGTGGCATTTTAGGTCCTATTTTATTTAGTTCGTATAATTATTTCGTTAAAAATGTATATTATAATATACATGCAAAAAATTTTATATTCTAGTCTTTTAGCATATTCAAACTATCTTTATTTTTCACAAGTAAGCGAATGACTCTTGATATAGTCAAATTGATTAAATACTATACTTCTCTTACTTCTTTCGTAGGTACATAACTCAGAGAAAAGTGAATAAGAAACTCTAGGGGTTGCTCTTTTTGGAAATTTATTTTCACATATCATTTACAATATTTATTTTAAAATATCATGGCTGGAAAGAATCTAAAAGAGCTAAATTACTACCATGGTTTTTGGTATCCAAGTACGCAGCAGCTGTATAGTAATTACAAAGCTTCAAGATTGTTAGTAAATGGCAAATTTTAAATAATAAAAATCTATGGCTTTGCCTCCTAATATCTTCACGACTACCAAGAACAGCCAGTTTATCTTTTGTATTTATCAAGGCATAAAATTAGTTTTTGACCTGGAATAAATAACTTATAACTAAACGAAATCCACGGAAAAGTAATAGAAGGACTAAAATATCACCCAGTAAAATAACATGAAATTTCCCGGAGTTCCGGATAGGGATGACTCATCGAGGGCGAGAAGGTCACAGGGAGGTTTGGAATGGGGGATAGGGCGCGGTGATGGTAGCACGAAATATTCTATTACTTTTGCTTGGGCTAAATATCTTTTACCTTGGACTTGTGGCAGTGTAATTTGACTAATTACATTTTTTTTGTAATGTAAACTTAATATATGTAAATATATTTGTAAATAGATTTTTTGTATTATAATACTATTAAATATAATTTGTGTATGGTCAGGTAGGGTTAGTGGAACACCAGAGGAGGGAGTTGAGTTAGCGCCCAGTTACACGAGGAGGAAGTTTCCACGCGTCTGCCGCGCGGCGTCCGCCCAGCTCCACGCCTTCATGCACATTAATGGCAAATCTGAATTCTGTTTACTAGGCAACAACATTTAAATTCCTCTGAATAATACGCTCATTTAAGTTAAAACGCAAAAGTTAAGCAAATAGAGCGTATTTTTATAAACAAATTAGTTTAAATGATTTTCAAGAGATGGCGCTACGATGCTCCAAATCCAAAAAGGCGGAAAAACCAAATTTGACAGTTGTGAAATCTTGAGAACACGAGGTATATAATATCTTCATTACAAATACGATAACTATTCTTCTTACCCCATCTATTGAGGGAAGAGAAACGTTACCAGAATTTGCAGATTTTAGACAAATACATCGCAAGTATTGAATTTAGTATAATGATGGTTAACACCATGTGAAGGTGATAAACAAACGCAAGTTTGGTGTATTTCGAAATTGTTATAAAACTTTAGCTCCTAGAGTTCAAAATAGAGTATGTCTCTCAAACCCCATCTGGCTATAATGTATATGCGATATTACTAATGGTACGATATGAAGTAAATATATTTTGTAAATATATTTACAAGATATCACTGATTGATCACAATTTGCTACGTTATCAGGTTTTTAGTACGTTACTTGTTAGTAAATACAGTACGTGATGATAGCACATACAAAGAAATATCTAGATGTTTATAGTATTACTGTCAAATTGACTACCCAGTTATTATTTTTACGAAACAATAAACTTTAAACAATTCAAAATTTCATCAAAACTATGCCACAAGTCCAGGGCGCCTGAGAGCTCTATGCACGGCGTAACTTGTAGTCCTCCCCGCAGGGGGCGCGCGACGAGGAGGCCGGCGTGAACCCTGCGCGGGCGCAGGAGGCCGCACAGCAACTGTACGATGCCGGAGAGGCTAAGTGGGGCACCGACGAGGAAATCTTCAATAAGGTATGTTTTACCACGTCACTTCTTTTCCATAATTATATTTTTGAATTGATTTAAATTTACACCAATAAACATCACGCCGACACGCCGAATCTTCAATCTCAAAGTCTCAAATTGTTAGTGGCTCCGACTAACAACACCAAATGTGTATGTAATTTTAGCTGATCACCTGCCACTAACTAGATGGCAATGTATGGAAATAGTACTTTTGGTTACAAATAGGTGGAGCTGTTTATTTATTAAGTAATTAATATTGATCGTGCAATAGTAACAATATTAATCGCAAAATGGCAACATTAGTTATACATATTTATAGTTCATCTTTTTTGAAAACAGAGTAAAATGACAGTTCATTACGCAAAAGCGTTGCCCGCTCACTAGCAACTAGTGATTGCAGTCGATAAATGTTCTATATAGAATATTTTCAAGCTTTTAATTTAAATTTAATATACATAATCAAATCCAATATGAATAAAAATTTATATCGATACTAGTAGACTAACTGTCAAAATAAGAAGGCAATAACGCAATTAGTAGTCATTAGAACGTCGTAACATTAACAATTTAGTTATTTTTGGCAAAATTTTATCCTCCTTGACAATCTATCGATAAAACTATCGACGACAATGACACAACTATTAAAATTTTTATGAAAACTGGCAACCCTGCAAATGTAATTTTACTCCGTCTTCAAAAAAGACAGACTATATAGGAAGGGTTTGGTCCAGGGATTTTTTTACTAGAAAACTCCTATTATATGTTTCTATCCGCATAAAATGTATAATTTTATTATTCCGCCAGCAGGTTGATTCGGTTGTCTATACACCTTCATTGCAGTTTTCCTAAACCTCTTAAATTTCGAGAGGTACTCAAACCTTACAAGTAAATTGACTTGTTAGGGTCCGTTTTCAGCAGTTTACCATTTACTTCGTTTCAGAGGCCTTTTTCCAAGATCGCATAAAAAATTTAATTATTTATTTTTTTATTCCGGTCATTCATGCATAAAGCTCGGTTCCCACTGTGAGCGGAGCCGACCCATTAATGACTTCTTTTACCTCGCAAGAGAAAACTGCTTACGTGTGTTGCCACCAACAAAGAGTCGAGCGGAAATGACTCAGCGGGCAAAAAGAGTAAAAATGACCTCGCTCCTGCCCAGAGTTACCTCGCAATTGAAAATTACATAATAATGCTTCCACCGAGAAAGAGTTGAGCGAAGCGATCCAAACGAATAAAAAGGTGTAAAATTAGTCAGTTGCGTCGCGGTTTCATCAATTAGTTTGTCAATTACTCGCTCGCTGTTTTCCCCGCCCCTCACCCGCGCATTTTTGTGGCAGCCAGCAGACGTGACCGACGTTTTTTTTCGAAATGGAGCAACTCATAGAGTTGACAATCCCCATGTTTATGGGCAAAGAATACCGAAACATAGATGAAAAAGAAGCTGCATTTTTTTTATAATAACGCACACACTCAACATAGCCCCGCACTAGGGAAACCCTGTGTCGCTGGTGCTATGGACACACACATAGACAACCACAAATTACACCCAAACTCACGAGAGAAATAAATGTAGGCCATATAAATATTTCTTCCGGCCCAGGAATCGAACCTGGGACCTCTGCGTGGCAGTCCGGCATGGTAACCGTTCGGCCACGGAGGCAGTCACGAAATGAGAGTGCATGGAAATCTATAGTTGGAAACTCCAATTGAACTCGCACTCTGTGGAAATCGAGTAATCATTTTCTATTTCTCATTTTCCGTTCAGCTCGCTCTGCCCATTCTTCTGTTTCATTTCTCTTTTGCGGTGGGAATCAGACGACTAAACTCTTTCTTGGTGGAAACGCAAACC
The DNA here is from genome assembly GCF_003589595.1 of Hyposmocoma kahamanoa. NCBI lineage: Eukaryota > Metazoa > Arthropoda > Insecta > Lepidoptera > Cosmopterigidae > Hyposmocoma > Hyposmocoma kahamanoa. Next base: position 22,051,584 of record NW_020654466.1, read on the forward strand.
TTCATTTCATAAAATCGTTTTCAACTGGTGGGAACTGTGTCAGCTAGTGAATTAAAGATAGACTTCAAAATACGGATAAAAATTTTTGTTTTTTTTTTAACATGAATAAATCCAGTGGTACACGGGAGGTTATTATAGCAATGTTGTCGTAATGTATCCTCCAGATCCTTGCGCACGAGAGCTTTGGGCAACTGCGCTTGATATTCGAGGCTTACAAGAACATCGCTGGCCGTACCATCGAGCAGGCCATCAAGGCCGAAATCGGCGGGGAGCTCAAGGAAGCCCTTTCTGCCATTGGTGAGTTACTCCGAGCTCTTTTTGTTCGTGGAATTTTGGACAGAGAACAAAAAATAATGAGAATGGACACTCTCCGCCCCTCCCTAGCTTTAGTTACCGCACCACGCCCCGCGCATTGATTGAACGGCAACAAGGCTGTCGGCGAGCCGTTTTTGCGCTAAGACGGCTTTGATATTTGAATATAGTTTTCATTTATTCATTACGAAACTTGTATGTTACTATTTATAATGGTCGTGAATTGTGCTTATCCGAAAGATGAAACGAAGATGAAAAAACTTATGTCTGAGACTCATTCAGTTATTTCTGAGGTATCTGTAACTTCAGTTTCTATCTTTCGCTAACGGTAAAGAAGGAAAACATCGTAATTAAGGCCTGCCTTTTACCCTGGAAAACATGTGGACTATCCAACTGGCCAGAGTTGTGGACTGTGATGTAAATCTTCTTCTTAGAGGAGACCCGTGTTCAGCAGTGGGGCGTATAATGGGTTGATGATGATGATGATGAAGAGGTGCAAGCTTTTCATGAATTTCTAAAAATTGTACAGACGGCAGCACATCAACTTACACATTGACGGATCTTGTTCCTTTGCACTTGAGGCAATGACCCTGATTCAGAACTCTTCGGTATTTTAACCGAATTGTTCGGTATTTTAACCGAATTTGATACGATATCGTTATCAAACAGCGTTTACGGAGTTAGTCGGAGAAATAGATTATAAGAATAATGAAAATCCTTTTAAATGCATTTTAAGCCTTCCAAGGCCTAAAATGTAGGAATGCATTAGTCTTGCATTAAAATAAATTAATAAAATTAAACAAAATCCACACTTTATTTAAAATAATAAGCGATTTCCATATTACATTCTTGCTATGTACACAATAGGACGTTCGGTAACTTACATTCGGTAACTGTGTCGGAATAACGTTTGTATCATTTGCCGGTCGAGAAGTTCGAGTAATCGTACGGGTGTGACGTCATTTCGGTTCGGTTTCGAATACGACAGTTCAACGTGCGATTCGGGTGTTGTGAATAAAAATGAAAAGAAATCGGTCGACAACTGTGTTATCGTAAGGTTCTGAATCGACCCCCAGGGTTGTTGCTGATGCAGGTTTGTTACACGTCAGCGGATGCCGATTTTTTTTATGCTGTTTTTATGTATTTATAAAAATCTCACGAAAAATGTACATCCTTTCTGAATGAATCTGTATGTGCATGAAAAAGCTTTCTATTTTCTTTGGTATTGTAATACAATATTATTTAAATAACTTTGTGACATTTAACTAAAGAATCAATCTGCATACAAACAATCAACCTGTCTGGCTCAATCGTTGTGGAATTTTATCAATTTTATATTTTATCAACAACAGTTGAGCTGCTTTTTCGGTTTATAGTCTGTTTCTGGAAGGTTTGTAAATTATTCCAGACTGTCTTTTAACTGTAACTTTTTTGTAACTTTTGTAACGACTCGAACATCCGCAATTAATATCAGCATCGATGAATGCGGATGCGGATGCTGATAATCGCAACAACCCTGATTCGAACAATCTTGATGTGCTGTTCTCTGTACAACAAAATTTAGGTTTCTATAGTACAATCTAAGGAACAGAACAAAAACTACCCACCTCTTAGAAAAATGTATTTGTATTTCTTAGATTTTGTGCATTTAGAGCTTGCCATAATGTTACTTACTATATAGTAATAAGTTTCTCATTTAAGTGAATGTCCAATTCTTTTGAGAAAATTCTTAAACCACAAGTTTAGTCATACTTATGAAAGTATAATCAGCACTAAAAAATCTAAGCTAAAAATAATATTATTTTATATACTTATCTATTGTCTTTTTTGTATGACGATGTGATATTAATAATATTATTTCGTGTAACGCCTACCAGAGTAACGGTACCGCTCAAAGTTAAAAATAAGAAGTGGTTTATAACTGCATAATTTCAAACTAATGTGGTTTTTGTACGCAAACATCCATTATCAGGGTCCATCCATTAGGGTCAGATTATGGGCCCCATACATTGACTTACAATTATATGGTGGTCGGGTCCGCGCAAAAAAGTGTCCGAACTTATAGGGCGTTAAAATCGTATACAGAGCGTCATTCACGCTCTAGTCTTCGTTTGTTCGACTGACAGCGAAGCAAGCAAAATTAGACAGTACTGCGATGACATTACAATTTAAATTCAACGTTTTAGCTTTTTCATATTCCTTTACATGTCAGTACGCTTAAATAGGTTGACTTGGGACATTTTTTTTGTGGTTTTTGTATTAGACCCGTCGTCCATTTATTTGTAAGTCAATGGCCCCATATCTTTATTCAGTTTCGTGTACACTCATACAAAAATATAACTACACCTTTTGTTTTATCCAAGATCGCAGATACCCTGAGCAAATGTCATAGAGTAGTAAGTCATTGTCGCATTCCTCAAAGTACAAAGCTAATGAATCACACATGTACTAGCGGCGTCATAAATTGGGAGGATGTAGCCACTTGTCTGTATTCTTACAGCTAAGAATGGACTCTATCACAGCGCCCCTGGAGATCAATTTTATGTGGCAAACAACTGCGTGATATTTAGTGTTTTTACATACTTAGAGTTGCTCGTGTAGATTACATATACACACACACTGGCACATTTAGCGGAGCAAAAAAGTGGTGATATAAAATGGTAACGTTTATATTTAAATAAATAAGAATTATACATAAAGTAGCAATTAAATTAGCCTTACTAAACGTTTATTGAAAAAAAAATCTAAATTAAACAAAATTGAATTTATTTAGATTTGTGCTGCTGAAACAGCTGAAAATTAAAAAAAACTTTTGCAATTAAAATGTACGAAGTTTACAAGAACATAGAATTAGCCTCTTGGCCTGCGGCGCGTGATCGGGTTCTAATTACGGCGTGTGGGCTCTTCGGTGGCACAGCAGTTAGTACTATGGGTGCTTGATGAGGTTCCGGCTTCGATTCCCGATTTGGGCCGGTTTATGAAACAAACATTTTTAAGTTAGTTTTGGTTTGGGTATTGCCCTAAGAGTTATCGTCATTGTTGTACTCATAGTATAATACACTAGTATGAGACCAGAAAATTTGTGTTATTTTCTAGCATTATTATTTTTTTCCCTAAAATATTATGTAATGTAAGGGTCGTATTCTACAACTCTACTCAATGCTCAAGTCAGGATTTGAGTATGGTTTAAAGCACTCGAAATCATACTCAAGTTCCTGCCATTAGGGTTGTATTTCCAGTGCTCGTGTTTCAATTGCAATCCTGACTTGAGCATTGAGTAGAGTTCTGGAATACGACCCTAAGATTGTTTTGATTAATGTAATGGTTCTAGACTCTACATAAGAGTCTATTGTGTGATCGGTAATTCAAGTTATGACAACCTCGGTGGCCTAACGGTTTACATTGTGGGCGCTAGATACGGAGGTCCCGGGTTCGATTCCTGGTAGGACCAATTTGGGGAATGAACTTTTCTAAATTGGTTCTGCTCTGGGTTGTCTGGGAAGTGCTTCAAAGTGAATTCCGCTGCTCTGGTACTCATAGTACAGGGAATTCCTAAACCAGAGCCCTAAAGTCTGCTAATTGAAAATCATTTCCATTGTGTGAACCATCGACCTGATATTAATGGTGAGTCCATGACGTAGTGCAAGAGTAAAATTTAATTGCTATGATAGTTTTAGTAAGGCAACATAGATCATTAGTGATTCAATGAATGAATGCCATCACTGCCATTGCCATTTTACTGACATTCTACAGAGACTCAACGGCCATTGCAAGTAGATTTTAGTAGTAAAACAAATCGCATAGCCAGTGAAACAGTGACTTAACTTACATTCGTAAAATGAATTAAAAGTTTTGTATTTAGGGCTACTGAGCACATTTGAAGAGCTCTTAAATGTTATACTATTTCTACAGAAAAATTAAAGAACCGAACCGATTATAATGGTTCTTTTGTTGGAAAGAGGGTATCCCAGAATTGGAAGAAAATATTCCAAAAAAAACTAACCAAGTCAAATTAGGACATGAAATTGGTTTCGCGCACTTTCCGGTAACCGATTTCAATAAAACTTGGCAAGTAGATATAATTCCACGAACTTTTGAGGTCGGTTAATTTTATAAAATAGTCCCTATAAATTGCATTTATAAAACCGGTTTAGGATCACAATTTTTTGCAGTTAAGTCTGTGTTTTACTGGAAGTGCGAAATATTACCATAATTGCGATGTGATCGTATTGGAATCTCAATGGCAATGACCAGCGGTTTCAGGAAAATTAGCAGACTTGGGCTCCAGGAAATTCGCGGCGGTCTGGCACATTATTATTATTACATTATTCTGTTTTTCTAATGTTTTATTATTATTATTAACCACAACTCCCCCGAAACATCAAAAAACTTTGCAGTTGAGTGCGTGGAAAGCGCAGCAGCATGGTTCGCGACACGCCTGCGCAAGTCGATGCAAGGCCTCGGCACCGACGATCGCACACTCATACGCATCATCGTCAGCAGATCTGAGATCGACCTGGGCGCCATCAAGAGGGAATACGAACGCCTATATGATAAGACTTTAGAAAGCGAAATACGGGTATGTACTTCTTTATGTATATATGTTTTACAGTCGAATGCGTGGAGAACGCCGCGGCGTGGTTCGCCCAGCGTATACGCGCGGCTATGGAAGGGGCAGGCACTGAAGATAAAACGTTGATCCGGATTATAGTAAGCCGAGCAGAGATTGATTTGGGCAGTATCAAGCAGGAGTATGAGAGAATTTATGATAAAACGCTTGAAAGCGATTTAAAGGTACGTAATGGACTTTTTAAGAGTTTGGTTTGTTGGTTGTGTACTTGTTATTCAAAGGTATTTAAAATTAATAAATTGAAGATATATAAAATTAATGAAGTGATTAATAGAGTCAAGAGTGATGTATTAAAATTGATAAATATAGCAATAAATGATATGTTTCGACTGAAAGATTTGAATCCAAGGTCATAAAATTGCTATTATATCATTATACTACGTTTACATCATTATGACGTTATTAAAATTAAAACAATCGTTATACAATTTATTTCAAACACTCGCACTTAAAAACCTTAAAATAATAATAATAATAATAATAATAACGTTTATTGAAAAACATGTTGTTACATAATAGTTCTTATAGTAGTTTACAGTATCAAACATGTACCCTGTAAGGGCGTAGCAATGTCAATTTTTTAAGTATACATTTTGATTACCATTAACTAAAATATCATTATAATGATAATTAAATCTAAACAAATATTTTCTGAAAAGTCAATGAATTAATTGGAAAATGAATGTCAAATTGAAGTCTAAAGTATTTCAAAAAAATTTATCGTCAAATTATTCTAGAACTATATAATAATAGTCATAACATTTGTCATTTTATTAAATTACATAATTATGTCATATTTTTTATAAATATAGTTAACATATCAAAATTCCTTTTTTATGACGTTATGAACAATTTTCCTTGTTATTAAAAAAATCTTGCAATGAATAGTAGCATTTTTGAGACAGATGTTTACTAAGTTGATTTTTAAACATTTTTACGCTATTTATCAGTTTGAAACATTAAACGGATCTTTTTGTAAAAAAATAACATACTATCTTGTTATTTGTGACGGATAATATCATATTATCGTGTCATTTGTCACAAAAAAAACTAAGTAATTTTATTGTCTGAATAAAAAAGGTGTGTGATCACTGTTTCTAGGCTCACGTTTTGTTAATTAAAATAAGTGAAGCTAATGAGCAATTATTTTCACATCAATTAGTACATAAATGTTGTAATCAACTTCCTGGCGTAGATTTATTTAATTGCCTTTAACGAAAATTTATGAAGTACATCCAACCAACATCCCAAACCAGCTTTGGTCTCGGTCGCACAGCATTTACATACCTTTATAATTGAAGCACATTGTAACTTAATACAACTTACCCACACGGGGATATGCTTACAATCATGTATCATTATTATATACATAATTATCTTTTATACTTACATACAAAATTATAAACTATAGCTATTTTATAATGAATCTATCGCATGAGAAGCTTTTAATGCTTTCAATGTCTTAGATCGAGTCTATAATGAGTTGTAATGTGTTTTAAATATTTTTTCAACATTCTAATCGCAACTGATGGTGATCGGACAGGAGGTGAGGTTATAAATATAATTAGTTTTAAGTATTCTTCATTTTTTATTATTATGATATTATTTATTCAATGTTTTATAAAAGATCAAAAAATTATTCCTTGACTAAATAAATACACACATCTAAAGGATATAAATATATCACGGAGAATGTGCGATGGAATACACGATTTAATTCCGCCTTCCCCGTTCCGTCACCGAGGGACTAGGCGTAGGCTTGGGTTCCACCCCCATGTTGTGGATATTCCAAACTCACACAAAGCTTTACGCTTCCACATTTAAATGGCGAACGGCTATGAAGTGGAATTCCCTGCCTGCAGACTTGTTCTCTTAACGTTATAACTTGGGCCTTTTCAAGGCGAGAGTGAATAGGCATTATTTAGGTGTGCATCCTCCATCGCTGACCTCATCGTCACTTTCCATCTGAGGTCACTTACATTAAGTGCGCACTTACATTATATAAAAAAAACTTCGCACAAAATACTAATCATGATGCGTTTCTCTTTCCGCACGCTGCCGCATGCTGATTCGACACAACGCCATCTATCGATCGAAATTGGACAACCCTCCGCCGTAATTGATACTAACATACGACCACCTCATATATTGGACGAAACTTCAATCACTGCCTGCCATCTATCGGTGAAATTATTGCAACTTGAATGTTGATAATTTTTTACCAAAATCTTGAAATTTCTGCTATGAAACTACTGAATGTTATCCACCTTTATTGTTTTACATGTAAAACGCCACCTTTTGGCGAAAATGTGAGCTTTAAACAATTTTATTGTGTAATTTTAAAAAATTTTAAAACTTTTTTACGCGACTCGGCAGCAGAATGAAACTTCTGGTGACTACAAACGAGCCTTGGTAGCGCTTTTGGGACCAGCTTAAGAGCCCCAAAGAAGTTTTTAAACGAGATTCGTGGTACCAGTGAACTAAGAAATATTAAGCATACATTTTGTATTTATCTTTGAAATTATAATTTTTATAAGCACCATTTTTTAGCCAATTGATGCTATGAAAGTCGGCAACGGTTTGTTAATTTATTTTTAAAACCTCGAATAATAACAATAAAGTACACTAGAATTGAAATAATTGTGTAGATATAAGCTTATTGTGGTTGTACCAACGCATCGGGTTTAGTATTAACGAAACTAGAGTATTTATTATGGATCTGTCAAAATGTATTTATTTGAAATTGTATTGTTAGAACTTGACGAAAGTAGTGCCTTACAAAAGTTGGTTTTCTGAAAAATGTATTTAAAGTTGCATATGAAGAATATTTACAATGTTTATTTGGCTAAAGATTTTATTGTATTTGCATTCCAATTTACCCTTTTTGTATTCCCTTAGCTTTAATTATACCTTTTTTAATTTTATTGGAATAATAAATGTTATGTACTGTGTCATTTGTTTTTTAGTGTGCCTTATTCCAGATTCCCTATTATCAAGATTTAAATTTTTACTAGCAAGGTAAAGTCAGGAATTTAGTGGGGTCCTAGAGATGTACGACGCTCTGCCGCCGCCGAGGAATTTAACCGGCGTAAAATAATCGTGGCAATAATCTCCGTACAGAGTACTAAAGAAACCGACATCAAATGTCATTCATTACCTAGTTTGCCACCCGTAGAGGTAAATTTAAATGGGACCACTACTTTGGTAGCCTATGTCCAACAAAAAAATAATCATGAAAATCGGTTCACAAATATGATACGCGTAACATACATACAAAAAAAGTCGAATTGAGAGTTGTTTGAAGTATAAGCGTCTTTGTTAATTATTTACTAAAATTCAATACAATAATTTGGTACATTTAAAATGAGCTACGTTCCTGACAAAAATGTTTATTCATATGAATCAATGGCCAGATTATATCAGAATGTTTAATTTGAAAAAGTATGCCCGATCGGCTCACATTACTAATCGTAAATAGTAAAAAAAATTGAGGATTGCCTTAGCTACTGAAGTTATTCCTCTAGCTAGAGATATTTGTCTAAATATTTGGGATACAGGAAATTTCACTATAGTCCATTTGTTTAGGTACTTAACTAAATGTAAACAATCTTGA